>NC_066626.1:63310778-63616361 GCF_025201925.1 Gopherus flavomarginatus
CCCATTAGTCACTGCGAAGGTAATGATGTATAATGTGCTAAAGCTTACCTAAATTGACACTCCAGAATAGAACATCGGGACAAAGAATCTGAAGATTAAGCTGTGTTTCAGTGGAAGCAATCTACAGATACTTTCCATACACAAGCATATATTTTTTGAAGCTGAGGCTGTGATTTAATGAACTACTCAAGAAGAAATACCATCAAAATCAGCAGTATAGCTGGAAATACCAAGTCTTCATGCTTTTTTCATTTTTGCAAGGTTCTTGCAAAATGTTGGCTCTGAGGGCTTGTATTACTGTATTGTTAGGGAAAAAGAAGAGATCTGTAATGAAATTTAATTTCTGATGTTTCTCTTTAGGGTGGGAGCTTTTTACTCAAGCCAAAAAGCATGACAAAGAGAATGCCAGACTGACAGCATTGGGAGGGCAGATCTTGCATATTTCTACCAATTACAATTTAAATTGATAATCTATGAATCCAGCCATCTGCATCAATAACAATTTTCCAGTCAGCACAGATGTGCCATTTCCCCTCTGTAACACGTCTCTCTGTAGCTTTTTCCAAGCTTGTCCCTACACACAGAATGCCTACTTCCTTAAGCAGTACAAAAAGCCACTACCTTTCCCTCACTCGGATCCCTCCTGAAGTCTCACTTCTATTATGACATCTATCAATACCCGTAACAGCATGGGGAAGGGGGAACTGGGATTGTCCATATACTACTTTACCACACACACACACACAAAGTGTCACTGAAACTTTGTATAAATCAGGCAACGGCCCAACACCACCCAAGCACTTTATCTGCACATTCAATACCCCCCTCCTTTCCTCTGTCTTCTAGATGAGGGCTACGTATGAGCTGCAGGTGTAATTTCCAGCCTGAGGACAGGTATATATGCTAGCTTTGATCTAGCTAGTATGGTAAAAATAGAAGCATAGCCACAACACCAGCAGGACAGGCTAACCACCCAAGTATAGATGGCTCCATACAGGATTGTACTTGGGGCGGCAGCTATCTTATCCTGCTGCTCATGCGGTCATGGCTACTCTATCAAAGCCAGTGCACATACATATACCCAAGCTGGAATTTCCCATTTAAAGTATACATGTACCCTTAGTGGAATTGGTCTTTTTTATACTGCAAGCTCCTCCAGATAGGGTCCCTGCCTTCTTTTAAACTCATGCAGCATGTAGCACAGTGTGGATGCTATTGGAAACAATAGATATTCAACATTTTACCTTACAGGGAAAGTTGGTCAGAAATTAGATTTCATTCTGTGACACTGGGCTTGCATCCTTCCATGAGTAAAATGATTTAACTCTTTCAGCAAGGTGGTTGCTATCTTTTTCACCCGAAGTGTAGCACTTTGCCTTATTTTTAATAGGGTAAGCGTATTGTAAGAAATAAGAAGGTTTCTGGGCTGCATTTCTCTCATGCAGGACTAACACCACTCTCCCACATAAGCAGGGTAATGACGTGAGCCCTGTGCACATCCGAATTCTTAACAGTTTACTTCTTTAAAATTAAAATTCTTAATTTTTTGAAGGTGATGTTAGTTCAGTGTCCACTAGAGTTCTACATGTGAAATAACAGGTGTAACATAAAAATCAATGCACACACACTGATTAGTCCCTAAACCTCTACCAAGAGGTATTTTTAGTAGGTGTAAGCTTATTTGGGGTTTTAGTGACTATTGTAATAAACATACACCACTTCAACTGAAATCTATTTTCTTTCTTCCAACTGATTCCTTCCCCCTTCCCTCCCCCTTGCACTCTCATACAGACTGATAAGTGACTGCTGAAGGCATTTTGATTTTTTTTTAGTCTGTTTCATTAAATGCTTTTTTATTTTAAGGCCAATTATTTGTATCTGACAAATAGCTATAAGAACAAGAGGCTTGTCAAATCTGGGGGCTTCATAGCTGTGGCAGTATTTCTTGAAATAAAAATTAGGTTCACAAACTGCATGAACCTACTTTAGCACTCATTGTTCAACTCATGAGTATTTCATTTATTAAACACCCCTTTCTTACTCCAGTGTGTACAGAACTGCAACTCTGCTCCCTGAAAGCTCAGATAATCTAACTCTAATATAGAACAGAAAAGTTGGCTAAGTAGAAATGCCTCTGAAAGATCAGAAATATTCAATCCAGGTGAGTGATAAGTGGAAAAATTAGCTGTTGTCATCTATTTAACATAACTCTTAGGTAATGATTTATAACAACTTGACAGACTGCTTGCTAATTCAAAATATGCTACACAGATTTAAACAATAAAAGGAATTGCAAATGTTTAAATCTCTCAAGCTTTCAGCCAAGACAAACTCTTCAGCTAGAGTAGATTTCCATTTGCTAAAATAATTTAGGAAATAATGTTTTCCTCTTGAGCACATACATTTGTCCTGGGGAGGGCGTAGGAAGGGGTGGGGGAAGCTGAGCCAAACCAAACTTTTTCAAGTTTGTGGAGTGTGAATACATCATATGGCAATTAATATGCAAGACCACAGAATGAGATGTATTACCTCATGATGCAACACCACATCTCAAATAACTAGTTCAAGCAGCGCAGCTGAAAAGGACATGAAGTATGTGTAATAATAGAGACTTGGACCATTTGCTCTGAATTCTTTCTGCAGACAGAAGTGTGATGAATGGTCACACAAAACCAAAGTACATTGCTATGACATTTGAGAGAGAAACAGATATGAAGGTAACATCACAAGTGCACTTGAACAAGAAAAAAGAAGAGGAAAGTCTAATAACATTTAATTCTAGTGGAAAAAAGCAAGGACTCAAGACATTCAGGATCACTCCTGAACAGTAAATAAGAGCCAAATCTTCCCCTCCATGGGCAAAAAGAATACTAGAAGACCAGAAACTGTGAGTTTCAGCTGATTTTGTTGGCAATAGGTAGGGTCAGAGTCATGGGATAACCTATTCCAAATGCTCACTCAGAGTGAGGGTTTCTGTATAATATAATGCTGACAGACTCAATTCTTTTATTTTTCAGAGGGAAGGAGGCCCAACAGACATATATACATCTCCACACAGCCATTACTTGAGAATCTACAGAGCTGAAAACCTGGGGAGGGGCTTCCTCTGGTTCCAAGGGCAAGGAGATGAAGCTATTGTCATACATCTCCCCTCTTTCATATGTATGTACTGGTTATAGCTGGTAATCAGGGTTGGACATGCCCACAGGTGTAGAGGGAACTCATCCAGAAGGCCCTGACCCCCCAAAGCCTGACCCACAGATTTCAAATATAGCTCTGGAATATTTTACTGCTTCTCCACTGAAGAACTTTTAAAAAAGTCTTTTTAATCTAATCTAATTTTAAGAGACAACAATGAGATGCTACTTGACATTCCATCAGACATCCAGGAGTCAGATGGCCTCTAAACATTCCACCCCTAAAACATCCACCACCACAATCGTTCGGGCCTAATTTTTCCATAGTTTAGCCCCAAATGATTTTAAGCACTCTGGCTCCACCCCAAACCATAGTCCATGAGAAGCGGGGGGGGGGGAGTCCTCCCTACTGCCTTTTTCCTGGAAGCCCTTGTCACCCCACCCTGAAGCTGCTTGTGCCTGTGCAGTCTCCAGCCCCCTCTACATGCTCGCAGATACTGGATGCCTGGGATTTAAATCCGTAATAGGATTTTTAGTCTCATTTTCCAAAGGAGGGGGTTGGAGGAAGAGAAGAGTGGAGAATCCTCAAAGTCTAGCAGAGATATGAATACAAGTTTCAGCATCTAGCACAATGGGGCCCCAGTCTGGGTGGCCTCTAAGTTCTACTATAAGACAAATGTTAAATTATAAATCCACAAATGAATTAGGATCACCTGTAAGATTTCAGATCTTCATTCCCAAGAGACATCATCCTGGAGATTTCCTGGTTCTCTCACATTACAGCATTACTAGCAGTAGTGTAGGAAATGTTAAGCTCTGCATAGCAGCACTAAGAATACTTTCAGAACATTAAAAAGAGACCAAATATCCCTATGCAAACACAGCTACATATTTTGGACAAAATTCTCCTCTCAGAGCCACATGGCAGATCTTGACTCTGCTCACCATTCAAATGCACAACTCCCAAAGTTTCTTTTGAAACAAATGCTAGAAATAAAACAGACTAAAATTAAAACAAGGAACAAGAAAAACCTAGAAGCAAAAATGTAAAAAAAAAAAAAAAAAAAAAAAAAAGCACTGTATGCTGGCCATGTTATTACCTCCTCAGGCTTGGCAATATTGATTGCTACAACACACCCCATATGCAAGGGCATGCAGAATTCAATCCACCTACAAAATCTTTCCACAGCCCTCCCCGGCTCCCTCATTGCTAAATACCACCATGAGTACCTGGCTTTTATATCAGACCAGATAGGAAGTTCAGAGCCTGCTCCCTTACATTATGCTATTCCTTAAACAAGTTAGCCTTTATCAGTAGATCCACATTTGTTTGGGTGGGAAAGTTGTTTTAGTTTAAGTGAACAATTAAGTTCTCCCAACTCTACATGGAATCTGCACTGCTTTCCTGGTGATACTGCAATGCAAGCAGAGCCAATAACCAGGTCAATGATAACAACTCACCAAGTAGAAAGAACATGCTTGAGTCTGGGTAAGCTGCTCCATGCTAAAACCTATCATCCGTAAAAGCACCTTTTTGATTACTTTTGTTTTGCCCTAGAGAATACCTTAATGTTTTATTGGTAATATAATTTCTGGATAGCAATGTTGTCTTGCCTATAAAAGCAGAAGAAAAGAAAGGAAATAAGGTGAAAGATTAGAAAAACAGCATTGTTGTTATTAAGCCTTTAAATTATAGGCTTAATTTCAACTAAACATTTGGTGTCTTTTGTACTGTTTATAGTAACCTGATTTTTTTTTCCTAAAAAGAAAAGCTCATTATTGCAACACAGTGTCAAACACCAGCATGGTTAACTACATCTGTGATGACTATGCTTCAGCTACAAGTAATCTGTTAAACAGCACATCCCCAGCTGGGGACCCTAATTAGGGTGCAAACTGCCATTCAATCCCCTTGACAGATTGATGAAGGAGACCTCTCACAAGGTGATACAGAAGGCAGCATAGATACCATTAATCATTTATCTGTTGATAAGAATACAAAAAATTCTACCATTTAGCGTTCTGTACTCGAAAGTACCTTGAGAAAACTAATGCCTAGAACACTAATCAAGTATAATTCTCTTCATATTGCATAAATCTTTCGCCTTTTACTAAAGATTTCTGTGGAGAGGAACATTGAAGAAGGCAGACTTTAGTCCTTAAGTTTTAAGCTAAACTGAAATCTAAAAAGACATGCTCAGACTTTAAAGAAATTTGACATTTATGCTTCTATTACTTTTTTTTGAAAGTAGAAGAAAAAAACCAGACCGGTCATGGAGTTTTGTTACAAGGGTAATAAAAGTAGTCAGGCACCTAAACCCAGATTTAGCCACAGAAATGTCAGGTTTAGGTGCATAAATCCCAATTTTAGGCTCCACTGAAATCTACAAAACTCCCACCAAACCCTGAAGATGCTTCAACTCATTTGTCACCTAAGTTTGAAAGGTAAAAGTTCCCTTAGCACCTCAGGGCATGCACAGTGCTGCCTCACTCCAGCTGTCTGGAAGCCTATGTACCCTAGAGTGATCCATGGATCAGAGGAAGGCAGGCAGACAAATACCTATTCCACATGCAAGCCAAATTAGTAGATGTGCTCACAGGGGACCTACATGATCAGATCCCATTCAAACTCTGAATGGAGGAGGAGGTAGTACTGCTGCTACTGCTACCCCTTGTAACTTTTAGCCCAATGATTAGCACACTTGCCCAGGCTGTGGGAGACCCAGGTTCAATTCCCACTGGTGTTGGGTGGGGAGGAAATTTGAACAGAGGTCTCCCACCTGTCAGGAAATTGCTCTTACCCATGAACTATGAGATACTGTGCTATAAGGTCCTTTCACTCTCTCCTGATGAAGCTGTTCCACTGTAGATTAAATAATGAAAGAGCAATTGGAAAAGGAGGACTAGACAGTGGGTCTCCCACCTCCCTTGTAAATGCCCTAACCACTGGACTACAGAGTCATCTTGCCTCTGGCCCAATGACTAAGGTCAATGTTATCCACAGTGGACAGCCATTGGGCCAGAGAGAATGAGAATAACTCTTCTGAGAAGCAGGAGACCCTTATTCAAATCCTTTCTCTCCCTGCAGCAGAAAGGAGAATTAGACCTAGGTCTCTTACATCCCAGGTTAATGCTCTAACCCCTGGGCTGAGTTATAATGTGGGCCCTCTTTCACCTTCTTCTCATCTGGTGGCAGCCATTTTGTGTGGCGTGAGGCAGGCACCTAACTCACTCCCACGAGAAACTACTTTGGTGCCTATGCCACTTGACTCATTCCTGTTCATAGATTGCTAAACCAGATAAGCACGTCCCTTCAGCCCAATTTGGAACACAAGCCTATATACTTTGCCTGTCTCTGTATCAGTCCCCACCCACTATAACTGAATGGGCAGCTGAGCCCATTGAAAATTTAATTTAAAACGTAAATGCTCATGTTTTCTACAATATATAACTGTAGATTTATTTAAAATACAAAAATCCATATAAAAATCTATACCAAGAACATTAAGTATTGAATAGCTGTATTACACAAAGTCCTGTCTGCCCTAAACATAGAGGCCTTGAGCTAGCCGAACAAGCATATGCTTAACTTTAAAAATCACACAAAATAGTTCCATTGGCTTCAATATGACTGCTCCCATAAGTTGTATGCATGCTTAAGTGCTTTGCTGGATTAGAGCTTGAATGAAGCAGTGGCCAGTGGAAGGGCAGTGTATGATCGTATAATTAAAGATACTATTGTAGTGCATAGATACAGAGGGGCAGAAATAAGATTGCATGAGCTGCCTTAATTTTGGCATTTCCTGACTTTGAAGTGCTTTTCTTTGCATATATGTTTTCATCTTCCTCATTTAGTGTGTAACTCCATGCCTCATACCATTCAAACCTCGCAACAAGGCACTCCAAACCTCAGCCATATTTGCCACACAAGCCTGTCTCACTCACATCTAACCATCACGCGGATTGAGCAGGGATCTTGTGGCAAGGGAGAACAGTATGCCATGTAATTAAGACATATGTGCACAGGCCAGAGCCAAGATTAACTGGGCAACCTCAACTCAGGTGTTTTCTGACCTGACTGCTTTGCGCACTTAGCATTCTCTTCATGTAATTTTGTTATGGAATTTCCTAAGATTCTTTTGTTGTTTTTATTTATTTATTTTACAAAAATGGAAAAACTAAAGAAATTCTGTCATATGCAATTATTTGCCAGGCAGAAATAGAAGACATTGTCCTGTACACATAGTATGTAATGAGGCAGGAACCTATTCTATACACAGCATTATATATCATACAGAATGATACAGGGCTCTTTTACAAACCTGTCTTGTTCCATTCACACTCTCCTAAAATCATATTCCACAATCAACTACACATTACAAATAAAAATTGTCCATGTAAGAGGAATCCCCATAGTACATTCAGAGAGATTTCCATCATCTTACCTAAGCATTACCAGTGGAACTATTGTAAATCATTAATTTAATAAAAAGATGCACATATTGGAGTTTATTTTTCTGAACAGTTATAGCTCAGCCAAATCAAAATTATTTTCACCAGACCAATGAAAGGAAAATCTGAAACTTGAGAGCCAAATTTCACATTTCTGCCATGTGCTATCAAGGAACTAAAGCAATTTAAAAAGAGTGTCAGTAAATATACTTGATTGCAGAAGTGCGTATTTTCTCCACTCACTTCACTACCACAGTAGACCAACTCATTTTTTGCTTAAATTTAAAAAAAGAAAAATAATGTCTCCTGGCATGAGAAAAGGTAAAAGTTTGGCAAAGTTATAAACATTCACAAATTGCCTTTAGAATGAAAACTCTCGGGCAACCTTAACTATGGGAGTTAGTACAACTCAGCTTAAGTCTATAAGCAAAAGGGCACTAAAGCAAAGTACCTTTACTTTATAGGGTCCTACTATCTGCATGGGCGGCGCGTGAACCACCAGCTGAGAAGAGGTTGAATTCCTTGCTAGCTGGCCCCCACCACAACCTATTGCCCCCATCCCCAGAGCACCAGAAGGGAGGGCGGTGCGGCCCCAGCCTGAGCGCCAGGAGGGTGGCGTGGCCCCAGCGCCAGCCCTAGCCCAAGCCCAAGCCCTAGCCAAGGCCACGATGCACAGGGGAAATGGCAGGAGGGGGTCTGGCAGTGAAGCATGGGAGGGGCCATGCCTGGCTGTTTGAGGAGGCACAGCCTCCTCCACCCTATGATACCAGCCACCCATGACTATCTGCTAAACATTCCAGGCCAGTTCTGCAACCATTGCTTATTCACTTACTCATGCAAACAGCCCCACTGACTACCTTGTGTGAGCAAGGATCGCAGAGTCAGGTTTACAGTAATTATATGGAACTATAGTTTTATATATGTAGTTCTAAAAAAATTCTAATTTCTTACAGTATTAGCCCCATTAATGCCACCATCCACTTAAATGACACGTTCCACTGGGGACGGCACATGTATCATTAGCTCTATAAGCATGTGTATTTTTTCATCTCTCAGGATAATCTAAAGTAACAGGAACTCAACAGCAAAGTAGAAACTAGTATCAGAGGGGTAGTCGTGTTAGTCTGGATCTGTAAAAAGCAACAAAGAGTCCTGTGGCACCTTAAAGATTAACAGATGTATTGGAGCATAAGCTTTCGTGGGTGAATACCCACTTCATCAGACTAGTTACTCCTTGCAAGGTGACATCAACAGTCCTTCCAGTCCTAAATCTCCCCAACTCCATCCTCCCCAAGTTCTTAAGGGCCAGGCACTCAAACCATTCCCCTCTGGTTTGTCAGCCCCACATGTGTGAAATCAGCCCTCCAGTTATGAGCTCACTTTGGCGCGCACACACTCCATGTAGTTTGCACACCAGAGACCTGCTTGGGATAAAAATAAATCAAAAGTTTGTTTACTAGAAAAACCACATATTCAAAAATGAAATAATAAGGGAAAGCAAACATATACAAGTTACACAGAAAGCAAACAAAGACACAACCTCAGGCTTTACACTTCCATATCAGATAAAATCCTTTGTCTAATACAAGTTACTTTTTGCCTTTGAATAGTTTTCCTGCATTCGCAGACATCTTCCTGACTAGAAGCTGCCCCTCGGCTTCTGGATGAAAACCTGAGTTGCAAGCCTCCTTTCAAAAAAGACTTTTTCCTTTCCCTCTGCCCTTTCCTGGCATGTAACTCATGGTTATTCAGAGTGGGGGAAATTCCCTCTTGACTTGAAAGCCAGGATGTCTCAATCTTCCCATTAAATCTAATGGCCATCATTGCCTTTTACTGGGCCAGACTATGGATGGTTACTCGGAGGGTATGTCTACATCTACAATTTTGCAGCGCTGGTTGTTACAGCTGTATTAGTACAGCTGTATAGGGCCAGCGCTGCAGAGTGGCCACACTTACAGCAACCAGCGCTGCAAGTGGTGTTAGATGTGGCCACACTGCAGCGCTGTTGGGCGGCTTCAAGGGGGGTTCGGGGAACGCGAGAGCAAACCGGGGAAGGAGACCAGCTTCCCCGCGGTTTGCTCTCGCGTTCCCCGAACCCCCCTGCAAACCGCAGGGAAGGAGACCTGCTTGCACGGGGGTTCGGGGAACGCGAGAGCAAACCGGGGAAGGAGACCTGCTTGATTACCAGAGGCTTCCTCAGGTATGCTGGGATACCTGCTTATTCCACGGAGGTCAAGAAAAGCGCTGGTAAGTGTCTACACTTGATTACCAGCGCTGGATCACCAGCGCTGGATCCTCTACACCCGAGACAAAACGGGAGTACCGCCAGCGCTGCAAACACGGAGTTGCAGCGCTGGTGATGCCCTGCAGATGTGTACACCTCCTAAGTTGCAGCGCTGTAACCCCCTCACCAGCGCTGCAACTTTGTGATGTAGACAAGCCCGGAGCTGGTTTTCTGTAAACACCTGGCTAGGCAGGGGCCCCTTCTTGCTAGGAAGTTCTTAGTTGAAGTTGTATTACAGATTATGAACACAATTTTCTATATGCATAAATATATAAATTCATAACCACAGTTGGTATACATATATAATAATGACCATCAAGTTCAGAATATTACAAGCTTTCACAAAAGATCTTACTAATATATTTTTATAGTACAACAACACAGCATGCAATCAGCTTATTCATCTGCTCATTTTGGGGGGTTAAACCTTCTGTTCTCCCCTTGGGTGTCTGGACTGATTGTCACAGATGGGTTCTAATATAGGGTAATATGATTAAAATTGAATGCTTCTTGGGGGAAAATAATGTGTTCTTCAGATACTATTTAAAATGCAGAGGGAGGGCCCAGGGCAGTGGCTGGTGTGTGAACATGCAAGATCCAAACCCTAGAAAATATCACAGCAAAAGCATGATAATCCACCATTTGATAAAGGAGGTGCTCTTGGGCACAGCCATAGTACTTAAGGTACCTGATTCACAAAACAAAGCAAGTGATTAACATGCTCACCTTGTTCAGGGTAGAAAGTAATGGACAATTTGGCAAGTGAAGCATTTCAGATACGGCTGTTAGGTCAATTTTTCTGTTATTGTTTACTGGTCATTAATATTACTTTCTCTGTTACACTTAGTTGAATCCTTTTGTGTTTTGATCCTTTCTTCCTTTAGAGGGAAGAAGAATTAAAGTCGTTATTGAAAGTTTTTGACCTTAAGCTATTGGTCCCAGCAGGATTATTCTGATTTTACTTTGCAAGTGTAACAGAAAACAGCAGGTATGCAAATCCCCATGAAGACAGATCCGTATTAATTCTAACCATGAATATGTAGTCATCTCTTTCGTTGGAAAATTAGTTGTATCTTCATTTTCAAATCTTGATTTGCAAAACCCTGCCTCAAATTCATCTCTGCAGGGCTTGACTCAACATCCACCCCTTTTGAAACACAGTCAATCTTACTGAACAATTCCATTTAGCTGCACCAGCAACTAAAACAATTCTGGCAAATACCTTCCAAAGCACTTTTAGCAGCTTTATAAATAGGGTCTTACATCCCTTACTGCACTCCCTCATCCTCCTTTACAGAGAAAGATTATTACTGTCATTATTAGTGAGACAATAGGGCTAAGAAGTTCACCTTGGTTATGCCCAAAAGAATTTTAGATGCACAGCCACAGCTTACCTAAACCTCTTGAGCTCTCCTGTATTTCTACCACCTGCCTTCCCTCTACCAGTTCCCCTGCCTTCCTACATCACAGAATTGACACTCTCTAGACACTAACCTATTACAAGTTTATTCGTTCTAATTTAAATTTTTTTAAATGTCTATCTTGGAGTTTGAGGCAGTTTTAATTAAACAAAATGCACATCATCATCTTCAGATAGACTCCCAAATACAAGTATCTTCCTTTTGATTTTTGAATATAAAAATGAAAGCAATTAATATTCCGACTTCTAGAGGTGCCAGATATCCCAACAAACTCACTCATCGGCTTAACCACATTGATCAGATCCCCCACCTCCCTCCCAAACAATAAACAAACCCCATCACCTCAGCCCATCAATCTCCTTTCACCCTCAACATCTGAAACAAAAAGGATGACCTTTGCAGCGTGCCTGGAAGCTTAACAAATTCAGGCTGTTTTGTATTCAGGGGGAAAGAAAGTTCCAGAATTGAGAATCTTTCAAGAACATCACCCTGGTGGAAAGCTATTCCAATCTCTGCTGGAGTAGTGTCAGTTGGGGAAGGGGCCATCAGGTTGACCATGGATGTATTTACAGGATCCTCTCTAGTTTGTTTTTAGTTCTTGTTTTGTTTTTCCACATTTCTTGCCAAAATTAGATCTGATGTAAGCAGATGCATCAGAAAGATTTGGCCTGATGTATTTAGCACATTAATGATATAGTGCATAAAACTAGCTGTGTTTTGTTTGTTTCTTATACTTTCTGTTGGGCCATTTCTCTCTCCGTCTTGTTTGTTTGCTCTTTAAAGTTTCTCTTCATCTTCTTTCTAGCTTTGACTCACGTCATGATCTGAGTGGCATAAACTGCTCTTCTCCATCTCCCCTCATCAATCTTTTTCTCTCTGTTGCAGATCACTAAAACCGGAGCTGCATCATGTCTTTTTTCATTCCTTTTCTTCCATCTTTGTCATTCCATGGTTTCAATCCAGTGATCTTTCTGAACACATTTACAGTCCCAGTTTTTTGCTATCAGCTTCCTTGTTTGCCTACTCTCTTTCCTATGTTTTCATTCACCAGAACTCTTTCTTGTCACATCTCATCTTAGTTCTGAGTTACCACCACCTTTCCATTTCTCACTCATGCATCTCTCTCTTTTTATTCACATACAAAATGTTCATCGTCTTTCTACACCTCCCTTAGCATAAGTAATTTTCTGCTATTTTAAAAACATAAGCTGTTTTCTTTTCTATGAACCAAACATTTATCTTGCTGCTACCTGTAGACATTTTAAAGCCTCTCTACATTTGTTTATTCTTCAGACAGATTAGACCATGGAGCAACCATTGTCCAATTACACTTTTTCGCTTGATCATTTCAGTACACTGTCCAAACACTTAGGGCTCAATTTGGATCTGAAAGTCCAAATTACTTAGTACCAAAAAGTCAAATAATTTAAGTATTCAAAGAGCCTGCAGTAATTTGTGCACTAAACCTTTTCTCCAAGCAGATACAATTAAACATACCTGTGCTTAGGATAGTGACATTGAGACACAGTTTGACCAAAAACTGAGAAGTTTTAATGCAAGTTTTATCTGATTCTGTTTGAAAATAACATATCGGGAGTGTAAGTGCATTATACTTAGAAAAGTAACACAGACAAGGTTAAGGAAGCAGGAAAAAACATCATTGAACCAACAATGTCTTAACACAAGCTACTCTTTCACATATACATACAAAAAATAATACATGAATAGTGTTTGCAAACTCCTCCCTCAGATCCATAGGGCCACGTGACTGCAGGTTGTATAACATGTCTGAATTTGCCCAATAAAGTAACTTGGGCTGATAATAAAGTTTAAACTAAATTCAGATATTTATCATTCTGGGAAGTTGCATTTATTCCTCTACTCAGTTCCCAAAGATTTAACCCTAGAAGTTCTGCTTCTTGAATGCCTCTGAGTAGACTTGTCTGTGTTAGTCCAGAAAATATAGAGTATATGGCACATAGACGCCTGGATACATTTATTCTCCAAGAAAATATAAATCAGGTATGTTGAAATTCAGAACTGCTTAGAAATTGGGTTTTGGTTTCATAAGAACATAAAATGGTCTCAAACTGGGTCAGACCAATGGTCTTCCGGCAGTAGGCAGTGCCACGTGCTTCAAACGGAATGAAAAGGCAATCATCATGTGATCCATCCTTGTCATCCTGTCCCAGCATCTGTCAGTCAGAAGCTTACAGACACCCAGAGCATGGGGTTACATCCCTGACCATCTTCTCTAGGAGACATTGATGGACCTTCCTCCATGAATATACCTAATTCTTTTTTTAATCCAGTTATAGTTTTGGCCTTCACAACATTCCCTGGCAATGAGGTCCACTATGCGCTGTGTGAAGTACTTCCTTTTGTTTTGTTTTAAACCTGCTGCCCGTTAATTTCATTTGGTGACCGCTGGTTTCAGCCCATTAGAGAGAGAGAGAGCTTTAATCCCATAAATTAATGACTATTCACCATATCTGATAGACCGACAATCAGCCCATGTTATGGGCAACAGTCATGTTATAAATAATCATTTGAATAGAAATTGAATAGGTAAATAGGTAAGAAATATTCTTTTTTCTGTATCTGTTTCAGCATATTTTATGACATAGCACACAATTGAGTGGCAATTACCAACATAAAAAATGTGTGAGCAAAGAATCTAGGCCTGGGGTTTTGAGGTGTGCCGCAGCCTAGATAGTATGTCAGTCAACCTGCCAGAGTTCCCCCCCAACGCCAAAAAAAATAGGCTATTTATTTTTCACTGAAAGTATGTCATGCACTACAAAATACTGCCACATAAACTGCAAATTGTTGCAGTACATATCCTTTTAGAATTGGTAGATGCACTGGAATTTGTTGCAACAGTGACACAAGATATGATAGGTAGGGATAAGTTATGTTTACAGTTTATACCTGTACTGAACTGCTGGACCTGTTTGGAGCCTGTAGTTGTCACAATATCTTAGAGATCATGTGTTATGCCCAGGCATAGCTGCTGGAACCAGGGGTGCTAACACTGCTGCTGCACCTGGCTTGAAATGGTTTCCATCATATATAGGGTTAACAGCTCGGTTCAATGGCTCTCAGCAACCCAACTATACAAATTGTTCCTGCACTCCTGTGCCCAGGAATTATTTCTCTCACATAATGCAAATCTCAGTTTCTATTATGGTCTCTATTTCTGGTAAAAAGAAAATGGCTAGGAAACCAGTTCTCAGTACCACAGCCAAAACAAAGAACACTAAAGTTATCAGATGCCTAAGCAGAGACCCTAAGTAGTCCTAGATATAGATTAACCACTGGCCGTGTTTTCTGGGACTACATCATGGCTTCTTCTGCCCAACATGATCAGATAAAACAGAAGCATACAGAAGACAGTGTGCTTCCCTGATATGGTACAGAACTACAGCTGTTTGAGTTATTGCCTGCTGTTGAAGAAATATAGATCAGAAATTGCCAAAATTACAGTTAATTTCTACAGATATGTGATTTGATGTTTCTTTATTTTGAAAGGCTGAACTGATCAGAAAACGACCCAGCCCATGAATAAAATCTATGTACTCACTGTTACCATTATGCTGCTGCAACTGATGATGAAAATTGATATCTTACTTGCCTATTAACAAAAAAGAGTTATTCATTCCAAGCTGGAGTGAAAGTAGAATATTGCTACACTGCTTTAGAATCCAGACCCTCTCATCCATTTTAGTATTTCCCAATAGTCACTGTTTTCAGACTATTTCTTTTTTCGGAGTCCTTTTCACATCTTCTATTTAGGTCTCCTTCTATCCATCCCCCTATTACTACAGTTAAATAATTTAAAAAAATTATCTGGAAACTGTTTATCTCTGCATTATCATTTCTCCTTAACTTACCTTCCCCTGCTCTTCTTTTTACATTGTACTTCCTAGTCAAGCCGTATGTGCTTGAGTTTTAATAGCTGTCATGTTCTTTGTACTATAATTATGTTTCTATATGTGCTTACAGCCTCATACTGTCCTATCTCTTTTTCCTCATTTTCAGTACCTTGACCAAGGGCATCTTACATACATATCTGTACACACACAGGAACAGAGGAATTGCCTCAGTGGATCAGGCCAGTGGCCCATCTTGTATAGTATCCTGTCTTTGATACTGACGTATACCAAATGCTTCACCAGATGGGGCAAGAAACCCTACAATAGGAAGTTATGAACAAACCTGCCTGCATAAAAGTTTCTTCCTACCCTCCCCCAATTAGTTTATGCCATGAACATGAAGGTTCCCAGACTCTTGGATTTTTAGTTTAAAAAAAACAAAACCCAGAGACTTACACCCCTTTTTTCTCTCACTATGTCTTTCACACTAGGTGCTTGTTTAGGCCTTTCTACACCTAAAACTTAGGTTGACCTCACTACATCGCTCAGGGCTGTGAAAAATTTCATGCCCTGTGCAATATAATTAGGTCAATGTATCTCCCACTGTAGGCACAGCTAGGTCAACAGAAAAATTCTTCCATTAACCTAGCTACCTCCTCTCAAGGGGGTAGATTTTCCACAGTAATGGAAAAACCCCTTCTGTCACTGTAGTGAGTGTCTATACTACACTAGTAGCATAGATACATTCTTATACTAGAAAGCTTTGCTGCTTTAATTATACTAGGATTGTTAAAGCAGCCACCCATGCAACACATGCACACCCCATCCCATTCCCAAGTGTGAAAGCAATTATACTAGGATAAAAGTGCTTACACTGTTATAGGTTATTTTGCTTCAGGAACCAAAATAAGCTATACCAGTATAACTGTATCCACACTGGGAGCAGGGCTACACTACAAACTTGCATTGGCGCAGCTGCAATACTGTGGTGCTTCTGGTGAAGATGCCCAAAGCTGATGGGAGACAGCTCTCCCATTGGCGTAATAACTCAATTTCTGTGAGAGGTGGTAGCTATGTCAGTGGGAGTGCTCCTGCTGACATAGCACTGTCTACACGGAAGGGGGCAGGGAGTTAAAGTTGATATAACTACATCGCTCACGGCGACCTAGTTATACAAAAATAAGTGTGTGGTATAGACCTGACCTAGGACTTATACTGGTGTAACAATAGCAGTAAAATGTCACATTCCCTAACCATGGTAAAAACTTTTCCAGAAGGGACTAGGCCTAAGTAACTACTAAAATCATTAAAACTCAAACTTTGAGACAAAGTTTGCCAATTTCAAGCAATACAGTATTATAAAAGTCCTGTTTCTTGAACACTTGTCAACAATACATGTGTATACAAACAAGTTAAGAAAGCTTGAAGAAGAAACATCCCATCCCTAAATTCAGACTCCCTCAGCATCAGACAACTTAAAAAGCAGCCGCTACATGTAGAGAGCTTTCCTGAATGTTGTTACTGATCCAGAAGTAATGAAGTAGGACGTAACATGACCCCAGACCACAAATCACCTCTTTCCCCTAGTGCATACATATGGAGCTCAGCAGCTACCATCTGTCTGGTCTTCCATTTACAACCATTTGAAACATGATCACTGAAAGAAGATCATGTTAAACCAAAACATATAGGTTTAACCCTTAAATATGAGGTTTATTGTATTTTAGTTTCTTCAGAGGATTACAAAAAGTTTTTTTTAAATCACATAATAAAATCAGACCAAATTACAGAATATTAATATAGATAGATAAGATAGATATTCCTAGCAGAAACATAGTAAAAAAACAGATCTTTGGTCAGCTTTTGAGGAAAGGCTTTTTAGATAGTCTTTAGTTTACTTGTAAACAATAATCAGATAATCCACATATCATTGAAGTGAATGTCCCAAAACTAGCATTGACTTAGAGAAGGATCAGGTTCCTCCTATTAATATTCACACAAGTTATAATATTAAACACTAGGCTAACTGAAAGCCCACATTAACACTTTTAAAAGATAATATATGGGTATAGAATTCCTCTGCTTTTGAATGTTAAGAACTTTAAATGATCACATAATTACTAAGTGCCCGATCCTGCAAAGACTCGTGCACGTTTAATTAATGCTCTTTGATGGGTCCCATTGAAATGAACGAGACTGCCCACAGTTTATAGGATTAAACTCACAGACAAACATACACACAGATATTTTTGCAGGATCAGGGCCTAATTCTTTTAAGAGCCCCAAACAAAGAGATACTGTTGTATTTAGACTAGTATTGCAAGATTAGGAAGTATAAAATTCCATTCTTTAGGCATGTACCCCACTGGAAAATATTGTCTTTGGTATTTGTTATAGAATGTGAATGCTGTACACCACTTACATGTAACCAATGGAGGCATGATGATGATTAGGGCTTTTGGGTGATAATGAAATGCAAATAATTACTAATAATGTAGCTAAGAGTGTAATTCTTTACCACTATTTAGTACCGTAAATTAGCATTAATTGTACATTTTTATCTCATTTTGAGAAGTTTCTTTCAAGCATCAAAATACCTCTTTATTGCTTATATACTTGTTAAAGTGTATACAAGTCTGAAAGCTCTAATTTTTAAAAGTTCATTGTACTGTATCTATTTATCTCAGAAGCATTATGATTTCTGAAGATCCTCGTAAATGTTATTATAAGGTTACCTTTCCCATCTTTGACTAGGTATTACTTACACCACATTTTAGTGCTTTCAAATGTTAAAAAGTTTGCCCATTATGTTCAAAGTTCTGAAAAGATTTTATTCCCTGAGCGCTTAACTTGTGGAAGCATCAGACACCTGTAAAAGCACAGTGTGTGCAAACTGTAAAAAATATTACCAGACCCCTTTCTCAAATACTTTGATTGAAATTCATGTATATCAGATGCACTGTACTAGCTCTCATGGTTTAAAAATTCCCCTCCACCCCCACTCCTACCCCTCACCACATTCCTTTATCGCTCATAGCAAATATAAAAACATGAATAATTGTCTTCCATCTTCTGCACAGCTTCTTTCACAAACTTCAAAGACAATTTACTCCCCAGAAATATAAAATTAAAAATTTCATATTAAGATAAACAGAAAAATGTGTATTAGAAAAATTAAATATTGAAAATGCTAAGTTTTATATCAATAAAGGTTTAAATCACGTGAGACAACTGAAGACAATGGGCAACAAGTATTCCTTATGGCCATACATCCTTTTAAAACATCCTCCACAAATGGTTACCTCACCATACCAGTGTGGGGAGGGATAGGGAAAAGAAAACCAGTCATCACAGGTTTATTGCTGGTCATCATTCTTTATTGTCTCCAACACAGATAAAGAACAGGTTTCTACATGGTTTGACCTTTGCTGAGTAGTGAGACATGGAGTAAATTGAAATATGAAGATGGCTAAGTCAAAACTGAGAACCCAGTGGTTAGGGAAATAAGGAGCATATAAAAGTCCCCTGTTTCAATCACTAATTGAAGTGTTAATGTAGAAAAAAGACAAAACAGATGCACTGCAATATTAATATTCAGAGTACAACTTGAGAAGTTATGTTTTTATAAGCCATCTAGCACTGGACATAGGAGATGAGGTGCAGGTAAACCAAAAATGACAACCGAGTACAAGCTATGCTACTTTTAAAAGCCTTTAAACAAGTGCTGAGTTTCCAGTGTATCTCCCCTGCCCCATTTTTTTCCACATGCAGGTAAAAATGTTATTATGTTTTGCCCTCATTACTTTCATATTTAATAGCACTTTTGGATCTTTTAAAGACAAGTTTTAAAACAGTTATTATAGCCATATACTAGGGGACACAAAGGGATATCCCTGAAGATTAGCTGCCTTCTAGTTACCCAACAAACCTGTACCATCCTTGACACTCTGCATGAAAGATAAATTTATCATTTTGACATTCAACTACAAAGAAAACCACAAAAAATGGGGACATTTTTTATCATATCCTGTACTATGATTACGTAATACAACATATTCAGGCTATTTAAACATTGCAGAGACTACCTGTATAATTCTGAAAAATACTACTGGAGCTCCTCCAGAGACAGTTTATCGCCTGCAGCACGATAGATGTTATGAACTGCATGATAGTATCCCTCACCTTTCCAATCAAAAGATGCTTTTAGCTTTGGTGATGCAAGAATGGTGTTTACGGTTGAACAGTGACCAGTGCAGCAATAAAGAATTATTTCCAACCATTTTTTCAGAGTGTATTTCAAAAGAAATGAAAAGCAACTGATACTATCCCAAAGCTCTTTGAAGGAAGAAGAAAAAAAAAGTACTGAAGACAGCGCAGAAACTAGACAGTAAAAAAAAATCAGATGCTTTGATTTCACCTATGTAGTTGAATCCCAATTTTACACAGGATCGCAAGGTATCTAAAATGAGGACATTGACTGCAGAGAGTTGTGCTCGGCGACGTAGCTATTTCTTAAACAAAGTAAATACATTTTAATTGCAGATTTAATCTGCCTCGTTTAAACCCTTTTGCAACGTTTGTTTAATGCCACAGAAGCGGCACTTTCACAGCAAGCGTCTCAACTCCAAGTAGTTTACATTAGTAAAACAAGAACGCCAATTAGACTACAGGATCGTACTATAAAACGAGCTTTGCCTAACCAGGAAGTGCATCGACCAGGTTACAGTCTAGCAGATTACAGAACCCAGCGAATTTCTTCCTTGTCTTAATACATGCACAGACTTTGGGGCAATCGCAATGCAGATTAACAACCACACTGAGAGGGAAATTAACTCTCTCGTCTTTTAACAGGTTGAAGCGCTCATTCCGTCTCAAGTTTACAGTGCGGAACAGGGTTTGTTGGGCTCCAAAGGTTTCCATAACAATCTGAGACCATGGTTAGGCTGAAATAAGATCAGAGTTTGTTGAGGTTTTTTTCATAAAATAACCAGCTTGGGGAGGGGGGGAGATAGAAGAAAAGTCAGTTGTGTGAGGGATTCAACCCTTCTGCGAGCTGCTGCTGCTGCCTAGGTCCCTAAATCCCTGACTCAAGGCGCATCCCAAGCAATGGGCAGTTGAAAACTGCATGCAGACAAGGTTTAAGGTGACCGTTTACACCGGCCTCCCAAATGTGCCTGCTCCCAAATCAGCATCCCCTCAGGATCTGCAAAGTCAGCACGGGGCGGCTGTTTCCCAGAGGAGTGCAGGCTGCAAGCACAGAAGCCCAGGCGGCTGCTGCGCCCTGCTAAGGGACGGGCACTTACCAGCCTTGCCTCAGTCTGCCACGGGGGCTGGGAGCAGCGGCGCGCTTCCCCGAGCGGAGGAAAGATGGTGGTTTAGCAGCGGACCACCCATCCCAGCGTATATGCCTGCAACCGCCCAGAGGGGTTAAGCTCTGGAGGTGGAACAAGCGCTTTCTAACGCCACCTGCTGTACAGCTCTGCAGCGTTATTGGCTGGTAGGTGACTCCCCGAGGCAAGCGGGCGAGCCAGCCCCAGCCCCCTCCTACCTTCCCTCTCCGATCAGCAGAGCAGCTCCTCGCGGCAGCCTGGGCTTGTCCTGGCGGGGGGCGGGAGGCGCCCTTCGCCCAGTTCTCCCAGCTCAGGTGCCTGGTGGAAGCGCTGCACCTGCCGCGCTTTGCGCAGCGGCAGGGGTGAGAAAGTCACTAATATTCCCCACACCATCCCCTGCACAGAGCTGGGGGCCAGAGAGCCCAGGCCCTTTCCCTGCCCGGGGTGGGGGGTAAAGGGCTCAGACCTAACACACACACACATCCCAGCAGAGGCGGGGGAGAATGATGGAACACAGACGGCTCAGATCTCAGAGAGGGCAAAGTTGGAGACAAGAGGGTCTCTCATTTCCACCGGCTGGGTTTCCACTCCCTCCGCTCCTCTACAGCAGTAGCAGCAAGTCTGCCTGGCACCCACCCCTGAAGCACAGGGGGCCCAGTGCAGCATGCACACAGGGAAAGAGCAAGTTGTACCTTTTATCTAGTGGCAGCAACACTTAAGAAATAACTTTGAATTTAGAACAAGTAAAGGCTTCTCTTAGAAGTGGCATAAAAAACAAGGAAACAGAAGTGGGACTAGCGTATAGAAAAGATTTTGGCCAAAGCCAGTTATTTGCACCAAACCACGGAAATGCTGTCAGTAATTTGTAACTAAAAATAAATAAATAAATAAATAAATAAAGCAGCTTTCCACACTCTTTTAGCATATCTGCAAAATAGCCATGTTGGTCAAAATCAAGAGTGAACAATTGTCCCAAAGCATATCTTGTCCCACTGGGATGAGATGGAGTAACATGAACCTTTTCCTGGTTTACCAGTATTGGCTTCATGCTATGTGGCCCAAGATGTTGTCTTTCTCAGTGACTTCCTTCACCTCATGTAGCTAGGTGCTGTCCTGCATCTTTGCCACCTGTGTTAGCCATAATTTCACAGCTCTCACTGGACCTGTCCAACTCGCATAATGCCCAAGGTGATATTTCGGACAAGCTCTGAAATATGCTGATGGCATAGCTCAAACAAGCAATCCCCTACTTCACATGTTACACCCCTCCACCATAATGAGGTGCGGGTCAGACCTGGGGAGTGGGGAGTCAGCATCATCTCAGCACGACAACCAAGTTCAGGATCTATGCAAGCTGTAACCTCTCCATACTGTTGTATGGCTGCGAAACCTGGACACTATGCCGCTCAGACTGGGCAAAGCTGGAGCCTTTCCACACACAATGCCAACGTTGTAATTTGGGCATAAAGTGGAATGGCTTCATTAGTAATGCAGATGTTTTTGGTCACTCCAATCTACAGGCTACCGGGGCCGTTGTCCGCAGGTGGCAACTTACGCTTTTTGGACATGTCACAAGAATGCCACAAGACGTTCCAGCGAACACTGAGGGGTGGAGGCGGCCCAAAGGCAGACCCCCTATTACATGGGTTCATCAAGTCTGTTCCAGTATTGGACCCTCAGGCTATCAAGCCCTTGCAGCCATACAGGAATGGACCAAATGGTGAATGATCACTACGGCCAACCATTCGGCTAAGCGTTGAAGAAGAAGAAGAAAATAGCCATCCCAGTACTCATTGTTTAATTTCAAAATTAAAACTAAAGTGTGCAAGTCAGTTGATTGAATTACAAAGGGCCAAGTGATCTGAAATTACATAGGATGTTGGAGCCTGCACTTCCAGTCACCATTTGTAATTGTGGGGAGGCATATGTAGGGTATGGCTACACTTGCAGCTGTACAGAGCTCCGCGGCAGTGCTTTGAAGTGCAAGTGTGGTCGTGGCGCCAGCGCTGGGGGAGAGTTCTCCCAGCACTGCAGGTACTCCACCTTCCCGTGGCGCTGCTCCCAGTGCTGGGGCACTGTTTACACTGGCGCTTTACAGCGCTGTAACTTGCTGCGCTCAGGGGGGTGTTTTTTCACACCCCTGAGCGAGAAAGTTGTGGCGCTGTAAAGTGCCAGTGTAGCCAAGGCCTATATCTTCACTCCAACAGGGAGCAGCTCCTCTTGCACTCCGCATTAGGAGCAGCTGCACCAAGAGAAGAAACCTCCTAAGCCGCCTTCCTATGAGACATCTTCTCCTCAACTCACTTTATCTCTTCAGCCAAGTACAAGAACAGAAAGTAGGTGATAATCCCGTTGGAACACAGCACTTAACACTTATCTGGTAGGTGATAAATGCTGCATTCTAAAGGGATTAGCATGGAAACTTCACTATAAACAGAGGAAAAATCCGCTAAAATGCATTGAATCAATTGAGGACTTTTACTTCTCTATGGGCATGTCTATATTAGCTCTTTCTCTCTAAAAGTTCCCAATACTGCTACCACATTTTCATAGATT
This sequence comes from Gopherus flavomarginatus, assembly GCF_025201925.1. Classification (NCBI taxonomy): domain Eukaryota; kingdom Metazoa; phylum Chordata; order Testudines; family Testudinidae; genus Gopherus; species Gopherus flavomarginatus. Next base: position 63,333,834 of record NC_066626.1, read on the forward strand.
CATAGTTTTTTATAGCCAGAAGGGACTATTATGTTCATCTGGTCTGACCTTCAGCATAACACAGTCCATAGATCCACAGACAATTTCTACATCAAGCCCATAACTTCTTATTGAACTACAGTGAGCTGAAGAAGAGCTCTGTAAACTCAAAAGCTCTCTCATCAGCAGAAGTTGGTCGGATAAAATATATTACTTCACCCATCTTCTTTCTCTGAGCTAGAACATATCTTTCAGAAAGACACTCTGTCTTGATTTGCAGATTTTGAATTATGGAGAATCCATCATAGCAATAGATAATTTGTTGCAATAGTAATTACTCACTGTTAACAATTTGTGCCTTGTTTCTAGTCTGAATTGTCTACCTTCAGCTGGATCCTGTTATGCCTTTTTCTGCTAGACACAAGAAGAGGCATCTACTATCAAGTATCAGAGGGGTAGCCATGTTAGTCTGGACATGAATATTCACCCACGAAAGCTTATGTTCCAATACAGTGGTCCCCAACGTGGTGCCCATGGGTGCCATGGCGCCCGGCGGGGTGTTTATGTGCACCCGCCTAGTGCCCAGCAGAGGAGAGAAGCCACGGCCCCGCGCCTGCTGAGAACCGAGAACTCCGGGGCTGCAAGCTGCTGGGCGCCGGTGTTCTCTGTCCTTGGCAGACATGGGGCTTGTCATGGGTGGTGGCAGCTTTACCAGGGCCAAGCTGGTAACTAAGCTTGGAGGTTTTCATGCTAACACTCATATTATGGACGCTAAGGTCCAAATCTGGGAATATGTTATGACAGGGCTGTGGCTTCTGTCTGGCTTCTCCGGGGCTGCAGGCGCCGGTGTTCTCGGTCCCCGGCAGGCGCGGGGCCGTGGCTTAAGCAGGAGAGAAAACGCAGCCCTGCCCCTGCCGGGGACAGAGAACTCCAGGGCTGCAGACTTAATTCTGTGTTAAAGTAAGAATAATAAATATATTTGGACCAGCAATTCAACAATGTTTTACTTTTTTAAAAGAAATAAGATGAAAACCGTTTATGATATTTATTTTGTAAAAAACCCTTAATTTTTCTTACTGGTAGATAAAAAAGAGCAAATTCACATGGTAAGGTGAAAGAGTAATTGCCGAATAATTTAATTAATACCTTTTACATGTAAAATTACACTTTTTATCTTATGGATTCATATATTATATAATATTAAATATGATGTTTTTCATATTATTTAATGTACAAATACAAAATAAGCTTTGAAAAATTGTTGGCACCCGCCACACTCTTCTGAAAACATGAATGTGCTACTGGCCACAAAAAGATTGAGGACCACTGTTCCAATACATCTGTTAGTCTTTAAGGTGTCACAGGACTCATTATTGCCATCTACTGTCAGACTCTCTTTCCTAAGTAGGTACTTATAGACCATGATAAACTAGATAGACTCTTATCTTTTGCTTAAATAAATTAACTAGATTATTGAACTTTGTAAATTTCTTACTGTATATTTAATAATAATCCCAATAAATAACTAAATATTGAGTGAACTTTTTATATTTAGCACAATAAAATCACAATATTGTATTTTCTTCAGCATTATAATTGTATTCATCATGCAATATTAAAGCACTTCCATGATGACTCATATGGGTAAGATTTTCAAAACTCAAGATTTGTTAAACTTAAACGGCTCAAGAGCACAAATTATATTGACTTCAAAGTCATTTAAATGCTTTTGACAATCTTACCCTGTATTTTCAGGAGTTCAATTATTAGTACAAGAGAACTCCAGACTGGCTGAAATTCTCAAATAAAGGGGCAATTTTGATTTTTGAGCAAAGTCTGTCACTTTTTAAGAAAAGAAAAGAAATATTCTTCTCATTCTTCACTAATACTTTTTGAATGTTTCAAAAAAAGCTACCTATACTCAATAACCCTTTTTCTTATATCAGGATATTTTAATGCTCAGATACAATTAACCAAGTACCAAATGACTGTACACATAATGAAAGTATCCCAACTATTTCTCATGGCTCTTTTTTCTGCATTGTTGCTGATGGTTCATCCTTATACTCCATATACTGTGAACCTAATTACGACCAGTGTGGATCAAGAATAATTCCACTGACTTCAGTGGCACGAATTGGCATTAATGAATGACAATCAGGCCCTTTAAGTCTAATATATGACCTTTGTGATATGACTGTACATCAGGGACACCAAAAATTAGTCCACTCAACATTTTTCCCAATTTCCCATCCAACAATCTACACCATTTTAAAGGACAAAGTTGCGTCAGCCAAGAATTTCTTCTTTAGTTTTTTTTTCTTTTAAATCATCCCTCTGGATCACAAAATCCCTTTGATGACGTTATTATTTATATTGCTGATGCTCCTAGAGGCCCCAACAGAGATCAGTGCCCTATTGTGACTAGGCATTGTACAAACACATAATAAGAGAGTCCTGATTCTGAGGAGTCTCTTTAAATAGACAAGACAGACAAAGTGTAGGAGGGGAAATAGAGGCACAGTGAAGTGATTGAAGGCCACCCCAATCCATAGCAGAGCCAGGAATAGAACCCAGGCCTCCTGACTTCTAAGCGTGTGTCCTAGCCACTTGGGAACACATATTTCCTTCTCTTTTTTCAGACATCTTCCTGGGAAGTTCCCTGGACAGAAAAGCCTGCTAGTGTATATAGGCAGTTAATTTCACCTAGTAGCAATTCTGGAGATTTCCCAATCCAGCTGCTAGACTGGTTGCCAGCCCCCAGTGTAACAGCACTGATGCTGTGTATAGTGAGGCAAAGGTACAGTTTGCATTAGTGTAGTTTACCCTGAGTTGAAGCAGGGAATGCAAGTTGTTGCTTGTATCAGCTTTGCCTACCTACATTAGGAGTTTGCATCAGTGCAGCTATGCTGGTGCCTGGCCACCAAGACAGATCCTTGGATGTAAAGCAAGCTTACCAAAGAGCAGTGGGGCATGCAGGACGGGAGATGGTTATTCCATCTGAGTGCTAATTCCTTCCCCAGCATCCATTTTGGCTCAGCTCCTAACCCCTTAAGAGTTAAAATTTCCTCAAAGCCTTTTGGAGGAATAGATCTTCCAAAAGAAGTGCATGAAGTAAACAAGGAGGCATATCTGCACTGGTCAATTTGAATTACAGAGCCTCAGTAGAGAGAGAGACAATGAGGAGATAAAAAACAGACTGTACAGTGAGAGGATCTTAGAAATCTAATCAGCTTCCCACCTTTCAACCCAGTTCATTGTTTTCTCATCTAGGAAGTGGATGATCATCCTGTCATTCTGCTCACCTTGTTGGATGGGTCTTGTAGATCTACTTGTCTCAAGTAAAGGAGAGTGGAACCTGGAAGAGAGTATTAGAAGTGCTAAAATAATTCTCTTTTATGGATTACTAGGTCAGATTAAAATGGGAATACCAAAGGCACTTGAATGACAGCTTGGATCACGCTCATAATGACCTGATTTGTGTAGGCCAGGTGTTATGTAGATTGCAGCTTGCTATTGTGCAAAATTTTTTACTACAGACAGATCTATCTTCAGCAAGATAGGCAGAGAAGCCTTCCTTTTCTGATTCCCTGTCGTTTGGGGGACTCAACCAGCCTGCTATATCCTGGGCTGTTTTACAATCTAATAAAAGGATGGGGTTTCAAGCAACATCAGAGAGAAAGGAAAATTGAATATAATACCTTATATTTAAGAGTCACATCTCTAAGTATGCTTTTTCCTTTCCATAAGTAGCAAAAAAAATGCAAAATTATCTAGGAAACAAAACCTTCCATTATTTGTCTTAAAGATGGTCAAACTATTCATTACAAATTATATTAGTTTGTAATATAGTCTCTTTGTTAGAAAATCTTTCACAAACTGATCCACCTATTCTTTGAATGTTTGCAAGTAATCAAGGAATAGTTTGAACCAATAATTCTCAAGACTAGGGCTTGTGTATGACCTATCTACCTCAGCTTTTTTTGTTATTTATTCATATTGCAGGACTGGTTATATAACCCATGGTACTTTTTCTGCTCCCTGTATGGATGACTAAAACATGTTAATTACACATGGCAGAATTCAATTTTTTTTATTTCAACAGATATCAATATTTATTTTAAGCATTTTTTCCATTTTTTATCATTTTAAATTTTCACAGCTATGGGAAATATGGAGGGGGTCAAACAATATTATTTAATGACAGTAGATGTCCAAACAGTTATAACCGTTAAAACACAAATTGTCAAAACTACATGTCAAAATATACAAAGTAAATATCCTTAAATCAAACTCTAATAAGTTCTCAAGCAGCATTTTTCTTATTTTGCCTATCTGTAAATTTTGATCATCATCGATAGACATTTTTTTTCCGTTCCTGTGTGTACAACATGAAATCAACATTTACCAATAATCCTTACAAGCAATGACATGCAGAACAAGAAAGAAAGTATTTTTGGTACACATTTTTGTAAGAATAATTATTCATTCTGAAGTCTGATGGACTTTTGGGATATGTGAACATTTTCACAAATATCCAGCATTTATTCATACATTCACAAATAAGTAAAGATGGCTCCACAAATCAGAGCAAACCAAGTTAGTTACTGTTATTCATTAATCAGATTTATATTTGTTGTTAAGCAGTAGTGGATTTTTGTCGGTGATGGTGTTTTTACAGTATTCTACCAATGCTGGTCTTTCTCCCTCGCCTTTTTTTTTTAAAGGAAATTTACAGAAGAGAATAACTTTGGACCATATGAATCCTGTTAGTATACTAGAATGGCAAATACATGGCAGATTTTTCAAATACTAAATGCCATACATTTTCTGTTGCAATAATATTAATTTAAGTAGTGCAGTCAACATACATGGCACTATAAACTGTATGAAAAAAAAGCCAAACAGATAATGAATCCCAACCCCAAAAGCTTTACAGTCTAGAGGCGCAGAAGGAGGCAAATATTACAAACAAGACAAGCAGAGGGTAGCTGTAGTTATTGGGGCTTTAATACTTCATGGAAAAGTGGATTTTGAAAACGGTCTTGAATCTGTTTGTTCCAGAGTTCTATCAATGGTCAGAAGTTATTTTTAATAGTCTATTCTGTGCTTGGATCATGAGAATTTGAAAAAGAATAGAAAAAAGAAAGAAGCTACCCTGTCACCCCTAGAGATGGCCCTTCAGAAATCAATGCTAATGAACAAAGTGCAGCACCGGGAGCTTGCATCTCCTCTGCGGTATCAGTTCTGTGCATTCATAGGGGACTGTATGAATGCCATTATTTATAACTAGAGGGGGGATAGAAGAAAGAGATGAAGTCATTCATCCATGCTTCACAAAGGGTCATATCTCCCTGGCAGATTTAACAGGGATTAACAAATATTCAGTTTAATAATATTCTTATTTGAAGGGCAGAAATCAATTATCCTACATAATGGAGGGATTTATCAAGCCACTAACCATAATTTGGTAGCAGTGCTGACTTCAACATATACTTGGGTAGTGAACTCCTTAAGAGGTAGGAAAGAGACAGGATATGTAGCTAAAATATAAACAGTGGTTCTGCACATACCACATTGGGTAACAATTGTTGTCCATTACATCTAGGGTATTGGAAAAACTGAATTGGTCAAAAAAGCCTTTTGGATAGCGGACATGTAAGTAAATGAACTGTTTACTCTGAAAGTTACTGACCTCAGCCAATTTCTCTTTTGGGGGGGAGGTGCTAAGAACTAAAATGTTTGAGGTGGGGTGGGTCTGCTTTTCTTCATAATAAGAAACTTGCAGGAAGTGTCCCTTTCAGAACTTTGTACATTATAAAGTTATCAAAGTGAAAATTGACTTTTACTCTGGGGGAAGAAAAAAATTAAAATCCTTTACATGCATAATTACCACTCTGGACACTGGTTATAATCCAACACACAACTAGTTAATGCAGAGGATTATTTGCGGTCATAAAAGAACATAATTTACATTTATGGGCCTGGTCCTGCATGCCTTTTATAAAAAGTAGCCATTGACTGTTTCCATGCTAGATTTGTTTGCTACAAAGATGGCAAACCCTCACCTGAGGTAAAGCTCACAGCCCATGTTTTATGTATACTACAAAGGATCTTCCAAATTTTTATTTTTGTACACAGTATTCTCAGCGATTCTGGAATTCATTTCCCACCCTTTTGATTGAAGAACTTGGGTTCTGTTGACCTTCAAAGCAATGTTGCAAGACAAGTCTATTCTCACTTCAAACCAGGAGAATCTGAATTGTGGAGAGTTCTAGGTTAGTTTTAGTTGACATTGGTTCATTGGGAAAAATTGGCTCATTGATGAATTCATATTTTTCCCTTTAATTATTTTTTGAACACACCTCTAGAGGCTGCAATAAGTGTCTTGAAGAAATACAAGCTAATAAATCAACAATTGGTATCCATAGGCTATTACACCCAGAATGCACAAACTGAAGGGTTTGGTAAGGAAGCATTTCTTTAATATTGAATTTTTGTCTTAGTCATCTCACACACTATGCAACTTACAATTTTGCTATTGTTTGAAATACTCTTGTTTATATATGCGTACAGGGAACAAATGCATAGGGGACTTGGGGGAGAAAAGTTTGAAAGCTCTGTAAGTAGGAAACGAATAGAAATATTTTAATCATACTTGCAGCAAGTCTTTTTTAAATCTGAGTGTTTGGGAGAAAAAAATGACACAATGACAGTTAATTATAACTGATCCTGCAACACTTCAACACAGACTAATAAGTTCAGAGAGCGCTGCCACCAGTTGGCTATCTCCTCAGGAAGCACTGAGCCTTTGCCTAAAATAAGTTCATTTGTTTCTTGGTGCAAAAACAAGTATAATAATTTGCTTTGTAAATACATCTTACAAGGTGCTGTAGTCTTTAGAAAAATGAAGAATGTAGCGAGAGAAACTATGTGCTCCAGCACATGTAGGGTTTAGGATTACAAAGTCTCTTTTAAAAATAGATTTGACAATGTGTACAGAAAGGCCATTAAGACATTAAATCTATGAATCAGGAAAACCACTGTTTGTCTAAGTTGTTTGTCTAAATTGTGTGTGCATGTGAGACTGAGCATAAATTACTGCAGAGCTGGAGGAAACAAGAAGGTGAGGATTATGGAATGACAAGTATGGTGTTAGTATGTGAACTGCTGCCTTGATCACTTAGGCCTGGTCTACACTACGCGTTTAAACCAAATTTAGCAGCGTTGAACCGATTTAACTCTGCACCCGTCCACACAACGAGGCCCTTTATATCGATATAAAGGGCTCTTTAAACCGGTTTCTGTACTCCTCCCCGACGAGAGGAGTAGCGCTGAAATTGGTATTGCCATGTCGGATTAGGGTTAGTGTGGCCGCAAATCGATGGTATTAGCCTCTGGGCGGTATCCCAAAATGCACCATTGTGACCGCTCTGGAAAGCAATCTGAACTCGAATGCATTGGCCAGGTAGACAGGAAACGCTCCGCGAACTTTTGATTTTCATTTCCTGTTTGCCCAGCGTGGAGCTCTGATCAGCATGGGTGGCCATGCAGTCCCAAATCCAAAAAGAGCTCTAGCATGGACCATATGGGAGATACTGGATCTGATCGCTGTATGGGGAGACAAATCTGTTCTATCAGAGCTCTGTTACAGAAGACGAAATGACAAAGCATTTGAAAAAATCTCCAGGCTATGATACAGAGTCCGCTGCACAGTGCTGTGTGACAAGCATAACGGAAAGCCAAAGAATCAAATGGACGCTCACAGAGGGAGGGAGGGGAGACTGAGGACTCCAGCTATCCCACAGTCCCCGCAGTCTCCGAAAAGCATTTACATTCTTGGCTGAGCTCCCAATGCCTGTAGGGTCAAAAACATTGTCTGGGGTGGTTCAGGGTATATCTCGTCAATTTCCCCCCCCCTTTCCCCCGTGAAAGAAAAGGGAAAGAAATTGTTTCTTGCCATTTTTCAATGTCACCTTATGTGTACTGTATGCTGCTGGTAAACGCGGTGCTGCTGCGCTGAACAGCAGCATCACCTCCCCTTCATTTCCTGATGGCAGATGGTACAAAATCGTGGAAAACCGTCATCATCCCATGAGTGCTCCTGGCTGGCCTCGGTGAGGTCGGCCGGGGGCACCTGGGTAAAAAATGGGAATGACTCCCTGTCATTCCTGGCAGACTGTACAAAATGCTTGGTAACCGTCCTCATCATAGCAGCTGGAGCCTGAACTCCATCAGCCCCCCGCACCTTTTATGTCTAAAGAAAAGATTCTGTACTCCCTAGACTATCATAGCAGCGGGAGGCTACGCTCCTCTCCCTGCCACCCTTTAATGTCCTGCCTGGACTATCATAGCAGCTGGAGGCTGCCTCCCCCTCATTTTATCCCACTAAAAAGTCAGTGTTTCTTATTCTTGCATTCTTTATTACTTCAACACACAAATGGGGAGACATTGCAACAGTAGCCCAGGACAGTTGGGGGAGGAGGGAAGCAACGGGTGGGGCTGTTGCAGGAGCACCCTCTAGAATGGCATGCAGCTCATCATTTCTGCGGGATCTCTGGGGCTCTGACCCGGAGCGGCTGTGCTCTCTGGCTCTCTAGTAGACTTACACCATATTCTAGGCAGGACTGACTCTATTTTTAGACAAAACATAAAGAAGGGAATGACCCGGGGAGTCATTCCCATTTTTGTCCATGCGCCCCCGGCTGACCTCAGCGAGGCCAGCCACGAGCACCCATGACAGCAGCAGACGGTACAAAATGATTGATAACCATCGTCGCCAATTTCCAATTGCAAACGGTACAAAATGATTGATAACCGTCATCTAATCACCAATTTACAATGGCAGAGGGTGCAATAGGTATGGTAACCATCTCTGCTACCTTGCAAAGGCAAATGAATGCTGCCGCATAGCACTGCAGTACCACTTCTGTCAGCAGCGTCCAGTACACATACAATGACAGTGACAAAAGGCAAAACAGGCTCCATGGTTGACATGCTATGGCGTCTGCCAGGGCAATCCAGGGGAAAAAGGGCATGAAATGATTGTCTGCCATTGCTTTCACGCTGGAAGGATTGAGTGACGACATTTACCCAGAATCACCCGCGACACTGTTTTTGCACCATCATGCACTGGGTTTTCAACTCAGAATTCCAATGGGCGGGGGAGACTGCGGGAACTATGGGATAGCTACGAGATAGCTACCCACAGTGCAACACTCCAGAAATCGACGCTAGCCTCAGTATATGGATGCACACCACCGAATTAATGTGCTTAGTGCGGCCGCGTGCACTCGACTTTATACAATCTGTTTTACAAAACTGGTTTATGTAAAATCGAAATAATCCCGTAGTGTAGACATACCCTTAGTAATAGTGCTGCCTGCTACAGCACAAGATGGCTATCTTTAGCAAAGGCTTTGGGTCTGTTACTACCCAGGCTGCTGATGCTCCTGCTCATGACAAGCTTGTGATCTAGGGAAGCAGGAGAGGGTAGCAGTTTGCTTCACGGGTACCATGTCTTATCCGATTCACAGCATTGATTGTGGCGTCAGCAAAGACAAATATGTTATAGAGAATAGAGGGGATGGACAAACTGACCTAATATCTAAATTTTGTGAGGAGTCTGCCAGTTTTCTTCAAGAATTTTAAAGGAAGAAGTTTACGTTTTAGATGTAAAATTGTGACTATATATGATGCTTATACACAGACACACAAACTCTTATATTTGTGAGGACACTGGCAGATGTGTGCAAAGCACCAGAAGTGGTATAATATTTAGATACCAACACAACAGGCACCTTTATACATATGATATATAGCTGAGACAAAGACCAGGATGCAAATTCTTCAGCAACCTATATTCTGTGCAATGCCTGAGCAAAATTTAACATAAGGCTTTCCATTCAGAACAAAAACAGTGCATCCAGTGATTAGACCTGGCTGATACAGCTAGCCAAATCATCCCTATGAGCTTGGGTTCTTTGGGTGGAAAGCGTTGCCTACACAACTGTGACAATCTGTATCCTTATGTTCACCCTTTCACAAGACTATGATAAATTTAGTACAAAGTATGCCTCGTGAGGTAGCATTTCAAAGCTCATAATCCACTGAACATTATGAGTTACAACAGTGTATGTAAAGTTATAAAATTCTACTATCTAAGACATGTTCCAAGTCCAGGGAAACAGCTTCAAATCATTTCCCCAGAGACAAAAGGCTAGCCAACACCTCAGCCAGGTGTCAGCATAATCAAATGGACTATCATCTGGTTAAGCAGCCATTCTTTGGCAGGAAAAAGGGATGAGTGAGAAATTTACATGTTGGCAAAGAAACAGCTGGAAGTTCCCATCCCACAGACTGCTATCACCGGAACCTTATCTGTAAATTATTTTCAAAGGGGAAAATAACTATAAGTGAGAACAGAGAACACATTATCTCTCCCTTCATCTCTACTCATGGCATCGAGGACACTCAAAAAACAAAGGAAGCATCATTGAATGGGGGAAGTGATCCTGGTTGAAGTAAGACTGCTAGAACATGTGGTGAAAGAGATCCTTTGTTTTGAATTCACTTTAGCTTGTTGTTAGCTGTTAGTTGTGTTTTTGTAAAGAAATTCTGACTTTTATGCCTCATTACTTGTAATCACTTAAAATCTATCTTTCTGTAGTTAATAAACTTGCTTTATCTAAGCTAGTGTGTTTGAATTGGCATGTTTGGGGAACTCCATTTGAGATAACAAGGTCTGTGCATATCATTTTCTATTTATGAAATAAGAGATTTTATATGAGCTTGTCTTGTCTAGGAGTACTGGGCTGTACATGTTGCAAGTTTCTGGGGAAAAGTCTTGGGCTGGTAATTTGCTAGTGTTGCTTGGCAGTATAATTCAAGGGTGGTAGGCTGGCTGGCTGAAGCACCCTTGCAGTATAGCTGGAGGTAAATTACATGCTGAAGGCTGTGTGTGAGCAGGCGAAGTACTGTAGAAGGCATCCGAGACTGGAGAAGTGAGAGGACGCAGTTGTTCAACAGTCCAGAATGTTCACTTGGTAATGTCACAAATTCTGGAAGATATGAAAGAATATTAAGCTACTGATTGAATTCCCAATCACTCCACAACAGAAACCGAGCGGATGGAATCTTAAATCCTATTTGTTTTGTCTTTAAATTGCAGAGGTCAAGATATTGTCTGACTCTATATCAAATTGATGTGAAAATTAACAGCAATTAGCTACGGTAATGAGTTGTGCTGTGGTATTATTCCATAGTATCATGAGAGAAGAGGAGAGGAGAGGAGAATCCCTGCCTGCCCTAGATCTGTGCAGCTCCTGGAATCAGTCATCAGGTCCCTGCAGTCCCTAGATCCATGGGCAGCCAGGGAGGCTCCACATGCTGCCCCTTCCCCGAGGGCTGGCTCCACAGCGCCCATTGGTCGGGAACTATGAACAATGGGAGCTGCAGGCGCAGTGCCTGAGGGCGCGAGGGGTAAGCTCTGCCAAGACCCCACATCCCCAACCCCCTGCCTCAGCCCAGAGTCCGCTCCACCATCCAAACTCCATCCCGGAGCCCGCACTCCACCCCAACACCCTGTCCCAGCCCCCTCCTGCACCTCAAACCACTCATCCCCAGCCCCACCCCAGAGCCCACACTCCCAGCCAGAGTTCTCACCCCTAGACATACACATACCAACCTTCAGCCTGGAGCCCTGACCCATACCCTGAACCCCTCATTTCTGGTCCCACCCAGAGCCCACACCCCAACCCCCTGCCCCAGCCTGGTGAAAGTGAGTGAGGGTGGGGGAGAGCAAGCAACGGATGGAGGGGGGATGGAGTAGTGGGGGCGGGGCCTCGGAGAAGGAGTGGGGCAGGGCAGGGCAGAGCCGGGCCTTGGGGCAGGGCAGGTTTTATGCAATTAGGAAGTTTACAACCCTAACCCCAGATCAATCTGTACCTTAGATCTCATATCAAAGACAACACTGATACCCAATCCTATAGTCAACTAAGGATTTTTAACTAGGAAAAAGAAATGAGAGTTATTTACAGGTTGAAGCAGGTAACACAAACACAGATGAGCAATAGTCTATGGTTCTTCCTTTATGGGGACCCCCACTAGAGGGGGATGGGACACCTGTCTTGAACAATATTAACATACAAGTGGGCTAGGCTGGTTTTCACCTATGAATCTGTCAGTGCTCAACTGATGCCTACAGCCTCAGTAAGAGCTGGCATCTGGTTTTCCAGCACCACCACGGATAGTGACTGTCATTGCTTCTAAAGCTGGTTCCCTCCTCTTCGCTTCCCACATCAGGCTTGAAGCACATGAGTAAGACAGTGCACCATTTCCTGTACTGCGCTCATAATGTGGCCAGTCAGTAGACTTTGTTTTCCAGGGCAGTCAGGCAACACCAGTACTAAATTCACACACAACTTCTGGGGGGAGAGGAATCTGTGAATGTATTGACTTTATGACAAGTCAGTCCTCAATTTGGAGAGGCCCAGACACTTGTGCAGATGCCCAGAAGAGTGGGAGGAAGGGTGCAAGGAGCCAGGGACGGTTGTTGTCCCTAGGCCCTGCAATGCCGGCTCCCTCTAAGCATCCTCAGAGCTGTGCATCACCATATCCTCCCCGCACTGTCCCCTCTGCACAGCATGCAGGATGCGTTGGATAGCAACAGTGTTCACCGTACCAAAAGATGATGCAGCTTAAGCATCCTCTTGAACGCTGGGGAGCATGAGGAGGGACTGGACCTCCTTGAGGCATAGTCTCTCACTAGACTCATAGGATCTTCCACTTTCCAGACAGTGTCAGATCCCAAATCAAATAATTAGTCCACAGCCACTCCTAAACCCTATTATCACTTGTCATAACAGAATACCTGAAGTAATCCCAGACGCCAAAAAATTTTGTCACTACAAGTATCATACAGTTTCCCCTGGTACTGAATCACATTCATGATAGTCTTCTGCAACAAAACCCAGCTTTACAACAGCATACCTGCCCTTCTGCACAGCAAGACTCCAATCAGGAAAGGTTAATAGCTCGTGAAACACATCCATGAAGCTCCTTTTGTTTTACACTGCAGGTAGAATTCTTTCCCTGTCATGATTATTGAACAGGTGGCAGACACATTATATTTTTCTGCACTTCACACGTTTTCCTTTCACCAGCGTCCTATAATACTTCTACTGCATGTTGGCAGAATTGTCTTTAGTACACCAGTACCATTATCATGTTATCCAGCCTGACCAACAAGACCACTGCATTCTTAGTTCCCAGGGACCACAGCTATGACAATAAATAACTGGATGGTCTTTTCTCGAGGTTTCTGTCCTGTACTATCATTTGTTGTAATAAAATGTTTCATAAATATTTCTTCCTCAGAGGAGCCATAAGATCTGATTCTGCATTCGTTTCACACTCAAAACTACCTCTGAAGTCAATAATCTCAAACAATATACTGTCTGGGAAAATCTCCCACTGGCTTAGGTAGCTCTGTTGGTGGTAGCAATGGAAGCAGTGCTACCGTAGAAAGGGCTTAGGCATGATCCTATCAGCTAGGTTTAGCAGATTTAGAGAACAGCATAGGGAAACCATCATTTATTTTCAATACTTTCTCAGCCATAGACAGTGGTCTCTTACTATCAGGAGGCGTGAGCAGGGCAGCTAATATGCCTGCTCAACTTCCAGAAAGGAATCCTGAACCAAGGACTAAGGAATTCATAGAACAGAGTTTGCAAAAAGTGTCATATGTTGAGCTTCATCCCGCAGCACCCTGACGAACTGATAACCATACCTACGTGCCCTGTTCACCAAGTCATCAGGCACATCAAAGATCCATGACTGCTTCTCCATTGTTTGTCTAGTGGAATAGGCATCTATTCTTGCTATTGCCTTTGCAATTATGCTCTATGAGCAGATTCACAGACATTCCCACGTTCCATCTGATCTCTATACAAACTTTAGGAGTAACTTCTACTAGTTCTGCAATTCTATTCTTTGATGACACTTAAGCGGATGTGCATTGCTCCAATATGGCTAGGGGTAAGAGATCAGCAGCAAGAGGCAGGTTACTCCATGTGTATCTAAAGACAGATGAGCAGCTGGAACAGAAAAAAGTCACTGATTTTTAGCTTGTTTATGCAATTCTAAATTTTACTTTCTAGGCATAATATAAAATAGCGTCAAATAGTAGAAAAGTGTTTTAAAAGGTTTGGCAAATAGCAATATGTGGGGCTAAAGAGGGAATAAATAGAGATCTTCAAGGCCATGCTCACATGAAATCCAGCGTCAGCCTAACCCCTAAAATAAGTACAGTGGAGTCTAGACGATTTCAGTTCTATTGTAAATCTTGGAGTTGTATATAAGCTTTGTTCTTTCAGTCAATCAGGGAAAAGTTCTGGGTTGGTGAGGAGAAAGAAGAGAAACTAATAAGCGGTTGAGTTGAACTTGTTCACCTGATAGTAGTTCCCTTCCATTGGTACAGTAGCGAAAAATATTTTTTTTTCTGGATCATTCCATGTTAATCTTAATTCAAGATCTGATTGGTGGTAATTGCCCATGATTTGATTGATGTTTTCCTATCCATCTAGAAAATGGAAAACAATCCTTGGAAATGATAACTAGTGAATTTCTAGCAACAAAAAAAATGGAAGAAATAAACATGGATGAAAATTGCAAATATATTTGGCTAGACCCACGCCCAGGTTCCTTTTTTTCCCCCTCCTAAGAAGAGAGCAAAGACAGCTCTTCATCATCTTTGTGCTCCCACAATCCTCGGGGCAGTAAGGGACCATTTTTGACCCAAGCATAAATTTAGAGCAGCTTCACAGCAGCTCTAAATTATTACCAACTGCAACAGCCATCAGGGACCATGATATAGCCAGGATCATTGGAACATGACATGCTATAGCTACACTTCTTCTAGCTATGCCATTTCTACCCCAACCAATGGCTTCCTCATGCCAGGAGGTTCCTTACATGCCTGGAAAGGCACATAGGGCATGTCTTCACTGCAGGTGGGAGTGAGCTTCCCAGCCAGGGTACACAGACTTGTGCAAGCAGGGCTCAAGCTAGCACACTAAAAAGAGCAACATTTGCATTCCAGCTCTGGGTCTCGAGACCCCCTAAGCTTGAGACCTTGAGCCAGAATGTCCACATTGCTATTTTGAATATGGTAGCTCGATCCCCGTGTTGCCTGATCTGTTGATTAGGTGATTGATTTAGAATCCCCAGTGAACACTCTGAAATTTGGTAGGTTCAAAGCAGGCCCGGTATTATCAGAATTACTGCTTTGGGAGTCCTGTGGGGCAAGGCCAGGACAACACCACTCACGAGGGAAGACCATCTGTCACTGTAAAGTTATTATTATTAAAAGAAGTAGACCAATAAGTAAACCAATCCAGACAAGTAAAGCAAGGTACATGGATGCCAGGTTTTAAAAATTTTTAGTGTTGCTCAAAACGGGTCCAAGTCCCTCCCCAACACCTGCCATGTAAACCAATATAATGGATTGGAAATAGTAAATGTTTAACAGTTTCTCTATATTGTACAATATCACTATCATAAGAAAAAATTATTTAACTAAGAATATCAACTATTACTACTACTTACATATGACATGCTGTGTTTGAGTACATTCTTCCCATCTATACATGATAACGACACAGCTCTTTTGAATATGGAAACAACCAAGCACTCTTGGATCAATAACCCTCAAAAGCAAATATGTTCTAAAATTAAAACAAAATATAGCTCCTTCTTTTGCACCACAAGATTACAAGGGCTATTTAAAAGTGGAGACTCAGAATCAGTACTCGCCTGCTTCAATACATTATATTTTGTTGTATGCTTATACGACAAATTATATAATTTACTTTAAAGACCACAGAATAATCAAGCATTGTGCCAAATATGGTCATACCCCAAACTGACTGCCAAATTTAAGTTGCACGTTTTTTCCTCCTCAGACACTCAGACAGAATACAGCAGTGTTCCCCTCTAATTTTTCCCACTCGTGCGGAATGAATCTTGTTATGTGCGTCAATATGGAGGTGACGTGTGACAAATCGCCTCGATATTGGTGCACATAATGAAATTTATCAGGGTGGGGCTGAGGGGTTGAGTGTGGGAGGGGGCTCGGGCTAGGGCAGAGGGTTAGGATGTGGCGGGGGATGAGGGCTATGGCTGGGGGTGAGGGCTCTGGGGTGGGGCTACAGATGAGGGTTTGGGGTGCAGGCAGGCTGCCCTGGGGCTGGGGCCAGAGGACTCCCACCAGCCCTCTCCTCACTGGCAGCAATGAGCTCCAGGGACAGGGCTCCCCCCATCCCCACCGGCAGCATGGAGCTCTGATGCTGGGGGAGAGGCCTGCAGCAGCCCTACACTGGTGGAGCAGGACCACATTCTTGAGTATTGCTGGAGCACGGGCACCACAGGCCCATATAACTCATTCCCTATGGGGATGTAGTACAACTCTAAGGCTGCCTAGCACCAGAACAGGTCTATACTCACTCTATCCTTGGGGAGACCGCTAAAGGTTGAGATAGATCCTGGTCTGACTCTGGCATCCCAACAAAAAACTCCAATGGCTGTACCTGAGACCAGATGTTTTATAGACCTCGATATCCTCATGCATATGTATGCATAGATTTTCTCTCCATTACCATATCTTAATTTCCTCACCCTCATCATTTTGATTCTACAGGTTAGTAGATTAATTAAGCAAAGCTCATTAATGTATACAATACATCAATTGAAGTACTATGATTACCTCTGGTTATGTATCTGCTAATGTTCTTTCTAAAACTGGTACAAACTGCCTTCTTTCACCACTTGGTACTATTACAAAACAATAAACAGAGTCTTATGCCATCCTGTGACTTAAGGTCACTGTTAATTTACTTACTTATGCTAACTTTTTGAGCACTATTCCTAGCCAGACTATAAGGCCCTATACTTATGCACACTGCTTAAGCTATTCTTATAGGTCAAAGCCTAAAGGTCTCTTGCATTTCTGCTACCAACTCCTTACCCCTTTTCTTATGATTACTATTATAATTACTACATGGCTACACCTGCCAGTGTAAGTCTGTCTACCTGGGCTGGGAGACTCACTCCGTGCTGCAGTGTAAACATATTGAAAGGGGCCTTAATGTTGGGCAGGAGCTGACCTTTATCAGCATGGGTTATATGGCTCTATTTAATCTAAGCCAATAATAGAAATGGTCATATAGACTTTCTGAGGAGAAAGTTATGCCCCTGAAATCTGACAAAGTTGAGCATAAGTAAAAACACTATTTAAAGAACTGTCTTTTTAACAAAAGAATGCTGAGACACCTACAAAAGCCTACTTCTCTCCATCAGTGATTGATTAGATATGAAATAACTGGGAAATCAGAATTCACAAAATCCCAGACAGTCTTCCATTTCATGTAAAGTTGCTGTCTTAACCTGCCAAAAGAAATCAAATGTAAAAATATAATAAAAGGAATGACACCTCTCCCTTGGACTTCAAGTTACTGTTTGACTTTAAAACTGTCCTTAAGAAACAAGTATGGTGGTTCATTAACCTTGTTGCATTTACGCGCATTTCAGAATGGCAAATATCCATGTGATAGATCTATTCCCTATTATCTATTTGACAGAGAATAAATCTATTACCCAGTAGAAACAGAAATTTAAGCTGAATCAGGTTCTCCTTATAAACAGATGAAAGTACGGCATCTGGCAGCTGAGTGACATGCTCAATCTGTATGCCGTTAAACTGAACCTTTACTTACAAATCCCCAAGACTGCACCTGCCAAACAGCCTCAGGTTACTGAGGTGCAACAATTCTTAACAGCAAACCAGGAAATAATGTAATACTCACAGGAAATGAGTGGTTCTAATTACTGAAGCACAAAGGTGTGATGTAATAAGTGTTCTAATTACTTATGGCTAGATTGTGTAAACCTTCCACTGAGTAGCACTTATTCATTAGCTGATCTCAGTGAGACTACTCCCTGAAGTGCTACTCTATGTGTAAGGTTTGCACTACTGGGCTCTTTCAAGCTGCAATCTATCTGGAGGTAAAGAGCTTCCATCCACTCAAATGATAAATAGTAAACACTTACTGGTACAGACATAAATACTGAAAATCCTCACTGGCTTGAATTGTATTCAACAGCATCTGGAGACTTCTCTCCAATGAATAATAGCAGCTACAAATTCAATACAGTCAGGATATTCAGGAATCCACAAAAGGAAAAATGAAAGTGTTCACTGCATGTATTTCCTCCAGAGTTTTAAAGTCAGACTAATAAGCATTTAGGCCAGATCATCAAAGTTTAAATCATCATTTAACTCACACTGAAATCAGTGATGTTAAGAACCTAAATACCATTGATGATCTGGGTCTTAGATACCTAATGCTGGAGAAGCTTGTGTAATACACTGGTTTAGTTATAAACTTGCAAGATTTTTCAATCATAGGAAATCAGCATTTAATTTTTTTATATTTTATTAAAAAACAAAACAAAAAACATTTTCAACATTTTGGGGGCTTTAATGCAGTTATTAATCAGGATATGCCAGCCAAAACTTTTACACTCTGGAACTCAAAGGACTACATACTCTGTTGGTACTCAACTAATAAAATAATACTAATGCACAAACACTACACCAGATCATGCACCATAGAACCAAAGGCAGTAGTGACTCTTCACACACAGATCTGCCGACGCTGCAAGGAAAGGGGTGCATGAGCTATCTCTCTGGCAGTGTTTCTACCCTCTCCAAATCTAGACACATGTTTGCTCACCCGAGGGTCTAAGGAGGAGCCCAATCTTGGAACTGTGTCCCCTCTGGCAACTTGTGGGGATTCCATAGAAAAGCTAAAGCTATATTAACTTTCCATCATCGTCCCTATCACACAGGGCCATCCTTAGACATAGGCAGAATAGTCAGCTGAGTAGGGCACCAAAAAATTTGGGGCATAATATTTAATGGTGTCCTACATATGTGCTTCATATGTGGCAGCATCAAGAGCCAGTCCCATTCATTCCTGTTCATTCCTGGGGGGTGCAGGGCCCGGGACAACTCTCTACGCCCCTGCCCTCCCTCTTCCCACCCCCACCCTGCCCCCATTTTCCACCCCTTCTCCCAAGCCCACTCCCCCAGCAACAGACACGGCCCAGGGGATTAGCGAGGGTGGGCTGGTCCTGCACTCACCAGCCCCCCTCCACTAATCCCCTGGTGGGAAGCAAAGCAACCCAGCCTCAGCCTGCTCCACTCTGCTGGCTCCCCACGTTCCATTCCGCTGGTTCCCCACTGTATCGCTCCACTTCCCGACACCAGTGAGAGCAGGTGGGGGGAGGCAGGCCCCTTCCCCTAAGCCTGCTCCCCTGAGCAATATGGCTGGGGCGGGAGAAGCGGAGCGAGCTAGGACCAGGTTATTCCACTTCTTGCTGCTGGCGCCGGGCCCCTCAGTAATTCCCCAGGCTGCTTTGGGCCTGCGGGGCCCCCCAAAGTGGCCCTCCACAGCTCCTGCCTCCACAACCCCACAAGCCTTGAGCGCAGTCCAGACCCTCAGAGGTTGTGGGGACAGCAGGTGCTCGGACTGCATAGGGCACTATAATTAGTAGAGATGGCCCTGCTTTCACATGAGGAAAATCACCCATCCCCTTAAAGCGGGGGGGCGCGGGTCCTGAAAGTTTTCAGAAGTAGGACTTGTGCCTCCAAACCACACAAGAGGGGTCCATATAGTGCTTTATCAACAGTGTGAGAATTCAGGTCCTCTACTCCCTCAGAAGAATTGGCAGGGAGGGGGAACTGCCTTTAAAGGAACCTCACCATGTTTCTCTCTCTTCCCCCCCCCCCTGCAGATTTTCCCCTACAGGGAAACATGACTTGGCCAGAGAGAATTCTTCCCATAGATGGTTGAATAATATGAACTAGCTATTTGGTGAAAAATTGTGTTTGGAACTTAGACTTTCTACAACTACATTTACCAAAAAAGTGCTACGAATTAAGCAAAAACGATCATCCTAGAAAATGGCTTTTCACTCAATAAGTGGGTTAACTGGAAAACAGAAAGAATGCTTCTTGGTCCAGGAGCTCTTCTTTATAATTGATCAGATTGTTACACTTCACAGACCGTATCATGACATTCCCCAAATCAAGCTAGGGCCAAAAAGACTGAAAATCATTCTAATCTAACTGCAGAGTTCAGCAGTAGCAGGAATTTTGTAGTTACATCCCAATAAAACAGAAGAGGTGTTTGCCAGAAATGAACCATCCCAGCTTGGAAACTGCCTTGAGATCCTTCATGTACAATCTAAAGAAGTACTTAAATTCCTAAGAAAATATAATGTACCCAATCGGAAGGAATAAGCAATACTTATAAAGAGTTTTCGCTTCAGCACTTTACTTACATATTAAAACATTAGGGAGCAATAACTTTTTTCACTGAAACTGAGCATGTGTCCAGTGTCTTTGTTTTCCTTCTAAAGAGACATGCTACAGTCTAAAGAGTAAGAAGTTGTCTATATTAAGGAAACTTGCAAAAATTTCCACTGTTACTAACACCATTCAGCTCCACTAGTGGCAGCAATTACTAGAGCCCAAGGGTGGACCTGCTGCTGGAATTTTAAGCCCCATATCATCTACTTGAGCAGTGTTAGATGACATGATGCTTACTGTTCTGCAGCACAATTTAAGGGTAACTACTCCTACACTCCCCCCTCCGTGGTCCTTTGAAGTCACCCACTTAAAGGTTTCCAGCTCCCAGGTGTCACCTCTCCTAGGTGGAGTCTCATGTCTCACATCCTCCTGACTGGGTTTTTAAGACTGCACAATTCCGTGTTCAATACAGTGATAATCCCAGCAAGCAAGTCTGCCTAAAAGGCCAGTGCCCATGCTGTACATTCTCTCATAGGGCTATGGCCAATGTATTGCCAGGAGCTACAAGTTACCACATTGCTCTTTCTAAGCAAGAACATTTATTCTTCAGATGAAAACATTGAAGAGCACATCATAAAAAAAACCCAATAAACATTCCAATATGCATGCTAAAAGCTTACCAGAAGTTACCCATTAGTCTTATGGGCCCCTAGCAGGCTAAAGCCTTTCCAAGCCTTCTGCAAGGGTGTGTCATCCCCTTCCCCTCCCCTCCAATAGAAAATCCATCTGCTGGATCAGGCAAAAGAGCCTTGAGTCCATTTAAACTCAGGCTATTTATCCAAAAGTCCTTTCTTTGGCTCTTGGTCTCTGAGGAATCCAATCTGAAGTAGTATATGCGAGCCTTCCCAGGAGGTAGTACCTCTCTTGGGTATTACAATCTGAGTGATTTGCCATAGTCACCACCCACAATTTTAGGTTCCTGAAGGAGCTATGGCAGCCTTCCTCCATAAAACAGAACAGAATCACTCATAAATCATTCATTTAATACAATGGACCCCAAAGATTCATAATTCAATAAGATCTCCCAAAGATATGGCAGGAAGTCGCCCTCTCTGTCACAGACCATGCTACATTAGGGTTTCCGACATTGCTACCACAAGTGGAGCTAAGTGACATTAAACAATAGTGAGAAATTTCTGCAAAGACTTAAACAATATGCAAAGGGTTAATGCACTAATCTTTCAACCCAAAGGTTGAGGGCACATCCTGTTCAAAACATAAAGTGAAAATAAATGACTTGGTCTTCATCTAAGAGATTGATCCTGTGAATTGCTAAGTGCCCACAACTCCCACTGAATCCATTGGTACAACCATGTGGACCATGGGGGTTCACTAAAGGAACAATATTGTCTTGGAACCAACCACATCATTAGTTTTCCCCACACTGGTCATTCCTTCTCACAGTTGTACATGTTAAAGAACTGATTTTATCCAGAAATTTCCTCCTTAAACTTCCCCTCTGGTATTTATCTTATTTAGGAACACATTGCACATCTCTGAAACCGTTTATAAGAGAAAAACCATTCAGTTTTTTAGATTATTTTTTAATCATGAAAACTTTGCATGTGCTAGTGAATAAGGTTTGGCTAGGTAGTAATTTAAAAAGGAACCTTCAGATATTGGCCAAATTCTTCATTACAGTATAGGCCATTATTATCGTGTCACAGATCCTAGCGAGCTCCCCATCCTGGCCACCCACTAGGACTGCTGTGAGGGGAATCCAAGCCTCTGTGCTCTGGATCCCCTGTAGTGTTTCAAGCCTGAACAGAGTCCACAATTCTTGGAGTGCCTAGGCATACTCTCTGGGTGCAGATCTTCTATCCATCTCCCCTCACCCCTGAGTGTTGGAACACTCTATCCAGCTGCCACACATCACTGGGTGCAGTGCTAAGCATTCAGCCTCCCTGCCACATAAACACACACCCTCCCAGGACTCCACCTCCACAAGTGTGAGGCTTCTGGTTACAAGCATCCTTCACTTTAACATCACCTGAATTTTAACAGATTCACTTTGCAGCCTAAATGGTCTTTTAACATTGTTTTCTGGGATGAGATTTTATAATGATTACCAATTATTGTCTATGAAATATGAAACATTTGCCCTACTGCTACATTTACTATTCAGCCTTAAAACAAACATTTTAAATACATTCTGCCAAGTGTCTGAACTCAAATACAGCAGTCAAAACAAAGGCAAAAGGTACAAATAAAGAGGTTGCAATTAGGTAGACAAAATCAAACTTATCTTGCATTTTGTCACTTAATTGCTCATCTGCTTTGGACAATTTTACAATTCTTCAGCATATGTAAACAAGTATGGGGAAGTTTATGAATTACAACACAGAATGTCTCCTTTTTTTCCTACACAATAATGAAGAGGTGCTATAGGATTTGTAGCAACAAATGAATGGTGTTTGAGAAGTGGGATTTCCAAAAAAACTGATGTTTATTTGCAGTTAGACAATTAAAAATGTTAATTTCTCAATGGATCTGTTTACCCAGCTATGCAGTGTGTTATAATTATGATAACTCATCCAGAGAACTGCTAAACTAGCACAGCTAATAAAATCAATATGATCAAGAGGTACAAAAATCCAGTAAAAAGAAAAATAAAGTCGCAAGGAAAACTATTTAGAATGACACACCTGCCCTCAGCTTCCATACTCTGTTACTCACCAGCTTTCGTGGACACTTGTTCATTGTTTAGACAAGATAGGACAAGAATGGCCATACTGGGTCAGACCAATGGTCCATCTAGCTCAGTCTCCTGTCTTCCAAGAGTAGCCAGTGTCAGGTGCTTCAGAACGAATGAACAGAACAGGGCAACCATTGAGTTATCCATCTCATCGTCCACTCCCATCTTCTGGCAATCAGAGGTTTAGGGACACCAAGAGCATGGGGTTGTGTCCCTGATCATCTTGGTTAATAGCTATTGATGGACCTTCCTCCATGAACTTATCTAATTCTCTTTGGAACCCAGTTATACTTTGGGCCTTCACAACATCCCCTGGCAACGAGTTTCACAGGTTGACTGTGCATTGTGTGAAGAAGTATGTCCCTTTGTTTGTTTTAAACCTGCTACCTATTAATTTCATTGGGCGACCCCTAGTTCTTGTGTTATGTGAAGGAGTAAATAACACTTCTTTATTCACTTTCTCCAAACCATTCATGATTTTATAGACCTCTGCATAAGCTCCCCTTAGCTATTTCTTTTCCCAGCTCCAAAGTCCCAGTCTTTTTAATCCCTCCTCATATGGAAGCTGTTCCATAACCTCCATCATTGGGGGTGCCCTTCTCTGTACCTTTTCCAATTCTAATACACCTTTTTTGAGATGCAGTATTCAAGGTGCGGGCATAACATGGATTTATATAAAGTCATTATAATATTTTATGTCTTATTATCCCCTTTCTCATGGTTCTTAACATTCCATTAGCTTTTTTAACTGGCGCTGCACATGGAGTGGAAGTTTTCAGAGAACTATCCACGATGACTCCAAGATCTCTTTCTTGAGTGATAATAACTAATTTAGATTCATCATTTTGTGTGGATAGTTGGAATTCTGATTTCCAATGTGCATTACTTTGCATTTATCAACATTGAATTTCATCTGCCATTTTGTTGTCGAGTCACACAGTTTTATGAGAACCCTTTGTGACTCTTCTCTGATTTGGACGTAACTATCTTCAGTAATTTTCTATCATCTGCAAATTTTGCTACTTCACTGTTTATTTATGAGAGATAAAGGAGATGACACTGAAGACCCTAAGTCAGAGAAGATTTTTTATTTATACCTATCTTAAGAGGTCTCTGCCTGTTGGGTTTCTACATGGGAAGTAAGTGTCTTAAATGTTCTGTTCCATGTCAGGGTGAAGGCAGCATTTGTCAAGTTTTCTGAGCAACTTGATGGGAGGAGGGAGGGCAAGAATCAGAGTTTTAGAAGCATAAGTGTCTCCCCATTGCTGCTCACTTTTTGCTTTTAACTGAGCGTCTTAAAAATTTCCTGGATTTGTGTATTTTGGTTAAGGTAGTTTTAATATTTTTATTTCTAAATTAAACAAAAATAAACAAACAAACAACTAAAAACAGCAGCAAACTGCCCCCTCCCCCCAAGACAAAAAAATGTACAAATGGTGGCTTTTGTTTTTTCTTTCTATTATTCTGGTGAATTTCCAACAGCAGCTACATATCATTTGGGAGAAAGGATAATGTCTTTCTACACAGAGGGGCACTTGGCTCTCACACCTTAAAACTACTTGCTAACTCTACTTTCCACCACTCAAGGAAATAAAATCGCAGATTACAGTTAAGGACAGTCTTTGTAAAAAGGTTAGTAAGCGATTTAATTTCAATGGAAATATTGTAACAAATCTATGGTCATCTATGATTCCACGATAGTCATATTACTTTGTACACCACATCTGCTATAAAATTCTGTGACAGCATAGATAAAATTCAGATGCTTTTTCTCCAACAGCACAAGCCCCTACAAATAGGAGAACCCCCTACTATTAGCAGTATTGGGATTGTGACACACAGCTGAGCTTTCATGACACTCCATATGGTAGAGATCGATGGCCCACAAACACAAATTCTTTTCAGTTTCAAGTTATACTTCCTGACTGTCCTTGAATTTTTATTGTATACTTGCTTGAAGAAAGTTAGCAAAACACTCGAACCTGAGAGAAAGGTTTGCTGCATAAATAAGCCCTAAATCAACTTGAAATCTTTAAATCCTATTTAAGTAGAATTAGGTTAATTTCTCTATATTGAGATCCTTTGCAAACCAAGCACAGCTAACTGCAGTGATGAGAGACAGCAAAGTTGTGTATTTATTCGGGGCAAGAGTCCACTATGCTAAAATTATAAGCAATATTTACGCGACACTTTCCACCTTTATCAGCAAGTGGTTGGAGAGCATTTGGTATCCATCTGATGATGCTGACTTTCACAGCTTGATTGTGACTTGATTTATCTTGATTAGCATAATTATTTGCTAGATCCTTTTTTCAAAAAGAGCTAGTCAATTTTAGGTCAAAATAAAAATGCCACATACTGCCTTGACCTTTCAACAATGGTGACATCCGTCATCACGGGTTACCATAAGAGATAAGATGCCCCAATTGCTAGTGCTGGGGGCCAGGGGGGCGGTGTTTACTGGAGCAGCTCCTACAAGCTCCATCCATTAGTGAGGATGGCTTCACTAGGCCTACTTAATACCCAATGGTAGCAATTGATTTATGTGAGAAGGTTTCTTCAGATTGTACCTAGTGGCAATCAAGTCTTCAAAGCCCAAAGAAAATCTCAGTTGAGCTAGGAAGAAAGGTTTTAAACTCTGACAACTGTTTATAGTATTAACTATTTTGATTCTGTGTTTATCCACATCATTAGGACATTATCATCAAGTTACAAGGTGTAAAGCTCAAGAATTGTCATGACAATAAGAACGATGTTACATGCATATAATCACCCTTGTCTCAAAAGCACTTTCCAAATTTAACAGCATAATATACGAACTATGCGCAGTGATTACTTAACTCACCATTGACATATAGCTTCCTCTGCCGCTGAAATGCAGTAATACACAGAAACCCATATGTCGTTTAGGACAGGAAGTAAAGAATATGTTTTCCAGTTCAAAATGCCGGGGGAATGGAGGGAGGCAGAATATAATTATCCACACTGGATTGTTGTCAGGCCACAGAAATTAGCATCCTCATCTGTACAAATATGCCATAGGGTCTTAAAGAGCACAATTGGTCTCATGTTAAAGACAGCACTTTAAGCAACAGTTCGACCCCTTATATCCTGCTTGGATATCGATTAAATGTTAACTCAGTAGGAAGAGTCAAGAGTGCTACCCGTACCCACAGGCTGTAGCTCCAGATACAAGAGGGGGAATCTCCATACAGAGAAATAAATCCTGCAAAATGCTGAGCACTTTTTGCCAACTCCCACTGAGTTCAATGGCAATTGTGAGGTGCTGAGCACATCACGCGACAGAATCTATACTGCATAGAACACATTCAAGTGGAGAAGAACTAATCATGCTAGCAGCAGGCAAAGTTGAAAATTAAATCACTTAGTATGCTCTGCTGAAGTCACCCAAGTTGGTTTTCTAACTGCAGGACAAGAAGTTGTATAAGATACCATTCTTACAGAATATGCCATGATGCTTTGGATCTTAGTTTTATCGTATATGAGTGACTGGCGAAGAGTATACTAATTGAAGGACCCTAAAACTGAAGCTTCTAGCTTAGAGCAGATCAGAATTTTGAGGGGGCAAATTTTCTCACTTGTTGGTCTCTAATTCTCAGCCAGTGCAGAGTAGTAAGAGGTTAAAGTCAACTGTAGATCTTCTATGACTATTGTCTTCAGGATAACACTTTTGGAAATGAGGTTTAGGTTCTGCCTCTCACTCCAATCTGCAAATAAAACTCAATATATTCAGTACATTTTTTTCTCTGAATATTGACATCCCTAGCAACATAAAACCTGGTGAGCAATGTGACAGCTGCCAAGGTCAATAAGAGTTATAGTGAACTGCTGAATACGTGTTGGCTGAACAAATCAAAGCTGCATAAGAGCAGCCTTAATATACACAAATATGCAACTTATTCCAAGTGGTTTTTGAATTGAGAATGTGTGTGTGATTATTTATCTCTTCTTTAAAATGAGTTATATAATGAAATGTGATTAAGTCAAAGGGAGATTATCAAACCCTAGGATCACATTTCATGTCAGTTTACTAGAGACGGTCTGTCCCCGTTGAAAATAAATTTTAAATGCTTTTTTTAAAAAACACTCTCCCCCCAAGAGTAGTTTTATGAGAGCAATAGTAATGAAGGAGAAGGTGGAAAAATCCTAGCAGGAAATTTTAAAATCTGGATCCTTTACTTTGACACAAACTCTGATTTACACCTTCCTGAGCTATAAATACAGGGTTCTGAATTAAGAATAGATGGAAACATTTTTAGCTTCACTGTTTTTGCTGTATTAAAAAGGTCTTCCTCCACAAAAACAGCTAGCTCATATTATGAATGAGTTGCCTGCAAATGTTAATTTTTAATGCATGACTTGGAAGAAAACAAAATCATCACAGAAAAGTTTACAGATGACTCAAAAATTGGAGCAGTGGTAAATAATGAAAAGGACAGGTCACTCATTCAGAGCAATCTGGATTGCCTGATTAACTGGCACAAGCAAACAATATGCACTTTAATGTGAACAAATAATGTAGGCCATACTTGCAGAATAGGGAACTCTCTTCTGGGAAGCAGTGACTCTGAAAGATTTGGGGTTGTAGTGGATAATCAGCTGAACATGAATGTGCCACTATGGCCAAAATAGCTAATGCAATCATGGGACACATAAACATGAAAATCTTAAGTAGAAGTAGAGATATTATTTTACCTGTATATTTGGTGCTGGTGCAACCACTGCTGAAATACTGTGTCCACTTCTAGTGCCCACAATTCAAGAAGAATGTTGATAAATTGGAGAGGGTTCAGAGAAGAGCCAAGAGCCAATTAAAGGATTAGACAACCTGGCTGATAGTGATAGATTGAGCTCTGAGAGTCTATTTATCTTAACAAAGAAAAGCATGGACGGAGGGGACTTGATTATAGTCTATAAGCATTACATGGGGAATAAATATTTAATAATGGGCTCTACACTCTAGCACAGAAAGTTATAACACAATCCAATGGCTGGAAGTTGAAACTCGACAAATTCAGTCTGGAAATAAAATGTAAATTTTTGACAATGAGGGTAAGTAACCATTGGAACAACTTACCAATGGTCTCAAGGTGGATTCTCCATCAGATAATTTGCAAAGCAACTTTGGATGTTTCTCCAACAGATATTCTCTAGGAATTATTTTGGGGAAGTTCTATGGCCTGTGTTATACAGATCAGATGTCACTATACTCCGTGATCACAGTGGTCCCTTCTGGTCTTGGAACCTATGAATCTATGGACACTCAAATTGCTGGCATGTATCAGGCTGCTGGCCATCTGATTGGCGAGGATGATGATAAAATAATGGGATCCACCAAAAGGTTAATATCTGGGTTTCTCTCTCAATTCTGTATTCCAGTTTATAGACATAGGAATCAGTGTATTAAACTGGAAAAGTTGTATTTTGTTATGCTTTCGTGCAATTTAAATACAAACGATTAAAAAAAGTCCATTCAAAGGAGTTTGATTTCAGACACAGACCTTGGGTGCCAAATTTTGTCTCTGAGAAAGAGTTTACAGCCAAGTTATAAAGCCTTGAAAATAGACACTCACATCCGAAGTGCTGACACAACCTTAAGTGGAGTGCTGTGAAAAATAACACTACAATAATTACAGTGAAATAAGTGTTAAAAAGAGGGATGAGTTCTCTGTGCTCCTTCAGATAGTTACTTGTTCTTGGATTTTGCTTTGAGCAGGAGAGCTACCAGCAGATGTGCTGAAAGAGCTTCTGCCTTCTTTTATTCTATTTTAAGATTGCTTATTGACACTCTGAACGGTCTGAACTCTTCCCTCAGTGCAAAAGCACCACTAATAAAATCTGAGTACATGTAACATTGGTTGAAGATGAGTGGTTGTGACAGCTATACAAGCTTTGATGCCAGCCTTGTCCATAATGACTCACAAGCCATGCAAGTTAGAGCATCTTTTTCCCACACAGTATGAAACAATGCTCTTGCCTGCCACCTAGCTGGCAGGATCACAGGGCCATTCACACATTGCCAAGTGTGTTAATGAAACTCATTGATTGGTGTTCAGCTTGTTTTGCCTGAAGTTAACCAGGCTGAGCAGAGTTTCAGTCACAGGTGGAACTGTCTGGTCAAGCAGAGGGGAAATGCTAAGCAAAAGGGCCAGATTGTGTGGCACAGTCACTACTGTTATGATAAAGAGAATATATTAATACATTTTGCAATAGTAGAGCTAGACACAGTAGTTGCTTTACCCAGTGTTAGTGCATTTTGTATGAAATAAGCAAGACAAACACTAGGGGAAGCACTCACATTTATCAGAGGCCTTAACTTTGTACCATTGCAAAATGGATTCATAATTTCCAGCTTCCCTTTATCATACAAGATAGAGTCAAGGCAAAAAGCAGCAAAAAACCTAATACAGTTTACAGTTAATGCAAACCACAAAATTACAAAGCATGCTGGCAGCTTATTCCTCCCTGACTAATGTGTTAGTTTACTAAAGCACCACTGCAACTAGGCAAATGATAATTTTAACAAGGGCTCGCCATTTCAAAGCAAAGCAACTTACCAAACATAGAGGCACAGGATAGGAATAAATTGAAACATTTGTCTCTTTTCTGCAGCTGGGGATAGTTTAAGTTAGATCTAAGACACTATCTCAGGTACATTTGCACTCTTCTTAATAGGATATACAGTTAGCTGTATCTAGAAGCACCATGTCTAGTGAAATGGAAGGCATATTTCATAAACTATAAATATTTCCCCCATCCCGTCATGAGATCTTTGGTTTTCCATTTTCTTTAATACTAGTCAAAGAGGGTCACATAGGCATGCCCAGAATGCTTTTGGGCATGGTCCAACTCTCACTGAAGTTAATGAAAAGACTCTCATTGACTTCAGATCAAGCACCAAGATGGAAGTCCATCGACTCCAATCAGAGTTGGATTGGGCCCTTGATATTAATCTGTTCATGCTATTATCACACTATGTTCAATATCTGGGTTCCGAAGTGCACACAGTCTTCATTCTGCTAACCATTTTTACTTCTGTATAGATGGTTATACTATGTTCATCACCATATCTGAGCGTGCTGCGGAACTTGATCCAAAGACCATTGAAGTGGATGGAAAGATTCTCATTGAATTCAATGGGCTTTGAAATTTGGGTCTATAAAGCTCTAGCACTCCCTTTGAACACTTGAAATAATTGGCTTCCAAGGATTATTTTAGGAGTACATTCTTTTGGAGATTTTAGTTTGTTTGTTTTTCTTTTCGGATAAAAGAATTAATTTAAAAATTGCACTGTTTGAATAAATTGGCCATTTTCCCAGAGCGTTCTATTGCTTTTTCATATTTCATTACATACATGCATCTCTTAGAATGCAAAATCTTAAATCAGTTAAGTGCTGGACTAGATTCAGGAAAATCTGTTTTATTTCATGCATATTTCAGTGTTAAACCTGGCAGTGTTTTAGTATAAGAGCATGCAAAATTGATGAAAAGTGCTCCACAGTTTTGCTGGAAAATTACACTTGTTTCACGCCCAGCCTCTCAAAATTTTGCTTTACCACATGGGGAGAAAATGACAACATGCCTATTTTCACGTTAAGTACATGTAAAATGCTGATAACACAAACTGTGAAGCTACATTTCACTTCAAACATGCTCAGCTTTCACTTAGAACAAGAGGCCCATTTTCAAGTGGAATTTTCAGGAATTTGTCTAAAAAGTGCCAGAGTTGGAAATGAAATGCAATGTTAAAACATTCAGCGTTTAAGTTTCTTCATCCAATCATTTCAAATATTACATATAATCTAGTACTATTTACTAACATTTCTGTACACAGATACAAGGAACATGGGTCCCAAACGCAATCTAAAAAGGTTACTAAACGAAATTGTTTGTGATCTAGGGTGGAGTTTTCAAAATATGCTTCACAGACAAGCAGTGGCCAATGGAACAATTATGGCAAGTCAGATTGTGCTGGCTTTTCCACTCCACTCTCTGTCACAAGCTGCTTTACAAGTCTCCAGTCCATGCTCTTCTTTGAAAAAAAATACTATTTCCACTAAGGGCCAGTGCTACAAAAAGGAAGGCTGGGAAATAGATGCCATCTTTAGGCAATGGAGCAAGCAGTGAGACCAAATCACTACCAGTGCAGTGAGAGAATTCTACTATTCAGGGGTTGTCTGGGTAGCAAAACAAAAAGGTGCACAGGAAAGAGTAGATAGAGGAGGCAACAATGTGAAGAGCAGGAATGATTTCCACCCTCCTAAGAAACACAGACAACAAGGACACTTTTCACACCAAGTGGTTAAATGGGAGTTTGAGCTCACCTGTATGCTGACATTTCAGAATCATTTCTGCCTTTCTCAGTTCCAATTTCCAGCAGTCTGATGTAAACTACAGCTCACCATAGATATCCCTGGCCTTTCTAAAAACGGTAGCTGTCAGTTACTAATCTGACTTTTACAAGGGTGAAACAATACTTTCCTAAACCTGTAACTGGCTCTGGACCAAATCCTTCCCATATCTGTGTAAATTCATAAATACCACACCCATCACCGTGGTATGTCCTGGGTGCAGTACCTGGACAGAGTTCTGGGGGGCTTGCTAGTCTCCATGCCTACAGAGCACTACTCAAGCCTTGAGAAGGGGAGGGCTAACAAAACATTGCCACAGAGCTGTGGACCAACCCCACAATATTCCCTGGAAGTAACATCAGTGATTGCCCAAACAACGGTAATGGAGGCACAGCGAAGTGACTCTTGCACAGTTTCTGGGTGGGATGCAGTTCTGAGAACAAGAGTCAAAGGGCCTCAAAGTCAGCTCTGAAGTGAGTTATTTGTTCAAACACAGGGTTGCAAGTCAGATTCCTTGGGCCAGATCTTCAGCTGCTGTTAATTGGCTTGAGTCCACTGAAGTCAGTGGAGCTATGCTAATTTACACATGCAGAGAACCTGAGCATTAGGAAGGTTCTGTTTTTCTAAAGATTCCTGTTAAGAGTTAAGATTTGGTTTTTTCTCCCTAAACCAATTTCTCTTCATTTCCCCCTTGTTCTTTGGCACTGCTTTGTCTGAAATGAACTTTTCCTTTCTCTCAGCTGGTTTTTCATTATTTGACTAACTTGAATGATTGAATGACAGCAACAGAGAGTCTAGTACTTTCCTTATACAGGAACAAATTATTTTTTAAAAAAGAAAAACTTCTCACATGAGATGATCTCTTTAGAAACATGAAATATTAATCAAACTTTTGCAATTGGAACTTTTAAAGAAGATTCTTCTCCCCTTTTTAAAGTTATTTTAAATTTTTAATGAAAATTAAATTTCAGCATTTCCCTGGATGAGTCTTTGATAAAGAGCAGAGCAGAATCCTCTCCCTCTATTTTCCTAGAAGTTTATAGATGAACGTCCTTGCGGACAGAACACCTGCACACTTAAGGCATGTAGTTTGACTCAGGAAAGAGTTATTGGCCAGAGGCCTGGGGGTTGCCCGAGGCCGCATGAACTTGTGTTTTCAGGCTTCAGCAGGTATATTCAGGAGCACATACAAAAATGGACCTTTTTTATTTTAAAATCAATAAAATGAACAATCTTATTAAATTACAAAAGGGGGTTTTGCTTTACCTTTACCAGTGTTGGTCCTTTATTTTGTCTCATATTTTGTTTTTCTGGTCTTTACTGCCAATCAGTCTCAACCCCTATTGAATTTTAGCTTTCAACATCACTGTCTTGTCAGGCAATGTTTTTTTCTTTTTTGTTAATGTCAGTATGTTGGTTCCCTTCATATTCTGGCTATTTCTTAGCAAGCCAATTAAAGTGAGATTTAGGTTCATAAATAATGCTAGAGAAATACCCTACAAACAGCTTGCTCTTTTTTTGGATCAGTCAGTAGAGCAGAGGTGGGCAAACTACTGCCTGCAGGATTGTCCTGCCCGGCACCCAAGCTCCTGGCCCGAAAGGCTAGCCCCCAGCCCTTCCCCTGCTGTTTCCCCCCTCCACCTGCAGCCTCAGCTCACTCACTCCGTTGCTGGTACAATGCTCTCAGCAGCAGGGCTGTGTGCTCCTGGGGCAGCACAGCTGCAGAGCCGGGCCTGACCCAGTCTCTGTGCTGCACGGTGGCAGCGGCGGCATGGCCCATCTCCAGCTGGACGGTGTGGCTGTAGTGCCGCCAGCCACCGGTGCTCCAGGTAGCATGGTAAGGGGGTAGGGACCAGGAGGGTTGGATAGAGGGCAGGAGAGTTCGGGGTGATGGTCAGGGGGCCAGGGTGTGGATAGGAGTTAGGGCAGTTGGGGAAGGGGGAAACAGCGGGTCAAATGGGAGCAGGAATCCTGAGGAGGGCAGTCAGGAAGGAGGGGGGTTGGATGAGGTAGTAGGGGGAAGTCAGGGGCAGGGGTTCCGGGGACAGTCAGGGGCAGGGCCGTCTCCAGGCACCAGCATTCCAAGCGGGTGCTTGGGGCAGCAATCTGCAAGGGGCATCAGTCTGTGTGTTTTTGCTGCCCTAGGCAGCACACTGAATTGCCTCCACCATCCGCCATGGCAGTCCGTGTGCCCTTAGGATGGCACGCG
Source organism: Gopherus flavomarginatus (assembly GCF_025201925.1). NCBI lineage: Eukaryota > Metazoa > Chordata > Testudines > Testudinidae > Gopherus > Gopherus flavomarginatus. The sequence goes on from NC_066626.1 coordinate 63,367,520, forward strand.
CGTTTCCATGGCGGCGGAAATTCAGCAGCAGCTTCTATGTTCGTCTTCCCACAGTAGCAATTCGGCAGCTTCTGTCTTCCGGCTGAAGACAGAAGCTGCCGCTGAATTGCCACTGCCACAGAAACACGCGTGCTGCCTAACAGCACACGGACTGCCTCCACCATCCGCGGTAGCAATTCGGTGAGCTGCTTGGGTTGGCAAAAACAGTAGAGCTGGCTCTGGTCAGCGGACAGGGAGAAGGGGTGGTTGGATGGGGCAGGAGTCCTGGGGGGGCGGGGGGGCACCATCAGGAATGAGCTGGGTTGTGTGGATGGGGCAGGAGTCCCGGGGGGGCCGTCAGGGAACAGGGGGTTGGATGGGGCAGGAGTCCTGGGGGGGCAGATAGGAGGTGGGGGCCAGGCCACAACCCCCTCCCCTAACCAGCCCTTCATACAGTTTAGGAAACCCGATGTGGCCCTCAGGCCAAAAAGTTTGCCTGCCCCTGCAATAGAGAACCAGATGAGGAGGCTAGAAATGTTATTTCTAACCCTAGCTCTGCTACTCACTGAGTCAATCAACTCTGTTTCACAATCTGTAAAATGGAAAACAAAAATTTGAAGTGCTTTGAAATCTATGGATGAAAAATATTTTTCCTTACCTATAGAATAAGTACCAAGAGTGTAAGCTTCTCTGACACTTCCTCACCAGTGTCCTTCACCGCTGACCTTGTGAACTCTAAGGTGGAGACCGTAGTGAGCTCTAGGGAGGATAAAATAGTTCATGCCACTTAAATCCCCAATTTCTTCAAAATGGACTATAGTTTCAAAAACATGTTAGCACTACACTGGATTCTAACATCTTAGTGTTAATATTAGCAAGTCATGTCTAGTATAATATGGGTATTCCAAGATAATAGACATGACACAACCTCCACAAAGATGACATTCAGGCAGATAGACAGATGTACATATCTTCACCCTTATTTCCTTATGTAAAGCTCCCAATACAAACAATAAAGCAGGTTATGGATATGGGACACTGGAATTTTACTTCTATAGCAAAAATTGCTTTGCGTGGGAGAGATGATTCTGATGTCTATTTTTAGATGTTTTCTCAGGTGAATCACAGTAGTATCTAAGATGCTTTCATAAATGTTATGCTATTTAAAAAACAAAGTATATCCATCTTCTCAGAGGGGCACATTAAAATTCCTGCACATAAAAAACCCCCACATCTGTCTCAAGGGAATAAACACAGATGTATGGGAAAATTCAACTGGCATTACATACTGACATTGCAGATACGTGGGTGAGTACATAAGGCCAAGTACTATCACACTGGTAGTAATCCAGAGTAACTCCACTGGCTTCAGTAGAATTACACCAGGTGTTCAGTGGTAAAACTGAAAGCACCGTGTGGTCTGATATGAGAAATTTTCTTCCAAAAGCATTTAAGGACTACCTGTGTGAGAATACCCAGCAGAATCAACACTGGTTTCTCCTGGTACGAGGAGCTGCCCCAATGGGCTGCACCATTTATATGTCAAAGGAGTGACAGACATATCACACTCTTACCATACATTGTGGCATACAACTCAAACTAAGCCATAATGGTATAGCCCAGCATAGTTGAAAGCAATTGTGGAATCCCTTTCACTCTAGCATGCATACAACTAAATGTGAGTTCTTAATGTCCTTTGCAAGTGGGCATTCTTCAAGCTCAACCTCATACTAACAGCTTTATTGGACACAATGATCCTTGCTTATAAGTATATAAAACAGCTGAGCAAAATTCTGCTTACTTTCTCACTCCCAAAAAAATTCCCTGGTGGGTGTGCAGAACACTTACACATTTTCCTATAATCATAGTATGGTTAGGAGAATAGATTTTTGCAGGTAATCAGGTAAATTTTCATGACAATTTCACAAGGCTGCCCTAATATACAGCATAGATTTCCATCTGAATTCAAAGCCTATCGTAATCTCAATCTCAGTATTGGAATCCAGCTACATGTTGACCATTAATATGGCTCTTCAGCCTCTCTTTTCTGGCTTCAGTGAGGATACTAATAGACTCTTCTGCTAATGCCTTCCACAGCAGTTTTTAAATGGAGCCTCCTGGCTTTACTCTGCCTATGTTCCTTTCTGGACCATTTCCTTTTTGCAGCTATCTTTGCATGCCACCCCTGACTGCACCCTGGACCAAATTCTGCCCAGTTATGTATAAGTAAATCCAGAATAGCCCCATGAATGGTTGGTCTGGATGCACACCTGTGTCTCTGAGAACAAAATTTGGCCATGTGTGGGTTAATGATGCACTCTTTACAGTACCCAGGGCCGCCTCTACTGTTTTTGCTGCCCCAAGCAGCACACCAAATTGTGCTGTGGGCAGCTGAAGACAGAGGCAGCCACCGAATTGCCACAGCTGTGGAAACACGCGTGCCGCCCTAACAGCACACAGACTGCCCCTGCCGTCCATGGCGATAATTTGGCATGCTGCCTGGGGCAGCAAAAACAGTAGAGACGGGGGAAAAAACACACGGACTGTCACCCGTTGCAGATGGGCACCCCGAGCACCTGCTTGGAATGCTGGTGCCTGGAGCAGGCCCTGACAGTACCACATAAAATGAGAGGCTGAGTCAGCCAGATTCACTGGAAACCAGCTAATCATTAATTTAGCATTTTGTTTTATTAATCTATATTTAATGTTTTCAGCCAACAGAATTTCAGAGTTCATGATGAGAGTTTTATAATTAATGACCACTCCTCTGGTATATTTTTGTGGATCAATTAATGGTGAAAGGAGTTAAGGGCCCAAGATAAGCTTGTCATTAAATGCTTAGTTAAAAATGCCAGAAGATTCATTATTGCTATTATAAATTAGGAATGGTATGGTGCTTTTTTCCTTGTTGGAAAAGAAAAACTTTATAAGTATAATATACATCTCTACAGTCACTGTGAAAATTAAGTGAGCTGCATGGTATGAAACATCAGTTACATTAAGATAGGAGAACATGGGAAGAGAAAAAGTTTGGTGAAACATAAAATTATTTCAACTGGTTTACAAGTTAAAGTTCTGTTGCCTTTCTGTTTTTTACCTGTTAGATAAGACCCAGCTTTCCCATCCCCTTAATAAAAAATCCTAGTAGTAAATATTGATGGTAAATATACGTTACTGTTAAATAAAATAGAATGCTCACCTTATCTTAGTACAGTCATGAACAGCGCATTCTTATTATGAAGGGACATTGCCAAGTAGATAAGCCCCCAGTTAGAGGGTTTTGTTAAAATAAAACATGGAATAGTGAGTTGAGTTAAAGCCTTATGTGCCAAATCCAGTGATTCTTGGTCTTTATTCACACAACTTTCATTGGTCTCAATAGAAACAGTAAGGGATGAGTACGGATTGACTACTACTACTCACATTATCGACAAGCCATCTTTTCTTGTTTGGGAATTCTGGAAGAAATCACCAACAATTAGCCACCCCTGAATTCTAAGTTTCTGGAAGCATTGTCAATCCCAACCATTCAAAAAAAAATCACAAGTCAGGCCCAAAAGAGTAATAAGAATTTTTTTTTAAAAAGTGATAGATTTGAGTTATTTTTATTTGCCACCTTTTTTTTGAGGCTTTAGGGTTCACATTTTCAAGCTTTCCTATGCAACTAAGAGGACTAGAAACTTAAAAAAAAAAATCAATGCCAGCATTCTTACTTAATCACATGACTCCAGGAGCTGAGGTTGGGGGAAGCAGCAACAACACTGGATACCATCACACTTGAAAGAATTGGCAACACTGTGTCTAACATATTACTTCCAAAATCACATCTTTCCTCTCCAAAAAACTAATTATTGTTACTCCTCCCCAAATCTACTCTTCTACCATCAACCAATTAACACTGCCCCACCCTTGTTTGCAGGCCCTACTGCTGCTACCCCATCTCACCTTCTCCCCTGAGCAGCAGCAGCAGCAGCAGCAGACTCTGCTCCCCAGCTGCTCTTCCTCCGGCACCTGGGCCATTTATTTCCTTTTCTGTTCTGTATGACTGGTGGGATAGAGGAAATGATGAGTTACAATTAAACCAATATACATGCCTCTGTTTCACTAGAACTAAGCAAGATAGGCCTTCCAGATCCAAACTGGGGACAATCTTGTTAAACCAGAGTAGCCAGCCGTCCCAACTTTCACACACAGTGCTGGAAAATGTGACTACAATAGAATTATGCTAGCGCATGAAGGCTACAACTGTATCAACAATTTTTGATGTCAGAACTGGAGTTCTGGCCTTGAAGCTCAAAAAAAAATCTTTGGAGAACTCTATAAAGAGTAGCCACCACAATCAGTGAATAGTGTCCACTACTGTGTGACCATAACCCTGATATACACCAAATGTGTGCCTGAGTCAGAAATAGAAGCCTGTTTTCCCATGGTTGAAAACCATTTTTAACCTATAAGTAAACTTCAAGTGTGATGGTGTCATGCATGCAACTGCCAACTTGCTACAGATAAATCTGGACTAGGAGGCCATGTTGGAAAATTACCCTCTCTCTTTTCCAACGTGAATATTCTGAATTCTACATTCACTACTTTCTATCACAATTTTGGGAACCGTGTGTTACAATTTTACATCTCACATAATCCTATGTAAAAGCTTTTTCCCCTTTTATCATATTTTAATGTTTACTTTTATCTTTGATGGACTATATTACTAAATCTTATTTGTAGGAAGAGATCTGGAGTGTCCTCAGCTCCCACTGAAGTCAACAAGAAATTAGCACTGAGATTTTCACAGAACTAGCTCTTGAATTCATATATTCCTTTACATTTATGTGCGTCTCTTTTTATATGGTAATTGGCAAGGTTTAACAAGAAAAGATATTCACCCTGTATCCCCACACACGCATAGAAATTTTTTAAAAGGTCCATATTACTTGCTTTGAACTACAACTATATGATGCATTTTCCATTTGTATATTTGCATTCAGATTTGTGCCTATATCTTAATATGCTGATTGTGACTGACGACTCCATTTTACCCTATCAAAAGCTGTTTCTATATCAGAGACAGTAGCATCATATTTGAGCCACTTTTAAATGAGCCAAGAAATTAATCCAAATGACATTGCATATGCAGCAAAAATATGGAGATTTAGAAAAACAGATATACCAGTTTAGAAGAGAATATTAGTGTATGCTGGTGATCCATTGCTAGTAGTTAACATAGCCAAAGAAAACACGCAGTACTTAGTTTAAAAAGTTAGTAGTACAGCTTGAAACAGCTATGGATTCCAATGCAAGTGATCAAAATCTGAACTATTGCTATCCTCCAAAACATGGCTTTAGAACCTGTGAGCTACAAAGGGATGCATATGAACTGTGGCAAAAAAAAATCAATCAATTAAGACAAAAATCTGCCTATTTTCACAGAACCAGAAGGACCCAGAGGGAAGGAAGACAGTAATTTGAAAAGCAGATTCATGTCTAATAATTACAAAACAAAAAGAAATCCAAGCTGTACAGAATAAGTTTTCTAGGAATATATCCCGTTAAGAAACATTATGCAGGAACTGTCCAAGCCTTAGCACCCCATTAATTTAGGGTGAAGATGGGAATTGACAACATTATTGAAAGCAGGGAATTCCAAACCATACAGCATGTCCCCTTTTTGCAGGCCAAGTTTTCAAAACAGACATCTCATAGGTGCACACCCATTTAAAACTTTTTTTACATTGTGATAAATGACCAAGGGGTTCAATCAGGATCAGGTCCTCATTGTACTAGGTACTCTATAAACACCCAGGGAGACATTCACCCTACTCTGAAGACCCTACCATCTAATTTAAGATAGGATGCAACAATCAAGTGTCTTACAAACAACAGGAGGGAAAGAGGAAGGTGGATATGAGTGCAACAAAAGAAATAAGTGGTTACAGAGGCTAACAGCTTTTTCCTACCCTTTTTTTTCTTTTAAGAAAAACAAACATTTCTGCACCAATGTTGTTGCACAGGGCAGAAGCCAGTCTTCTCGTCTTCTGCCATTTGCTACTGCTTCCATTTGCTCTGTGGTGTTGAGAGAGACTATTCTGTCCTCCCTGCTAAGGGTTCTTCTTAAGGTTTCTACTGAGCACCCTTATTTCCTCACACCAGTTGATTTTCACTTGACTGCTTCATGTGGGACTCTGTGTGTTGGCATTCAAAGTCTATTGTCCAAGTAGGTCCAGTGCTTCCTTCTGATTCTGGTAGAAATGAGCTGCTGGTTGGTGATTTCTCAGATCTCTTTGTTGGTGAAGTCTTTCCAACCAATGCCCAGAATCTTATGTAGGCACTTGTTTTTTAAGATGTCTAGTTTTCTGTCTAATGTTTTAGCAGATCTCCAGCTCTTGCAGCTATAAATTAGCACCAAAATTATGTTTGAATTGAAAATTCTCAGTGTGTATCTTTGATTTCCATACATTGTTGCATGTAATAAATGCTGTGGATGCCTTTCCTATCCTTGATGTCACTTCCTTCTTGAGATCTCCATTAGTTAATCTGGTGCTGCCCAGGTAGATGAACTGTTCTACTTTCTTGATATTTTTGCCTTCTAATGTGATGTAACTGCCTGATACCTGGATTTCAATGATGTTCATTTTAGCATAACTAATTCTGAGTCCTGCTTGATCTGCTATTTTTGCCAGGTTGTCTTTTTCAGAGGTGTCACTCACTAGTCCGATATCATCATCAAGTCTTTTAAGCATTTGCCATCTACCCATGCTATACCCATGTTTGTGGGTCTAATATGGTTCTTCTTTATGCAATCTTATGAGAATGCCAAACAGTGAAGATAAAATGAAGCCTTGTTTCACACCAGTGTCCACACTGAACCACTCTGTTGTCTGATTGTTCTCACTTACAGAGGACTTTTTAATCAACGTACATGATGTTGACAACTTTAGCTGTGATTCCATAGGACTGAAGAATAGTCCACAATGTGTGTTTGTACAGGCTTTCAAATACTGTTTGAAAAATACAAGTGAAATTGATGAAAGGGGGAACTTGCCATTCTATGCATTCTTTATGATAGTTCTTAGTCTGAATATCTGATCTACACGGAATCTCTACGGCCTGACTCCAGCCTGTTCTTCTCTAAACTTTGCGTCCATTGCTTCCTTCATCCTTTGTAGTATCACACAGCAGAAGGCTTTCCCTACAACTGAAAGCTATGCAAAACTCTTCTCTGAAGTGTCTCTAGCCTCTGTTGGCTAAAAGGTGGGAATGGGCAACAGGGGATGGATCACTTGATTACCTGTTCTATTCATTCCCTCTGAAGCACATGGCAACGGCCACTGTCAGAAGACAGGATACTGGGCTAGATGGACCTTTGGTCTGACCCAGTATGGCCGTTCTTATGTTCTTAAAGAAATGTAATTCCTCTCCAGTTGTTACAAATCAGTAAGATCATCTCTTTGGAGTATTCTGACAATTATTCCATGGTTCCACTGGTCAGGAGGGATCTCTTTTCTCCAATCTAATTGAACAGCTCTGTCAATTTTTGTTAGAATGGTTGTATCAAGTACTTTTAGCATTTCTGTTGTATTTGGATCATCACCCACCACTTCTTTACTTTTTAGGTTTTTTACTGCAGCCTGTACTTCTGATATCTTTATTTGACCAATGTTAATGTCAAGTTGACCAGGATCATATGTTTTATCAAACTCTGATGCTGAGGTAGGGTTACTATATTGATGACTCAAATGTCCCACCCTTCTGTTTTTTCTGTCCTACCTCAGCTGTAAGTTGTAACGGCAATTACATGCCAGTAAGCCTAACCTCAGTACCAGGCAAATTGGTTGAAATTATAATTAAGAACAGAATTATTAGACACATAGATGAACACATTTGGGGGGAGTGGGAAGAGTCAACATGATTTTTGTAAAGGGAATTCATGCCTCTCCAATCTATTAGAATTCTTTGAAGGGGTCAACAAACATGTGTACAAGAGTGATCCAGTGGATATAGTGCACTTAGACTTTCTGAAAGCCTTTGACAAGGTCCCTCACTAATGGCTCTTAAGCAAAGTAAGGAGTCGTGGAATAAGAGGGAAGGTTCTCTCATGGATCAGTAACTGGTTGAAAGATAGGAAACGAAGGGTATGAATAAATAGTCAGTTTTCAGAATGAAGAGAGGTAAATAGTGATGTCCCCTCAGGGTCCATAGAGGAACCATTGCTGTTCAATATATTCATGAATGATCTGGAAAAAAAGGATAAATAGTGAGGTGCAAAATTTGCATATGATAAAACATTACTCAAGATAGTTAAGTCTAAAGCAGACTGCAAAAGGGACTACAAAGGGATCTCACAAAACTGGGTGACTGGGCAACAAAATGGCAAATGAAATTCAATGTTGATAAATGCAAAGTAATGCACATTGGAAAACATAATCCCAGCTATACATACAAAATGATGGGGTCTAAGTTAGTTGTCACCACTCAAAGAGATCTTGGAGTCACTATGAATAGTTCTCTGAAAATATCTGCTCAATGTGCAGCAGAAAAAATATTTTTTTAAAAAAAGCTAACAATGTTAGGAACCATTAGGAAAGGGATAGATCAGACTGAAAATATCATCTTGCCTTTATATAAATCCATGATATGTCCATATCTCAAATACTGCATGCAGATCTGGTCACCGCATCTCAAAAAAGATATATTGGAATTGGAAAATGTACAGAAAAGGGCAACTAAAATGATTAGGGGTATGGAACAGCTTTCATATGAGGAGAGATTTAAAAGTCTGAGATTTTTCAGTTTGAAAAAGAGACAACTAAAGGGGAATAAGACAGAGGTCTATAAAATCTTGACTGGTGTGGTGGAAGTGAATAAGGAAATGTTATTTAATCCTTCACAACACAAGAACTAGGGGTCACCCAATGAAATTAATAGGCAACAGGTTTAAAATACACACAGTATTTCTTCACACAACACATAGTCAACCTGTGGAACTCTTTGCCAAAGAATGTTGTGAAGGCCAAAACTAAAACAGAGTTTTAAAAAGAACTAGATAAGTTCATGGAGGATAGGTCCATCAATGGCTATTAGCCAGGATAGACAGGGATGGTGTCTCTATCCTCCATTTGTCAGAAGCTGGGAATGAGTGATAGGGAATGGATCACTTGATGTTTACCTGTTCTGATCATTCCTTGGCATTGGCCACTGTCAGAAGACAGGATACCGGGCTAGATTGGTCTGTTCTAGTATGACCATTCTTATATTCTTATGTAGGTATTTTTCAGTTTTTGCTCTTTATTGGCCCATGTCCTGTTTTGAAATCTCCACAGAGTGTTTTAATCATCATTTGATAAATGGCTCTGTGGTTTCCTAACATAGCAGCAGTCTCAGCTTTAGCTGCTAGGCCGTCAACGTTTCTTTGTTTGTCTTTCCTCACACTGCTTTTCATCGTTTTTTCTACTTTCGTGGTTGGTCTTATCAGTCAGGAGATTTCCTTAAAGTGCTTTTCTTTCTTTGATGAGACATCACATCTCTTGGCTTAACCAATTCTTGCTCTGTGTTGATATCTACCTGTGACTGCTGCAGCTTGAGTCACATTATCTCTGAACACTGCCCATTCTTCTTCAGGGCCAGTCTGTGTCTCATTTTCCTCTGTCTCTGGCAGTTCCTCAAATCTGTTCCTTAGTTCAGGTTGGAATTTCTCACAGTACTTCATTTTCAGTTTTGTATGGTTGATTTTTTCTTTACCATTTTCTGCTTAAAATTGATATTTCTCTATTTTAATTTCAGTTTAGCAATGAAACCAGCAACTGGAATCTTTACATCTGCTGCTTCATGTACTGTTATGTCTTGGACGGATGATCTGAATCATGAGCTAATGCAGATGTGATCGATCTTTCATTTTGCCATCTGATGAATTCTATGTTTCTTTATATACGTCTTTGTGAAGCAAGAAGATACTCCAAAGAACTAGGTTGGACACCAAGCATTCAATGAGTCTCTCACCGTTTTGGTTGATGGTTCACAATCCATGCTTCCCCATTGCTCTTTCCATTCTTTGGTTGTCACATCCTGCTTTAGCATTGAAGTCTCCCGTCACAAGGAATAAGCCATATCTTAGGTATTCTATCTATCACTCTTTGGAGGCAATTGTAGAACTCATCTTTGTCAAAATGTCTGGTATGGCTCAGGAGCATGAGCACCAACCTTAGGCAGACAATTTAGCAGCTGGGCATAAATCCTAAACTGGCTCTAAGTTCTATACTTAGATTTCACAAACCAATATCAAATGTAAACTCCTCAGGCACTATAACAGCCTAACCATGGAGACACCCTTGGGTACTCCAGTCTATTTTGTCAGCTAGGCAAGCTTACCTTTGTGATAGGAGGTCCCTTACATCAAAAATCACAACAATAGTCCAGCAGCAGAGAGTCCAGTGGCACCTTATAGACTAACAGACATATTGGAGCATGAGCTTTCGTGGATGAATGCCCACTTCGTCAGATGCATGTACATGAAAGCTCATGCTCCAATACGTCTGTTAGTCTATAAGGTGCCACAGGACTCTCTGCTGCTTTTACAGATCCAGATTAACACAGCTACCCCTCTGATATTTAACAATAGTCCAGTTATTCCTGATCCCAAAGAACCAGTCACTTACTCCAGTTCAACTGCACTCTAGATCTTACAAAGACAACACTTGTAGCCAATCCTATACTAAGGTATCCAAAGATTTATTAACTAAGAAATAGAAATGAGAGTTACTTACAAAGTTAAAGCAGGTAAACATACGCACACAAATGCAGTATTGCCAACTCTCGTGATTATGTCATGTGTCTCACGATAATTATTGTTTTCCTTAAAGTCCCAGCTCCTGGCAACAAGTGGATATGTCATTATTTCAGCCTTCATTTATAAAGAGAATGTAATTTTCTAGCCCTTGTGGCTGTGGAGAAAGCTTCAAAGTGTGACCCCAGTGCACTCTAAAGGCTCAAAAACCAGAAGGCAAATAAAAAGAACCCCAGAGCCATTATTTTTACATAATCTCATTATTCTAAAGCCAATCCCATGATTCTTGGTGAGCCTGACTCATGATTTTTGAACATTTGGGTTTGTCAATATTGAAAATTATTTACAGTCTTAGATTCCAAAAGCTGTTAGATGCTGCTGTGATATGCAAGCTCTATATGTCCTTTAGGGCTAATCCAGACTAAGCGGTTGGGTATCCCTTGTATATCCTTCAGCCTGGTCTACACTAGGAAAATAGGTCAGTATAACTACGTCACTCAGGGGTGTGAAAAATCCCCCTTCTCCCCCCCTCCCCCCGAATGATGCAGTTAAACTGACCCAACCCCCAATGTAGACTGCACTATGTTGAGGGCAGAATTTTCCAGTTGACCTGTGTACCACCTCTTGGGGAAGTGGATAACCTATGCTGATGGGAGAACCCCTCCCATTGGCATAGGTAGTCTCTGCACTGAGGCACTACAGGAGCGCAGCTGCAGTGGTGCATCATTTTAAGTGTAGACAAGTCCTTAGGAATCTCGCCCTCCCAAAGTCCAAGCAGAATAGAGATAACCCTAACCCTGAGGGTTTTTTATTCCCTTCCTCCAAAGTTCAAGATGGTGGGATGAGTTCAGTTCACTGTTCAACATGTAGAATGTAGTCTGCTGCCATTGCTGGTGTCACTGGGTTCTGAAGTTGCCTGTACTCCCCTCCCCAGTTGCAGAGGAAGATTCTGTTTTTGTTGGGATGGGTTCCATTCCAGAAGCTCCTGCTCTGCTTCCCCTTTCCCATGTATTAGGGGCACTGGAGAAGGAGGGTTACCCTCAGATGTGACTCTCCTCACCCTCATGCTTCTACTTGCAAAATCAGGTAACTGTAGGCCCAGGGACCTGTTTGCATGAGCAGTTTCCCACTGTATGTGCACATTTCTCTTTTGAGCACTTGAGAAGTGAACCTTTTTTCCTCAGACACAATTTAAGAGTCAAGCTGGAAAATGAGATTGAATAAGCTTCATTTAAGTACCAATTCTGGTCCATCAGCTCAACTAAAAACTTACTGGAAAACAAACAGGAGAGGGGAGGGAGACACCATCAGTGTCACACACCGACACACCCTAGGGAAGCAGGAATTCTGAGGTAAATGGTTCTAATTGCAGAATGCAGCAGACTGGAAAGGATAGCACACGTCCATATGGAATGTGGAGTACCTAGCTACAGCAGAAAGTTTATAGATGAGAGAAGTCATTTTAGACATGAGAATACAGCCCACCCATGGGCACACTTAATGACATCTTAGACCAGCAAGATGCTGTACCTATGAATAAAATATTTAACATAATACCGATATCAGAAATGAATAAAACTGCAACACTAGAAAAATGAAACATAGCCCCGTATAGCAATGCAAAGTAACATCAATATCTAATTCAGCAGCATATGAAAAATGATGTACAGACTACAAAAAAAAAGTTACTCTTTTGTTGACACATGCAGGCCTTTATTATCTACACCAATAGATACTTTAATGATAGTAAGATTTGGGGGAATAGAAATCAGTTCAAAATATAAAACCTGGGAAGCTTATAAAAACTAAAATCCCTAGCTATTGAATAAACAGAATGAAAAAGAAAAAAGATAATTTATACTCCTCATTGTTTTGTTAAAGAGACTGTACACTTACAGGTATCTATCAAACATTCTGTTATACCTTTCATGCTCCTCTGCAGCATACTACTCCACACTTCTCCTTAAGTCAATAGGAGTTTGGCCCTAGTAAGTACTGACTGTGCAATTTGTCCTTCAACGTCTGTAGAGAACTTTGTGGTTCTTGGATAATGATTAAATAAGTATTTATTTTTGAGCATTTGAATTTGAAGTTAAGGGGTGGGGGAGAGGCAGAAGGCACATGTGGATGAGAAAATTCCCTTGTTTTCTGCCTAGAAAGCGTAGCTTAAAATTTTCAGATGTGACTAGTGATTTTTGATGTGCTCAATTTGAGATACCATTGAATGGCCCAATTTTCAGGAAGTGATGAGCACCCACCCTCTGAAAACAATCAGGCTCATTTACAAGCATGTTCAGTTGAACACTCTGAAACTAGGGCACCCAGAAATCACTGGTCCCTTTTTAAAAAGGTGAAAAAAAAGTTACACATATTCAAATTATAGGTCCATAAAATTGCCGCATTCAATTTAAATATACTGGATCCAAAAATCTCCCTGTGTTTATTTCTCTCTACGCTGCCTGTCAGCATTCGACTAAATAAACTGAGAATTATAAAGTATTTCCTTCTGACACTTTGTATTCTATACAGCAAAAGCTATACTAAGGATTAATTTCAATCAGATTTGAAGTGACCACTTTCAAGTATTCCAAAATCTTAAAGCACAACTGTATTTGAATGTTGAAGGGAACCTTCACCTATGGAATGAGGAATTTCTGGCTGATCACTTGAGTGTTTGTTCTCTTATCTGCCTAATCAACTTAATTGTAGTCACCATTCAAAATATGCAGTTACTTCAGCATTTCCTGTACTTAATATAAGGATAGCTTGAACTGTAAAAATATTCAAGTAACATTTACTTAGTTACCTCAGGAACTTGGCAAAAATTAAGGCTGGCCACTATATCAGTCACTGAAAATTAGAATTTATATATTCAATTATTGTTCCCCTAATTTATAATGATAGCCTTTACTACTGAAAGCTGGAAGCTTTTCAAAGCAGACTTGTGAGCCTCGATACTCAAACAGCTCCTGATTCGCCAAAAGGCAAACTCAGTAGAGCAGGAAATGAAATGAGTCTAGAATGTCTTTGGTGATTAGCCATGTCTTCCCGAATGGCACCACTTGCAAAGACAGGCAAGTGAGGCATCACTAAACCAGTTAACACTGAAATCTTTATCTCAGTTGTATTTATTATATATTCACAGCTCTTTCTAAACTTAGATCAAGCACCAATCATAATCCATTTGATACCCTGAATCTGAAGCTTGGCTATGGAAAAGAAAAATCATACAAGCAGAACTTTTCTTCTGTTGTTGCATACATTTTTCCTTTAACATGATTTGCAGATTTTGCCTAATTTTAGCATTTTTGCATCTTTTTGAGTAGTTTGGCTTTTCCTAAGCTTAAACATTATGGCTCAGCCCCCATCTTAGCCCCATACCTTCTACATATGCATTGGGTTGAATTTCTCCCTTGCAGAGAGTCTGCAATAGTTAACTCCTGTAGAAATACCCACTAAGTAGAGCTTTGTACCAGCTCAGGAACAAGAAATGGGACTGGACCAAAACCCCATGTCTAAATATCACATGTGTAAAAGACAGATCCGCCTAGTAGCTGACCACAGAAAGTATAATGGCTTGCTACCTCATAGTTACCCATTCTTATGATTTTATCACAAATCTTGTGATATTTCATGTTTATATAAAGCCCTAGCTGCTGGAAACGAAAAACTTTATGAGCTTTCATTTTTTTTAAAAAGTAAATTCCTAGCCCTCATGGTTTCAGGGGGGGAAAAAAGCTTTAAAACATGACCAAAGTGCAGCCTGAAAGCTCAGAAACCAGACAGGAAATTAAAATGTTGGTTCTTTTTATCTTTAGATCTCATTATTTTTAAGCCAATCCCCGTTATTGGGGCTGGGGGCTGAGTCATGATTTTTGAGCGCTTACAGCTGGCAATTCTACTATCTTATTCACAGCTAAGGGAGTTCTCCTTTAGCTCAAGCCATTGAAGCTTTTAATTTAGTGCAGAAGGTCTCTTGTTCAATACTACTAACCCCAGAATGTGAGATGCAAGTGAGAGCTGATTGCATGACTCAGCAGCCAGCCCAGATAACTCTGGGACTCACTCATTGGACCACAGGAGGTGCCCAGGTTTACATTTGTCAGCTTTTGTACACAAAATATTTGTTACTGCCCTGTGTAGATGGGAGCAAAACATGTTGCTTAACTGTGTAAAGACCAGGGTTGTGGTACAGTTTGGTACAAGCTGTACAGATGACACCAAATGCACTTCACCACTTGGTCAGCGCACTACAATATGATCCCTGGCACAGTAGAGTTGGAAGCATAGCTGGGTCCTTTTGTGTTCAACATCAGATTTTCAACTCAAACTTCTCCTGATTTCTCAAACTGAAAGACACACTGAATTTTAGATGAGAAATGTTTGATGTTATTTTAGCCTGGCATTTGTTTCAGTTGTAGTGTTTATCATCGTATTTTAAAATGTTTAAAAAGCATATATTGTAGGGCACCAAAAACAACGCTGGTTTGTTCCTTTTACTTGGTTTAAATTTATATTGTACACACACAGTGCCCATTCTAAACTCTGGGTACCCTAAGCGCTCATTTTAAAAATATACAACATAACACTCTGCAATCAGATCCCCAATTATCCCAGCACAGCACTCATAATAAACTCTCAAGCCCTTCAACAACAAAAACCTGGCATTGCTCCCATTACACAGTTTCACAAATCTCCTTTTAATTCTAGCAGCATGAGAGATCACCTCAGAGTTGAAATTGACAATCAGTATTTCAATTAATAATAGCTATCAAAAGCCAGATATATTTCTGTTGCAGAAAATGTTGCTAAGAAAGATACTTATGCATTTATGTGCACATTTACTACTTTATTATCAGTTGAATAGGCTGTACAAATAATATGTCTAGATTAGGACTATAATACTTTAGTATTTCTTTGCTCTATGACTCTTCACATTTTTATTTACACTCTGATGTCCCTCTGAGCCACACAAATAATAGGAAAAAAAGTTAACATGTTGTTCAACTGGAACTTAAAGCCTGCTAAACAGATGTGATAGCTATTGTCGATTGCAGCTTTTCTTTGGAATCCAGCTAATATCAGACTAACAGGTGCATAAACAAATGCAGATTTAAAGACTGTCACTCAAATCTCCTTTTCAAATTTTCTTCCTCGGGAAGCCAATGCACTAACTCTTTTAGCTATGTTAACTATTTCCTTATATTTAAGTCAGACAGCTTCATTATTTTTCTTTACAAAAATCACTTACATTAAAATGTTGATGAAAAATAAAAACATTTGTGAATACATTTAAAATTGACTTTAAATTTGAATTTGCAGCCATTGCATAGCAATTAAAATATGGATATCATTTCACATTTGACAGTGACCAGAGATCTACATTGTTTAGGCCCTAATCATATGGATATGAGTAACTTTTTGTAAATGAGTATGCCCAATAAGTTCAATGGAATTACATGTGTAAAGTCAGGGCTGTCCAGAGGATTGAGGGGGCATGAGGCAAAGCAATTTCAGGGGCCCCTTCCATAAAAAAAGTTGCAATACCATACAACTATATTATTGCAGGGGCTCCTCTAGGTCCCAGGGCAAATTGCCCCAGTTGCCCCCTGCTCTGGGCGGCCCTGTGTAAAGTTGCACATAGACATAAGTATTTGCAAGACAGGGAATTGAGTACAGCTAAGCAAAATGTTAAGCATATGTATGAGCATGGTATGTAAAATTATAATCAATCCATCTAATTTAGCATTTTCCCTGAAGCATCTAAATCTATTCCCCTGTGTGTTTTAAATTTTACTTCAGGTACTACAAAGAAATATCAAGTCCTCCCTTATGGTACATTGCTATTAAAATACCTTAGTATATTTCTCTACATTAAATATAAAACATTAATTCTGTGTTATGCTCTGTATTAGAATTCTGTGAACTGTACTACAAATTTAAAAAAAATGTATTTCAGTGCTCCTTGAAACATAGTGGGGAAAAAAAGTAGAAATTATTAGTTTCAGTTGCTGAAGAGTTCTTTTTAAGCACACTAGAAAAATATATCTGTCTTAGACACTTAAAACTACTCCAGCAGCCTGGTAAGAGCCTGTAGCACTCAGCGATATAAAATCAACATGCTGCAACCACTCAGTTGTGCACACTGCATACCCAAAAGAGAAATAACCAAAATAACAATTATGTGACAACGAAGACTGACAGGAAGATTTAGAGGTATTGAGTTTGTTTTGTTATTTTTTAATCCTTCCCATCACACCATTCAATGTACTTTGTGAAAGATGGAAGTGAGAAACCCCATCATGGATAAATTATAGAAACGAAGAAAAACAGACAGAAGTCTTAAGGTAACACTGTTCATTTCACAGTTTCTTAGCACAATCTGGTTTTATTTTTCCCCCTTATTTTAATTAGCATGAACAGCAGTATGATGGAACCATGCTCAAGACTCCACAGTTACATTGTGATAAGCTCTTTTTTCAGCTCCATATAATTTTTGGTTAGAAAAAAATTGAACTAGCCTGAAAATTGCCAGGTTTACTATAGACAAAACTCTTTTGTCTTCATAAATTCTGAAGAAACTTGGTCATGCTGCTTTTTGAGTTACAGTGTCACTAAAATTGCCATAACTTGAAACATTAGCCTTGCAGCTCAAAATGTCTGATCTCTGCACATTTGAGCATTCCATCCCCTTGCAAACTAGTATGAAAGAAGTATGAGAAGAAAAATAAGTTGCAAATTAAATAAAGTTAAAATTGTTGCATCTAGTTTTCCAGTGAGTTGTGCTGCCTATACGTAAAGACATGGACAAGTTGTGCCCTGTAATGGCTGATTGCATGTTAAGAAGACAATGAGTCCTTACACTCTTCGCAGTTCTCCTTTAGCTCAAGTGGCAGAAACCTGTGGGTTTGGTGCTGAAGCACCAAGGATCTTGTTCCAGCTTTGCAGGAACATATGATTTATCTAGTAATGTGTGAGTTTATTTGCAGCAAGAGGCTAATTGCAGGTGTCACATCCTGCCGCAGTATCGCACTGAATGGACACCAGTCTGTTGTGAGTGGCCCCAATCACTGATTCCCACATGCTTCTAAACTCACTGGCTTTTACCATGACCAGACAGCAAATGTGAAAAATCGGGACAGGGGGTGGGAGGTAATAGGAGTCTATATAAGAAAAAGACCCCAAAATCGGGACTGTCCCTATAAAATCGGGACATCTGGTCACCCTACTGGCTCTAGATAGACTCTAGTTACTGATTCTAGCTCTGGGTCTTTAGGGCACACTCTCAGGCTCAGACCTTCTGTCCGAGCTCTTCCTGGGGATATAGGATTCCTCAGCCCAGCTGCCATAGACCCTGAAATCAGTGAATGAAACCTCCCAAATTCTCCCTTCCCCAGTCACTTGCACACACTCCATCAGGGTTCCACCTGGTTGTGGGCACTCTGGGCTTCTAGTTTAACCCCTTCATGCAAGGAAGCAAGGAGCACCGGCATTAACAAAGGAATTTCTTTGCCATAGCCACTTTATTGTTAAAAGAAACCTAGAGAGAGGCACAGATTGTTGCAAAACAACAAAAGTTCTGCGATGCCCCCTTTAGTCTGATCTCTCCTCTTCTGTGGGTCCAAGGTTTGTCAGTGTTTCAAGCTCAGCAGCCTTCCTGCCTTCTCTCTCTCTCTCCAGCCAGACCACCTTACATGTGCTGATGGTCTGCTCCAATGCTCAGAGAAGCACCCCTCCCCTTAATTATAGTTTATTTTGCAGCGTGCATATTCTGAGAAGCTGTGGATCCACCAGCCATGCTGGTACCCCTGTGTAGAAAATACATTGTTCCCTGAGGTTGGGTCAGCAGTTAAGAGACTATCAAAGTTGATGGCTCCAGATTGCTATGGTGGCTTCTCAATGATGGCCTATTAACCATGTGTTAAGCATCTTTTCTGGGTAGTTGGCTATTTGGAAAGCCACTTAATAACTTTGTCCAAGGAAAGGTTGGACAGGTTTTCAGTACAGAATACAAAATGGAAGTCCTAATATAAAATGCAGCTCACAGTCTGATACAGACATATGCGACTGTCACAGCAGACTCACCCAAAATTAATTTTCTGCCAAAGATTGGAGACATATAGGTTAAGGTGTGTTAGATGTAATTAAAAAAATATGCCAGTTTGAAATTTTTACTAGCACCTAATAGCCCAATGACAGATCAAAGACAGTTATTAACATTCCAAATGTTCCATATTATGGATTGGGTTGTTAAAGGCAATATATATTTATAGAACTGTTCCTGCAAGGTGCTGAGCACTTTCAAGAAAAGCAGTGTGCTATTAAAGTGTGTTGGGAGTTGTAGACACTCAGCACCACTCTAAAGTACATTACAGGATTGGGCCCTAGAAGCCTTGTATTTTTACAGGAAAAGTAAAGTATTTGTAATTGCATTCAGATTTTCAAAATATTCTAGTGTAAATTTGAAGGTGTCAGGATACTGTTGTTATTGGTGTCAAACTCCTGACAGATTCAAAGCAACTGTTTGCATCTTGTATTGTTTGTAGATGCATAAAAGTGTTAAGTACCATTGTTAATGATCCTTCTAGCTAAAATTGGCTTGACATTTTAATCCTGACAATATTAATTTCTATTAAAGACCAATGCACACTCTTTTTGAAAGAAACATAAGGCCTGTGTAACACAAATAAGACATTGTTTGGGAAAGCAAAACACACCATTTGCATGGGCCTGATGCTCACTTTTTATGAAGCGTCCATAGACCGAAGAGGCACTCAGCATGGATTGGGTACAGGTGGATATGTGCTATGCATCTGGGAAATGGCTTGCATCAAGAGGATGAGTATGGAAGGTATGGCAGGGTTTTCCAGTCTCTGTAGGAGAGAGTTACTGGCTAAGCAGATTGTGCTTGCCTCATCAAGGAATAAGTAGAAAAAGTTATATAGTTTCTGAATTGTAAATGGAGAAGATGAAATATGTTGCTCTTTTAACTATAGAGGGACATTGGGACAGAGTAAGGAGAAAGGTGGAGCCTCAGGGATTCTCAAACTTTCTGTCAGAATGACACCATTTTAATGGATTATTTGCTTCTGGGACTCCAGACAGCATGGAGGACACCATTTTGAAGAACAAAATGGTATCCTCTGCACAGTGTGACCTTCTACATATGGTGCATGCGACGCCACACTGGGCGGAGCAAAATGGTGTCCCTCCATGCATCATGAGCTTGCACACACTGTAAATGCAAGGTCACACTCTGCGGAGCAACATGGCATCCGCATGCTAGGAATCACCATGACCCCAACTGCTGATGGCATGACCCTGTTTGGGGTCTCAACCCAAACTGTGGGAACTGCTGCACTAGATGGTAGGCAG
Source organism: Gopherus flavomarginatus (assembly GCF_025201925.1). Taxonomy (NCBI): domain Eukaryota; kingdom Metazoa; phylum Chordata; order Testudines; family Testudinidae; genus Gopherus; species Gopherus flavomarginatus. The sequence goes on from NC_066626.1 coordinate 63,387,651, forward strand.
GAGGCAAGCTGGTATGGCTAGCCCACAACATGTTATAAATTGGAAGGTAATCTATGGGCAGGTTTGCAGCCCATATCAGAAGCATACCTGATACAGATTGAGTTTAAGAGCATTTCTGTTCCATTGGCTGAAACTGGGCAAAACTCTGAATGACTTTAATGGTACAGGATCAGGCCTTAAGTGCACAGGGTGATATTTTGCACTTATAATGTGATGAATTTTGAATCTCTGAATATTTATCTTTCTGCTTTAAACTGTTCATTTTCATACATTCAAATACTGTTAATAGAATCTGACCTGAAAAAAAACCAACTAACGTGAGTAGTTTCTGACATCAGTGATATACGTGCTTGAAAAAAAGCTGCATTGTAGGCACCTGGTGCAGCACTGTTGTGACAAAATCCAGAGCTCGCTTTCTCCAGTTCTACATTGTCACAAAGTGGTGTTTCTGTGTAATGTACAGGACACCGAGGGGCTGGCAGTCAAACAAGGGAGTGCCAGTACAAATGGAAGCATCAGTAAAAACACCACTTGTTTGCTCTATGCTGCCTTAGGGGCAGACAACAACAAGCCAATTTACCCCCAACAGCAGCCTGGGAATAGGCAGAGTGAGAAAACTCAACAGATGAGATACACACTGAAGTGGCTATATCATGCATCCCATTTCTTGTGAGTAATCCACTTGAGCATTACACAGATGGACTGTGATCTCACCAAGACTCATCAATAGAATTACAAGTTTATAATACACAATTGGGCCTACATTATCCCACATATGCATATAATATAGACATGTTTTAATACTGAAACAATGTTTTGACCATTTAAAAATTAAACTATTACTATTGAATCAGAACATACCTCAGCATTCATTAACACCTTCAAGGACATTTTTTAAAGGTATTCAATGGTATTTTCAATTATCGGTCATCGATTTAAGGGAACTGTCCTTCAAAGACAGCTTTACCTATTTAAGGATTATACGAGTGGGCACTATATCAATGGATGTACTTGATTTTTATGTAAATCTGGGGAAAGTGTTTGAATTAATTTTATAGGGATGGAAATTACTGACCAGTACCTGTATTCAGAGAGGCACTAATCTATTCGGGTGGTATTGGCAACAGGACAAGACACATTATGCTCAATGCATCGGAGAAGGGGAAAGAGGTATGCTTGCTCCTGAGGTATAGCAAAGCTAAGTTAAACTGTTAACCAGCCTCTCCATCTTGAAAGAGGCTGTGGGTGACACAGCATTTTATTGTTTAGTATTTCTTAAGCAATGACTGGGTACTTGGTGCTATACAAGAGCATGAAGTGCACTAATGCACAGAAAAATGCAGATAGAGGCCACTGTAATTCAGAGTACTATAAAACAGTGCATTGTCATGGCTTCAGAGAATAAATTTAGTGTTAAAATAAAATATGGTGAGAGTTCAAGACTGATTTTGGACTAGGTCCTGGTTTATGCTGTTGCCTCCTAATCAACAGTCATCTGACAACGTGGACATGTTCCTCCATGGTAGAACTTCCTCCCAGTTGCATGAGAAGAACGCTAGTGACACAAGCAGTTGACCTGCAAAGTGAGTTTAAGACACTGGAACAATAAGCTGAAGAATAGGACTGCAAGAATAGCATTATCAAAAATTACAGTCATGACTCCCAGGAAATGCATTTTTATCACAGGCACTACAAGTGATTGGGATAATTACTTAGGATTCTGGTGTATCTTCATTTTACTCAAATGGCAATTATATTCTATTGAAAGTTTATGGTAAATCTCTAAATATTATCGCACAGTTACTGTGTCATTTCAGGCTGTGTTCTGTTGCAGTTACATTATTTGGGCCACAACTGCAGTTTGGTAGAATTAGAAATAAGGCATGATTTGAAAATAGTGCAGATAAAGCACTTAAATTTGTGAGATACATAGTGGTAGAAATATAGGATTTCCCACACCCGATCAAACCAATGAGCCATAGGTCTGGTATCCTGCTGCTTACATTTCAAAATAGAGAAAGCAACAAAAGCCAAATTTAAAATCCACCTATTGTCCTATGCTGGCCGGGGAGAAGTTTCTTCCTTGCTGAATTTGCTGGCTTGCTAGATCACATAGATACACACGCATGTGTGCACGCATGTGTGTAATATTAAAGACTTTCCTAGGAAGCTGTGTGTCACCCTTCAAGCCATGAAAGAATCCAAGTACTGAGCATCTTCTATGTCCACTCCATGAGCATTTGTTAGGGAATTGTTCCAGTAGGTCTTATGACAACATGCCTCCCCTATTTCTACTTTGTATATGTAGCCCTGCCAAATCCAATGCTGAATTTGTCTTACAGTGTCTGGTTACCTTGTCCCAACAAGGGGTTTAGTAGCCAAGGTGAAAGGAATTAGTTATTCTTTCCCAGTCAGGCATGAGAGAAGGAGTACTAGGTACGTCTACACTACAGGATTATTCCGATTTTACATAAACCGGTTTTGTAAAACAGATTGTATAAAGTCAAGTGCATGCGGCCACACAAAGCACAATCATTCGGTGGTGTGCGTCCATGTACCGAGGCTAGCGTCAATTTCTGGGGTGTTGCACTGTGGGTAGCTATCCCGTAGCTATCCCATAGTTCCCGCAGTCTCTCCCACCCATTGGAATTCTGGGTTGAGATCCCAATGCATGATGGTGCAAAAACAGTGTCACGGGTGATTCTGGGTAAATGTCGTCACTCAATCCTTCCGCAGTGAAAGCAACGGCAGACAATCATTTCACGCCCTTTTTCCCTGGATTGCCCTGGCAGATGCCATAGCATGGCAACCATGGAGCCCATTTTGCCTTTTGTCACTGTCACCATATGTGTACTGGATGCCGCTGACAGAGGCGGTACTGCAGCGCTACACAGCAGCATTCATTTGCCTTTGCAAGGTAGCAGAGACAGTCACCAGTTGTTCTGTACTGTCTGCTATACCATTGTAAATTGGTGATGAGATGATGGTTATCAGTGATTCTGTACCGTCTGCTGCTGTCATGGGTGCTCCTGGCTGACCTTTGCTGAGGTCGGCCTGGGGCTCAAAGACAAGAGGGTCATTCTCTCCTTTATGTTGTATCTAAAAATAGAGTGAGTCCTGCCTAGAATATGGGGCAAGTGTCCTAGAGAACCAGTGTACCAGAGAGCACAGCCGCTCTGTGTCAGATCCCGCAGAAATGATGAGCTACGTGCCATTCACAGGGGGTGCCCCTGCAACAACCCCACCCGTTGCTTCCCTCCTCCCCCAACCCTCCTGGGCTACCGTTGCAGGGTCCCTCCATTTGTGTGATGAAGTAATAAAGAATGCAGGAATAAGAAACACTGATGTTTTAGTGAGATAAAATGAAGAGGAGGCAGCCTCCAGCTGCTATGATAGTCCAGGCAGGACATTAAACGGTGGGGGAGAGAGGAGCCCAGCATTCCACTGCTATGATAGTCCAGGCAGTACAGAATCTTTTCTTTAGACATGAAAGGGGGGGCTGATGGAGCTCAGCCCCCAGTTGCTATGATGAGGACGGTTACCAGCCGTTCTGTACCATCTGCCGGGAATAACAGGGAGTCATTCCTATTTTTACCCAGGCGCCCCCGGCTGACCTCACCTGAGGCCAGCCAGGAGCACTCACAGGATGATGACAAGGACAGCTACCAGTGCTTCTGCACTGTACTGTCTGCCACCGGGGAAGGGAGGAGAGAGGATGCTGCTGTTCAGTGCCGCGGCACCCCGTCTACCAGCAGCATGCAGTAGACATAGGGTGACATGGAAAAAAGTCAAGCAACTATTTTTTTCCCTTTTCTTTCACGGTAGGGGAGGGGTAAATTGACAAGATATACCCTGAACCACCCCAGACAATGTGTTTGACCCTACAGGCATTGGGAGCTCAGCCAAGAATGCAAATACTTTTTGGAGACTGCGGGGACTGTGGGACAGCTGGAGTCCTCAGTCTTCCCTCCCTTCCTCCATGAGCACCCATTTGATTCTTTGGCTTTCCATTATGCTTGTCACACAGCACTGTGCTGTGGACTCTGTATCATAGCCTGGAGATTTTTTTCAAATGCTTTGGCATTTCATCTTCTGTAACGGAGCTCTGATAGAACAGATTTGTCTCCCCATACAGCGATCAGATCCAGTATCTCTCGTACGGTCCATGCTGGAGCTCATTTTGGATTTGGGACTGCATCGCCACCCGTGCTGATTAGAGCTCCACACTGGGCAAACAGGAAATGAAATTCAAAATTTCGCGGGGCTTTTCCTGTCTACCTGGCCAGTGCATCCGATTTCGGATTGCTGTCCAGAGCGGTCACAGTGGTGCACTGTGGAATACCGCCCGGAGGCAATACCGTCTATTTGCGGCCACACTAACCCTAATCCAATATGGCAATACCAATTTCAGCGCTACTGCTCTCATCGGGGAGGAGTACACAAACCGGTTTAAAGAGCCCTTTATATCAATATAAAGGGCCTCGTTGTGTGGACGGGTGCAGGGTTAAATCGGTTTAACGCTGCTAAATTCGGTGTAAACGCGTAGTGTAGGCCAGGCCCTAGAGTATTTCCCACCGTGGTCTCACTGTCAAGTGGAGAAAGGACTTCCTGTCCACCTTGAACCTGGGAATTCTTGTCTAGGGCACTGAGTGAAGCAGCACTTTGGACCAGCTTTCCAAAAAATCCTCCTGCTGTCTTCCCAAGACAGCTTCCCCTCCCTCAGTGTCAACTAAAATCAAGGCTGTAGCCAATCTGAAAACAGAGAGCCTTTGGGATTCCTTACCTCTTCAAAGAAGAGTACAAGACAGCCTCTAACTAGACTGTCAACAAGCTCATAGAGTGGCTTCATGTCTCCATGAAGCAAGATTTGTAAGCACTGGTAAGTGTGTACGCAAGCTTCAGGGAAAAACAACCTGTTTGGAGTTCACTTCTTTAGATTAAAGCCTTTCTAGACAGGTGTCATGGTTACTAATCAAGCTGCAATTTAGGCCCCTTTAAGTCCATCTTGAGTGTACCCTTCAGGTGGCAGGCCTGGCTTCCTGCATCTCACTTTGTGAGAAATCTGACTCTGAGAAATCCAACCACTCTTAGACCAGATCTCTGGGCTGCAGCTGCCCATTTCACAATTGTGTTAACCTGACAGGCCCAACTGAGTTTGGCATATGTAAGCTTTTCCTGTGGGAGCCTGTAACAGGGGCTGATTAGTGACTCCAAAACAGCTTCTTCCAAAGAAAACATCGATTCTTTCACCCAAAGTATACAGCACACAAAGCAAAGGGTTACACGAACGAAGTCAAATATGCATATTTCTTCTTACCTACACAATCTTTCCCAAGAACCATTTTTAAGCTCCCCTCTGGCCAGCTAACCCCCATCTTTGGCTGGGATAAGCCGACTCCCCTGCTTCAGCATCCTCTTGTCTATGTATCAGCCAGTCAGTCCAACTGTCACACAAAAGGCTGACAACCCACTCCTCTGCTTCTTTCCTGGGCTGACATCTTTAAGGTTTAGGCTCCTCTTTTATCCCTAGGTTTTTTGGTCTGGGAAGAATACAAATCACCAGACTAGCTGGATCCAAGGCAGGAGTATTCCCATTATTAATGATTTCTCCATTGTTTCCTCAAGGATTCTAGGTACACTATATGATAGCACCTTATATCTGTCATTGTTTTGTTTTGTTTTCTGTTGGTTTGTCCCTTACAGTGTCATTTGGTTTAACTCTATGTATTCATTTAGGATAATATGACACAGATAATTGTATCAATTTATAAGTGGAGATTATATATATATAAACCACAACAATATAAAAAAATTCAAGTAACTCCCTCATTCTCTACCCCAACTTATAATCAAATTCATGGAGAGAGACCACACCCCACCCCCCAAAAAACCCAGCATATACTCCACAATGTCTTAGCAGGATTTGTGTCAATTAACCTGTCTCCCAAGTTTGAAGTGCTTACGCTCTCACATCACTTGCATAAAGTCATGTAGGGTATCAGAAGGGGATGTTAAACAGAGGCTTAGGTATCACCTGTCTAACGATTAAACCTTGCTATAGTGATGAAATACAGAACCACAAAGATGCAATATGCAGTTTAAAAATGGCTACTCAACACATCATTGAAGATCAACAGAAAATCTTAGCATTTTATGCCAAAATACATCATGCAGATTTCCTGTCCGAGTTACTTTTTTGGGCTTGTTTATCTTTCTAGTAGATACGGCAATACAGACTTGGAATCATAGAATATCAGGGTTGGAAGGGACCTCAGGAGATCATCTAGTCCAACCCCCTGCTCAAATCAGGACCAATTCCCAACTAAATCATCCCAGGCAGGGCTTTGTCAAGCCTGACCTTAAAAATCTCTAAGGAAGGAGACTCCACCACCTCCCTAGGTAACTCATTCCAGTGCTTCAACATCCTCCTAGTGAAAAAGTTTTTCCTAATATCCAACCTAAACCTCCTCCACTGCAACTTGACACCATTACTCCTTGTTCTGTCATCAGGTACCACTGAGAACAGTCTAGATCCATCCTCTTTGGAACCCTCTTTCAGGTAGTTGAAAGCAGCTATCAAATCTCCCCTCATTCTTCTCTTCTGCAGACTAAACAATCCAAGTTCCCTCAGCCTCTCTTCGTAGGTCATGTGCTCCAGCCCCCTAATCATTTTTGTTGCCCTCCACTGGACTCTCTCCAATTTTTCCACATCCTTCTTGTCGTGTGGGGACCAAAACTGGACACAGTACTCACCAATGTCGAATAGAGGGGAATGAACACGTCCCTCGATCTGCTGGCAATACCCCTACTTATACAACCCAAAATGCTGTTAGTCTTCTTGGCAACAAGGGCACACTATTGACTCATATCCCGCTTCTCATCCACTGTAACCCCAGGTCCTTTTCTGCAGAACTGAGTCCTAGCCATTTGGTCCCTAGTCTGTAACTATGAATGGGATTCTTCCATCCTAAGTGCAGGACTCTGCTCTTGTCCTTACTGAGCCTCATCAGGTTTCTTTTGGCCCAGTCCTCTAATTTGTCTAGGTCCCTCTGTATCCTATCCCTACTCTCCAGCATATCTACCACTCTTCCCAGTTTAGTGTCATCTGAAAACTTGCTGAGAGTGCACTCCATGCCATCCTCCAGATCATTAATGAAGATATTGAACAAAACCGGCCCCAGGACCGACCCTTGGGGCACTCCGCTTGAAACCAGCTGCCAACTAGACGTGGAGCCGTTGATCACTACCCCATAGTGACTGTCCACCTCCCACTTGAGCATGGATGATATCTATGATTAGGAGAATGATTTAGTTTCCCATACATTCGGTCTCTTACTTCTTTGCAGACTGGCAACAAAAATGCCAAATATGTTGGTTATTTTTGTGAACATTGTTCAGTAGAAACTGGTTCAAAACACACAGAACAGTCTTCAGAAGGTAATGCTTTTCAGTTAGTATTTTCCTAGGTCATATTTGAACTAACGACCTGGAGGTGTCCTATATCTGGTTCCCATTACATGATAAAGAACATAGAGATGCTAAGTGTTAATTTTCACATACATGGTTATTTTGTCCAAGTTTTTATTTGTTGAGCTGGAAAAAAGAAGGAGGAATTCACATATACATTATCAGCAGTGTTAATAATTTTTCCCCACTTCAGTCATTTTTCTCGGTTCTTTAGACTGGCTTTTTCAACCTCTCACAAGAGTTTGTGCACTGCAATGCTTGAACTGTTCTTTGTAGTCCTGTAGAATAAAGAGTGTCCTCCATTAAATATATTTCCAGAACAGAAGTGGTACCCTACTGTAAGTGGGTCCAGCTCCATACCAGAGAAGTGCCATTATTACAAACTTGCTATAACAGATGCATGGTAAATTTAGATGCAGTATTATTTAGAGGGAACAAGTGATGCACGGAGATTTTCTTTTGATAAAAAAGTTACGGTCTTTCAGCACTCACCGTTCTATCACTGCAGAGTCACAGCTGGGTCAATTTACTAGACATCCTCAACATTGATAAAGTAAGCCATTACATAGTGGGTGTTTGTGACACTGTACCTCAAAGTAGCACTCTGGAACCCCCATACTCATCACTGTCATAGGATTATGTTTTGTAGAAAGTATGCCTTGTGAGGTATCATTCAAAAATTCTTGATATCTTGAATTTTAATATGCTGTTAGTTTGTATGTGCTATCACTGTATGTGAAGTTATGAAGTATTGCTATATATGCTACTGAAATATGTTATGAGGTTGGGAAAAGGCCCAGAGCCAGCCTTTCAGTTGCAACAAAGGAGGGCCAGACAATGTTAATAGTCCATCAAGAAGAATCAACTATTCCAGAGACTTCTCAGGGAAGGCACGTATGCAGTGCACATCACAGCAAGGATCTTTCTAGCAGCTGGAAGACAGTATAAAAGAGGGACAGTGACATTATCACTTGGCCTCTCCCCTCCCACCATCTCAACAAACACTTGGAAGATCATCTGGAAGACAAAGACTTTGAACTAGGGAGATTGGTCCCAGGCTAGAAGGGGGTCCTGAGGAACTGTACTGAGGAACTGTGTACTGAGGAACTGTAAGCTGATTGTTCCATCCGTTAGGGTGAGGGACTATTTGATTCAAATTTTACTTAATCTGTTTAATTTAGAAGTTAAATACAAATAATTCTGCAGTCTCTTAGGTAACAAACTTTCATCTCTATGCCTGCTGCTTATAATCATTTAAAAATCTATCTTTCTCTAGTTAATGAATCTGTTTTATATTTTATCTAAAACAGTATGTTTTGGTTGAAGTGCTTGGGAATCTCAGCTCAGATTACAAATGCTGGGGCATGTCCACTTTCCCATGAAGAAGTGGCAAGCTAATTAGTGAGTTTGCACTATCTAAGGGAGTTCATGAGTGGCTAGGAGATCATTTATGTCCCTGCCCATGGATGGCTGTCTAAGTGCAGTGAGGGTCAGAGGCTTGTAGCATCACAGTGTGAGGGATGGCCCAGGCTGGTGGGTTTGGAGGGCTCAGGGGTCCCACAGACCAGGTTGTGCCCTGGGGACCCCGTCACAGTTATGTTCAAGGATGCAGGATGAAGAGTGCTATGGATGTTATATACTTTTCAGTATAGGGAAGAAGTAGCCTGTAGATCATTTAAAGTTTTTTAAAGTAATAAAACTTGTTTTCTTACACCACTTAGTTGCCTTTCTACAACTTACAAGACCCCTTTTCCTACTAAGGAAACAGTCTTGTGTTCAGAAGTTTTCAGATTGCAAAGCTGAGAAGACTTTCTTGCTTTGTATTCAACTGTGATCTCTGAAGGTGATTTACTCATATTAGAGTTACAAGAAACTATACCAAAAGAACAATCAAATCTACAAATTGTACTCAGTATAGTAAACACTGTGAATTCAGAATACTCATGAGGTTGAGAGAGATGTTCAGAGAGGGATTGTGCCAGCTTTAGATCTTAAAATGGGTATTACATAGCCACAAGAGTCCCCAGTTATGTTAGCATTACTTATACCTTACTGAATCTCATTCTATTTTATTTGTTTGGTTTATTCTGGTCACAGAAAATTCTTTTATTATTTACTTATTTAGTGACTAAATGTGCACTATGCACTTCAGAGCAATAACATAGTTCTTAAGCCAAAGATTCTGCAATCTCATTTTAAACAAGACGTAGTCAGGGCCAAGGAAACAAGTGTGACAGTAATAAGATACTGTGGTTACTTATCCTTCTTATGCATGGAACTGGATGACTACATTATTTTTAGAATTAAGGGGATAATTTGTTGCTGTTTTTTTTTAAAGCATTGTAATAAAATGTGATCTTTTCCCAAAAAAGGTATCCATTTACTATACAAAGTATATCCAGATCAGTATCTTTCTATATACAGGTTCCATATATCCCAGCACAATTTCAAAAGTCTCCCAAGAGTATCTGCAAATATGCATGGACTTGCAATCTACTGAGATCTCTAGTCCTGAACGGGACACAGATAGTATGCCCAAAACACCTTGCTTGAAAGTCCCCTACTTGAGTTTTCTTCTTGATTCTCTAAATTTTTGTTTCATTGTTCACTTTTCCATTAGTTTCAGGATACACTATGACCTCCATGTTCTTCTCCCATAAGCTAATAAGATTTGTCTCATTGTAATGAATTATAACAGCCATGTATTTAATGCATTATTACAACCTGTTCTACTTGGTATGCACCCCCCAAGTCCTTAGTCTTTCTCTGCCAACTTAATCTTACTGGTCTCCTGATAATATTGTGCTTGACATTCCCCAATATTCCCTCTTGCCTCCTGCAACCTACAAAACATAGAGGTGTTAAGACTACTCAGGCCATCAAGTTGTTGTTTTAGTTCCTTATTTTGCTGCGATTCTGTCTCTAAATTACACTTTAATTCCCTTATCAGTTCCTACATTTAGCTAGCTACATTACTTAATGCCATGCATGTCTCATTAAGCCCTTGCATTGCATGCATTTCTGCTCCTTATCTCTCCCCTCGGTCTCCAATTCAAACAATTTCCAATGGTCACTTTCATCAATTGTGCCCAATGCAAATAGAGTGGTCCCCTGATCAATAACATACCTTATTAGAACATGGTCAAGCATTTTCTATTTGTTGGCCTACATTATTCCCTCTTCCTTATTTAACCTAGCACTTCATTATTCTTACAATATTTCAAGGCCTTTTTTTCTTTGTCACCTATTTTCATAGTTTATACTATAAGTGGATCATGAATATCATTTTCCAAATGATTAGGGGCCCACTGGTACAGAAGGTTCTGTCCATTTGCTGGGTAAGAAAGAGGGCCCAAATCCTCTCTGGGAAGAGTTGGAAGGACTGACACCAGCCAGAGCCCAAGAGTGGAGTTGGGGGGTGACTTCTGGTACTCTTTGGCATGCATGTTTGTTCTTTTATTGTTTTAATATGTTTTCTCTGTAATGTTATCACCTTAAGAATAAATCTGCTTGCTTATAAAGTGTTGTGTGGTAATGTATAACTGTGGACATTTACCTGGTCATAACCTCTTAGGAGAAACCAAAGCACATATGCTGGCTTATGTAGGAAGTTTAGCTTCCAAGGAACAACATAGTGTAGACAGGGAACTATGCAGCCTGGAAAAAAAACTCTAGTCAGGAGAGGAAGAGAGACTCGGGTCTCCTCAAGAGAGGTTACACATGAGCTAGGAATCTAAAAATGAGTGCCCTTGCTGACCACAAGGGAAAATACAAGAGCCGTTGCCCTGAACTAGTACATCCAGTTTTTACAAAGACAAGAAACCATTCACTGGTTTTAGCTTCTACATCCTTTTCCATCATACTCTCCCCTTTTTCTTGTACACCTCATTCAGCCCAGTATGCTGAACTCACTGCTGTTGTGTGCACACTGGAACACTTCGCTACTTCTAATCTACAATTGCTTTTTCTCTCTGGTGCTGTGTGGGTCTGCAGCGCTCTTACAGAATTCATTCCCTTCTGGCACTTTCACAACTTTGTATGCTTTGATGATCTTCCCTGGTTCATGCATCAATTCTTTCCTATATTGCTTCCCTTGCTTCTCCCCTCACTTTGTTCTGAAGGTTAAACTCCATAGCAAAAAACAGTTCCATTTCATTTTGAACATTCTGTTGCTGACTCTCTTGCACAACAGGATGTTCAAAGGGGTGAGAAATGAATCTTGACACACACAATTCTGTGTGTCTCTGTTTCTGCAGTTAATACTACAGGAGCTGTACCTGTGTCAGCAGTCAGCATGGTACAGACGGCAAGGATTACAGAAGCAGGATACAGTGTTATTAGAAGCAATTAAACAGGTGCAGGTGGGAAAAGAATTGTCAAAAGATCCTCCAACAAAACCTCATGAATTAATATTGGCTCGAGCAACGGAGTTATTTGCTCATGTACAAAGGGTTCACAACACCAGAATAGATGATGAAATCAAATTCTTCTTAATTTGTTCTGGCCTCAGTCCATGGTGTACTTTCATGAGCACGAGGGTGTAGTAGTATGATTTTATATTTGTATAATTTAGAATGAAGGATAAAGAATAACAATGTAGCATGCATTAAATGTATTGATGTATGATTTGACCATATCCTGCCAGCCACCCTTTCTGAAAGCAGAAAGGAATGGCCTAATGGGCCATTGGTAGAGATGCATCAGCCAGAATCTGTGTCTGAGTTGATTTCAAGGCAGTAACAGACCTTTTAGGGTCACCACTTTGTTGTAGGTTTGGCATTTTAAAATAAGTAAAAGAATGCAATTATTGTTTTCTCTTGCACTGCAATTTGATGTTCCTGTTCAAATGCTTTGTGTAAATCAATACTGTTTTGTGTGTGAATAAGGAATGTGTGTGTGTTAGAAGATAAGTGTGAAGACCATCACCAGACCAGATGTTCTAGGGAGGAACCAAGGAAAGATGTAAGGGCACCAGGAGATTGCAACACGTCTCTATTGACGTGTCAGAGGGCAGATTGATTACCCTAAATATGAAACAGGCACCTATCAATGGGGACAAGATAACTGATCAAAACCAGCATGGGATAACTCCCTGAGAGACTTGATGAAAGAACAAGATAAAGGGATGAGAAGAAGAATTTCAGAAAACAAGCACTCAGATGACAACTGATTACAGCATGACGTGCAAAACTCATTGGTCCCAATGAAGGAAAATCACTATATAAACAGGGTGCTTGCCATGAAACTTTGGGTTTGTCCTGCCAAGACTTCCCCAAAGCATTGTGTTGCAACTAACAGAACCCGGCTCCTACCTACTCGTGATCAACCTAGCTGACCACTAGATTGATTCAGACTCTGGACTGGTAACTATAACATCGACTAGCGGCAAACAGAGACAGAGAGAGCATTGCTAATTGTTGTATTTCCAATACATGCGGCGTATTGCCTTTTCCCCTGAAAGAGATTCTGTGTGCTTCTTATAAGCATAATAAGGGGACAGATAAATAAACAATGCAGAGATTGGAAACATTAGACTGCTCTGCAGAGGGCAGCAGAGGGAAATGTTTCCATAGTTGGGAACCTCTTTCCAGATGATATCATGGTATCCTCTTGCACTGTGAATACCTTTCTGGGGAGAGGGACCCCTGTTATTAGGAAGAAAAAAGAATAATAATGTGGGATTTGATTATTAGAAATACAGATAGTTGGGTTTGTGATGATGAGAACCACATGGTGAATTCCCCGTTGGGTGTGAAGGTTGCAAACCTCAAGACATCTAGACAGGCTTATGTGCAGTGTTGGGGAGGAGCCAATGGTTATGGTACAGTGACATATGGAAAGGTAGGACAGAGGTCTTGGAGACTAAATTTAGGTTGCTAGGTAAGAGATTAAAGTCCAGGACCCCCATGGTAGCAATCTGAAATGTTTCCAGTTACAAGCGCAGGGCCAGCTAGATAGACAGAACTGCAGGGCCTCAATGTGTGGATGAGGGACTTAGGTTTCTTAGGAACTGAGGAACCTTTCAGGGAAGGGCAAGCCAATGCAGGAAGAATGGGTTCCACCTAAACCAAAATGGAACCAGATTGGTGGCATGTAAAATTAAAAAGGTCATAGCAGAGTTTTTAAATTAAGGGCTAAGAGAAAGCGGATAGGTGTGGAGAAGCACATGTTTGAGGATATGGTTCAGACAAGGACTTCCCTCAGGGGAGGATTTATTAAAGGGGATATGCTACATCCTAGTAAAGAGGAGAGGATAGAAATTGAAAAAGTACAGGTAGGAGCTGAAGAAAACTCAGTCAAATGAAAAAAGTCCCATTCAATTACATCACATGAAGGCAGCCAATTAAATATTGACAATTTTTATAAGTGCTTCTATGCAAATTTAAGAGGTCTAAATAACAAAACGTGGGTCAACTTGAGTGCCTGGTATTAAATGAGGATATTGACATAATAGGCATCACAGAAACTTTGTGGAATGATGGTAATCAATGGGATGATAATTACCAGCGTACAAAACATATAGGAATGACAGAGAAGGTCACACTGGTGAAGTGGCACTATATGTGAAAGAAAGTATAGACTTAAATACAGTAAAAATCTTAAATGAACCAAACAGCACCATAGAATCTCTATAGATATACTTCTATTGTTCAAGCATGGAATTTCTAGCAGTAGAAATACACTACCAACTACCTGATCAGTATTGTGACGGTGATTGTGAAATGTACAGGAAGATTAGCGAGGCTACAAAACCAGAAAACCCAATAATAGGGGATTTCAACTATTCCCATATTGACTGGGAACATGACACCTCAGGATGGGATGCAGAGAAAAAAATCCTGGAAACCATTAGTGATTGCTTTGTGGAGCAGCTAGTCATGGAACCCACAAAGGAAGAGGCAATTCTTGATTTAGTCCTAAGTGGAGCACAAGATCTGGTTCAAGAGGTGATTATAGCTGAACTGCCTGGTAACAGTGACTCTACTGTAATTAAATTTAACTTCCTTGTGCAGGAGGGAGATACCAAAGAAATCCACCACCATGACATCTAACTTAAAAAATGGGGGAAAACACAAACATAAGGACACTAGGTAAATAGAAATTAAAAGTGAAATGCCTGCAAACTATTTTAAAACACCATAATAGAGGCTCAAACTAAATGTATATCCCAAATAAAAAAATAGTACAAGGACCAAAAATGTCATGATTGCTAAACAGAGCGAAAGGGAATACATAGAGGCAGGAAGGCATCCTTTAAAAATTGGAAGTCAAATCCTACTGAGGAGAATAGAAAGAAACATAAACTCAGGCAAGTCAAGTGTAAAGTATAAAGGGAGGCCAAAAAAGAATTTGAAGAGCAACTAACAAAAGACACACAAACTAACAGAATTTTTTTTTAATACATCAGAAGCAGGAAGCCTGCAAAACAGTTAGATGGCCCACTGGACAATCAAGTTTGTAAAGGAATCCTCAAGGAAGACCAGGCTGTTGCAGAGAAGTTACATGAATTCTTCGCATCATCTTCACAGTAGAGGATGTGAGGGAGAGTCTCACACCTGTGCCATTCTTTTTAGGTGACATATTTGAGGAACTGTCCTAAACTGAGCTGTCAGTAAAGGAGGTTTTGGAACAAATTGAAAAATTAACAGTAAGTCTCCAGGATCAGTCACTCAAGAATTCTGAAGGAACTCAAATATGAAATTGTAGAACTACTACTTGTGGTATGTAACCTATCATTTAAATCAAAACTCTGTACCAGATAACTAATGTAACACCATGGGTCTGACGAAGTGGGTATTCAACCACAAAAGCTTATGTTCCAATACATCTGTCAGTCTGAAAGGTGCCACAGGACAACCAAGGAGGGGATATGATAGAGGTCTATGAAATCGTGAACTGTGAAAAGTGAACAAGGAAGTGTTATTACTCCTTCACAAAGCACAAGAGCCAACAGTCACCCAATGAAATTAATAAACAAACATAAGGAAGTAAGTCTTCACACAATGCAGAGTCAACCTGTGGAACTCATTGCCAGGGGATGTTGTGAAGGCCAAATGTATAACTGGGTTCAAATAAAATTACATAAATCAAGATGGTCAAGCATATATGACTTGTGCCTCCCCATGCTGGGGGTAGGGCACAATCTAAAGGTGAGTACATGTGATTTCATGTGTCTTCTTGACCAGCAACCTCCTCTGCCCTGCACCTAGTCCCATGGCTGCTGTGCTCCCCACACCCTACGTTACCTGAGTAGGTGGCTTTGCATCTCTCCTGCTGCTGCACCTTCCACCCTCCCTCCCCCCTTCAGCACATTCAGCTGCTCTCCCTGGCAGCCAGACCCAGGCTGGGAGCAGGATAGAGCTGCTTCACATATAGCTGAAGCTGGCCATTCCAGGTTGCTGCTCTGTGCAGCGTAGCAGCTGCTGGAGAGATCCTGGCTCAGGAGGTGGCAGCAGGCCACC
Source organism: Gopherus flavomarginatus (assembly GCF_025201925.1). Taxonomy (NCBI): domain Eukaryota; kingdom Metazoa; phylum Chordata; order Testudines; family Testudinidae; genus Gopherus; species Gopherus flavomarginatus. The sequence goes on from NC_066626.1 coordinate 63,403,580, forward strand.
CGCCACCCAGATCTGGCCACTGGGAACAGGGGCCAAGCAAGGCAGAAATATACCAGAAGGGAGAGGGGACTCTGGCTTGCTCCTAGCAGCCAGGCCCAGGTGGGGAGTAGAGGGTACAGAGGGCACTCTGCTGCACAGAGCAGCAACCTGGCATGGCTGACATGAGAAGCAGAAGGTCCCACTCCTTCTATCCCCAGCAGCTGGCCCCAGGGGCAGCCCACCATCACAAACTCCCCAGCCGAGTTCTCTCTCAGGCAGTCGCCATGCTGCACAGAGCAGCCACCTTGAACAGCCGGCGTGAGACATGGCTGGTCCCACCCTTTCCACTCCCTACTCGGGCCTGGCTGCCAGAGACAGGGGCTGAGCATGCTGGAGGTCAGGTACAGTGGGAGAAGGACAGAGCCCCTCTCACCCTTCCCCCCCACCCTCGCCAGTAGGCCAAGCAAAAATCTGGGGTGTGTCTCTTGACCTTGTATGTCCCCCAACACATCACCTAGGGATGCAACCCCTTTCTTTAGGGATCTCTAAACTTCTAACTGCCAGAAGTTGGGACTGGATGACAGGGGATGGATTGCTTGATAAATTGCCCTGTTCTTTTCATTCCCTCTGAAGCATCTGGCACTGGACTCTGGCAGACACAGGATACTGGGCTAGATGGACCATCAGTCTGACCCAGTAAAGTCATTCTTACCATGTGAAAAAACAATATGAAGGAATACTGTGACATTTATTCTGTCCACACAAGCAATAAGAACAATTCTTAGACCATAGCCAAATTCAGGACCACAGTCTACTCTGCAGACTGACTTTGTAGGACTGTGACCTAAGACTTAAAAAAAGGGAAGCAAATATCTGTTGGTGGTAGTAGACCATGTTATTCTTCCAGCGTGGAAAGTAACCTGTAGCATCAATGGACAGTATTGTATGGTATCTAACTACAAGAAATTTCTGTATGGAAAGTTTTCATGCAATGTCCCCTTTCCAAATTTCTGTTTTGGTCCTCAAGCACACAGTCTTATTGGCAAAATTATAATTAAGCTTGGCAGAATGTAATTATTTTTCATAATTGTGAAAGATAATATCAATATTGTTAAGCTTTTTTATTTATCAATTTACATTTTCACAGTTGCAGGAAATTATGTGGGGTCAGACAATTATTTAATGACAGACATTGAGATTCATAAAGTTAAAGCTTTATAAAAACAAAAACTGTTAACATCACATGTCAAAATATACTAAAGTAAATATCCTTAAAGCAAACTCCAAGAAGTTCTCAAGCCACATTTTTCTTACTTTTCCTATCTGTAAATGTTGGTTATCATCAATGGAAATATTTTTGGTATGTGTGTATATGTTGCAATCAACATTTACCAATGTTTTCTACTACAAATCTAATTCTTCCAACCCTAAGGCATTCCAGCTCCTTATTAACTAACTATAATTCTGCCTCTCAGGCTTTCAAAATGAAATTATTCAAAGTGAACCTGACTACCCAAAAGATGTCAGGAATTATGTTCTAGTCTTTATTGTAGCGATTTATCCACAACCTTACATTTAAAACCACTGCTAGATTGAAGGGATGCCATATTGTTCAGACTAGTAGTGATGTGCATAAAAAAAGAAGGGGCTCTAGAAGATTTAATACAGATGGCGATTTGGACCTACTTATTTCCAACACATGGATTAAAGTGTTATTTTAATTATTGTACAAATAGTGTGGTGTTTATTTGTATTAATTTAACAAAACACACAAATGGCAATACAAAGACAATACAAAATAAATATATGGAGATATACCTATCTCATAGAGCTGGAAGGGACCCTGAAAGGTCATTGAGTCCAGTCCCGTGCCTTCACTAGCAGGATATACAATACAAAAATAAATTTGTTAGTCTCTAAGGTGCCACAGGTACTCCTGTTCTTAATACAAAGACAACAAATCTCATATAAATGAATTAACAATAATCACATATAAACACCTAGCCAAGTAGTTTAGTATGGGGGGGAAGGAGACAGCTCAATGGTTTGAGCATTGGTCTACTCCTAAGGTTATGAGTTCAATCCTTGAGGGGGCCACTTACTTAGAGATCTGGGGCAAAAATCAGTACTTGGTCCTGCTAGTGAAGGCAGGAGGCTGGACTCAATGACCTTTCAAGGTCCCTTCCAGTTCTAGGAGATAGGTATATCTGCATATATTTATTTTTATTTAATGCTGCCATAACTGGAAATGTAGGCAGCAAATATTGATCTGTCAGTAGATACTAAAACCCCTGCAATTCTTTAAGGTCTATTGTCACACTGCCTGGAGCGGGTCACATCTAAAAATGCCAACACAGGACAGATGGTCAGAAAACAGGGCAGATACCTCCAAACTGGCAGTATGTTCTATCATTAGACTTTATCAAGTGATAAAAATGTACTCCTGGATCACTATACTAGTTTTACCATAGAATCGCTGCCAATCCCCTTAGGCATTCCAGCTCCTTATTACCACTCAGACAAACTGGAGTTCTGTGATATTCATTACTATAACCAAAAAACACCACACATTAGGTTCTTCCAGCCCCAGGAGGCCAGTAACTTACCCAGATAAATGGATACATTAGACCACACGCCAAAAACTATACAGATAGGCAATCCTTTAAACTACAACTAAAGGTTTATTAACTAAGAAAAAGAAATGACTTATTAAATGGTTAAAGCAGATAAAATACATTACAGTTGGATCTAAGCATATAGTCCAAATTAACAGCAGGAATGTTAATCTGCTAGTTTTCTATAAATCTCTCTGGGTTGCCCAAATAATTTTGGAGATCTCAGACTTTTTGTTCAAAGGTCCCTGGGTAGAATTCACCAGTCCAGAGATGGGGTAGGAAAGAGGTGGCCAGGGTTCTTTGTTCTCTTGTCTCATATCTTGACCCTTTTTGCTGGAAAAACTTAGGTTGATCAAATGAAGGAATGTGTGTAATCAATAAGTATAATCTTTTACTCTGACTCCATTAAAATCTGGAAAACTGTGTCCAGATGCCTAAAGATGGACCACTGGTAATTGACATGAGAGGTTTGTTATCACACATGTTCTGTGATTGACGAGATGCTGGTGGTTGACAAGGGGTATTTGTTATCAGATGTGTTCTCTGATTGATAAAATAATGAACCATTGATTGATGCTTAAGAAAATAAGAACTATTTGTTGCCACAGATGTTTTTGGGAACAATGGATTGGTCACAGATATCTTTAGTTTATCAAGTAGGTAAATTGAGATCTCTGGAATAGAACTCAGATCAATCATGGGGAAATAATGTCTTCATTCTAAACAGAATATAAAGGGAAGAATTCTGGGAGTTAGTCAGGAATAGATCAAGCTGCAAGGTCATTTCTCTAGTCTGGGTATGTATAGCTTTTCTATATTGTGTTTTAGTAATCTCTGACTAATAGAGTTTGATTAAATTCTGCTTAAACTCTCCTATCTAACATCTTGTGTTGTTATTCTTATTATTAAATTCAAACACTCACACATGAGAAATCAGGCCCATTATTTGTATTCATGGATTCCTTACTCCATAAATACCAGGTTCCAAATGTCTGCATTGTGTGGTCTCATGGAAATTGACTATAAATCTCTTCTAGAACAAAACACAAGGACCATAGCTCATCAAGAAACCTTTATCTTTGTAAATATACCAGGTAAGGCTTTAGAGATGTGACAAGTACTTGGATATTTAAAATATCTGACAGACTGAAATACTGCTGTATTTCACCTTGGTAATGGAGTCACGCTCAATGTGGCTTCAGATATGGAGGCAAAGTTTTTACTATCAGAGGGCTGCTTTGCTTCTGGGTAATAGTGTAAGAGTTCCTGCTTGTTGCCTGCTCTAGGATTCTCCTTCATGGAAAAAGAAAAATTATAAAATTGACTTAAACAATACTTAATAAATCACTGAGGTATATCCAAAAGCCACTTCACAGTGTTACAATAAAGGTAGGAGACAACTGCCACTGGGAAAGGTAGGCATCTAACTGCCATTTGTGCCTTTGAAAATCTCCCCTGCCATTAATCAAACTAGTTAACATGAAATGGAAGTTCACTTTTTTTGCAAAGCTACAAAAAAATTTTTACTTCTGATTGTCACACAGTTTACAGTTACAGAACTGGTTAACCAGCTCAGCAATATTAGTAAGCAGCCTTCATAAGGCAAGACCCCTTTTACTGAAGAGTTGAAAAGCTTTCTCATATGCACAGTAAAAGTATATTAACCTCCTCCCTTCAAATAAAATGTGTCGTCTGAGAAAGAGGAAGTTACCTGAGAACTAGAAAATTGCAGCATCAAATCTGTCTAAGTTATCTGTCACATTGGTACATCATCTAAGTGCCAACAAAGCAATCAACAACAGAACAAAGTAATTTGCACAAACCAATCTCTCAGCCTGCTAAAACAAGAGGAAGAAGTGTTGATATGTAGGGCATAAATGCCTATTTAATTGGAAAATAAAAATTCAAAGTACTTACACATTATATACTATTTCAGACAAAGGGGTCACAAAATAGGAAGATTTTGCAGTCTTTGAAAAATAAAGCTGGGTAAACCAATGATTACTCATAGTCCATCATGCTTCACTCATGCTGATTATTAAATAAAACTTGTTAAGCCTCAATCTACACATCTGTATTTCAGATATATGTAAAGACAGGAATCAGACATTTCACTTTAATGAGAACACTTTTAGTTACTTCCCTGGTATAGCAGTCTTCTACTCTCCAAACAGTTTCCTCAGACTCAGACACTAGGACTGGAAGGGATCTCGAGAGGTCATCGAGTCCAGTCCCCCTGCCCTCATGGCAGGACCAAATACTGTCTAGACTATCCCTGATAGACATTTATCTAACCTACTCTTAAATATCTCCAGAGACGGAGATTCCACAACCTCCCTAGGCAATTTATTCCAGTGTTTAACCACCCTGACAGTTAGGAACTTTTCCCTAATGTCCCATCTAAATCTCCCTTGCTGCAGTTTAAGCCCATTGCTTCTTGTTCTATCATTAGAGGCTAAAGTGAACAAGTTTTTTCCCTCCTCCTATGACACCCTTTTAGATACCTGAAAACTGCTATCATGTCCCCTCTCAGTCTTCTCTTTTCCAAACTAAACAAACCCAATTCTTTCAGCCTTCCTTCATAGGTCATGTTCTCAAGACCTTTAATCATTCTTGTTGCTCTTCTCTGGACCCTCTCCAATTTCTCCACATCTTTCTTGAAATGCGATGCCCAGAACTGGACACAATACTCCAGTTGAGGCCTAACCAGCGCAGAGTAGAGCGGAAGAATGACCTCTCGTGTCTTGCTCACAACACACCTGTTAATGCATCCTAGAATCACATTTGCTTTTTTTGCAACAGCATCACACTGTTCACTCATATTTAGCTTGTGGTACACTATAACCCCTAGATCCCTTTCTGCCATACTCCTTCCTAGACAGTCTCTTCCCATTCTGTATGTGTGAAACTGATTGATTGTTCCTTCCTAAGTGGAGCACTTTGCATTTGTCTTTATTAAACTTCATCTGGTTTACCTCAGACCATTTCTCCAATTTGTCCAGATCATTTTGAATTATGACCCTGTCCTCCAAAGCAGTTGCAATCCCTCCCAGTTTGGTATCATCTGCAAACTTAAGCATACTTTCTATGCCAATATCTAAATCGTTGATGAAGATATTGAACAGAGTCGGTCCCAAAACAGACCCCTGCGGAACCCCACTTGTTATACCTTTCCAGCAGGATTGGGAACCATTAATAACTACTTTCTGAGTACGGTTATCCAGTCAGTTAGCACCCACCTTATAGTAGCCCCATCTAAATTGCATTTGCCTAGTTTATTGATAAGAATATCATGCGAGACCATATCAAATGCCTTACTAAAGTCTAGGTATACCACATCCACCGCTTCTCCCTTATCCACCAGACTCATTATCCTATTAAAGAAAGCTGTTAGATTGGTTTGACACGATTTGTTTTTTACAAATCCATGCTGGCTATTCCCTATCACCTTACCACCTTCCAAGTGTTTGCAGACAATTTCCTTAATTACTTGCTCCATTATCTTCCCTGGCACAGAAGTTAAACTAACTGGTCTGTAGTTTCCTGGGTTGTTTTTATTTCCCTTTTTATAGATGGGCACTATATTTGCCCTTTTCCAGTCTTCCGGAATCTCTCCCGTCTCCCATGATTTTCCAAAGATAATAACTAGAGGCTCAGATACCTCCTCTATTAGCTCCTTGAGTATTCTAGGATGCATTTCATCAGGCCCTGGTGACTTGCAGGCATCTAACTTTTCTAAATGATTTTTAACTTGTTCCTTTTTTATTTTATCTTCTAAACCTACCCCTACCCCCTAAATCTACCCCCTTCCCATAGGCATTCACTATATTAGACATTTCTTCAGAGTTCTCGGTGAAGACCGAAACAAAGAAGTCATTAAGCATCTCTACCATTTCCAAGTTTCCTGTTACTGTTTCTCCCTCCTCACTGAGCAGTGGGCCTACCCTGTCCTTGGTCTTCCTCTTGCTTCCAATGTATTGATAAAAAGTCTTCTTGTTTCCCTTTATTCCCATAGCTAGTTTGAGCTCATTTTGTGCCTTTGCCTTTCTAATTTTGCCCCTGCATTCCTGTGTCATTTGCCTATATTCATCCTTTGTAATCTGACCTAGTTTCCATTTTTTATATGACTCCTTTTTATTTTTCAGATCATGAAAGATCTTCTGGTTAAGCCAAGGTGGTCTTTTGCCACATTTTCTATCTTTCCTACCCAGTGGAATAGCTTGCTTTTGGGGCCTTAATAGTGTCACTTTGAAAAACTGCCAACTCTCCTCAGTTGTTTTACCCCTCAATCTTGATTCCCATGGGACCTTGCCTATCAGCTCTCTCAGTTTACCAAAATCTGCCTTCCTGAAATCCATTGTCTCTATTTAGCTGTACTCCCTTCTACCCTTCCTTAGAATTGCAAACTCTATGATTTCATGATCACTTTCACCCAAGCTGCCTTCTACTTTCAAATTCTCAACAAGTTCCTCTCTATTTGTTAAAATCAAGTCTAGAACACAACTCAATCACAATTACAATTTGCATTACAGTAGTGGAGCTTTTAGTCAAGTTTCTGAGCCCCCTTGCTCTAAGGGCTATACAAACAGGTAACAGTAAGAATATCCTTGCTCCCAAAGAGCTTACAATAGAACACATTCTGCTAAGCTAACATGCTGTCTTCCAAACTTTCATGCATGACTCCAGCTGGAAGTGAAGAAATCCTCATTTAAGTTTAATTAGGTGAACATCTTGATGGTTCCAGCACCCCACTTAATTCCACCTGTAAGACCATCTAGAAGTAGGTAGAGCCTGATCCTGTGGTGCTGAGCACCTGCAACTCCCATTGCCTTCAGCTGGAATTGTGGGAGCTCAGTACTCCTGAAACTTGTGCTCTTATGGAAGAAATAACTAAGTCACTTTCATTCCTTTTGAGGATGTTGCTTTTAGAGTGGAATGTGTCAGAACATAAACGTGTAAGGTCTAAGACAATGGGCAATATTTTTGCCTAATCTGCATGTGCATTTAATACAATTTGTGAGCTAATCTCAGTTATGCACAACTGGTCCCAAACACATAACACACTCAAAAATCAAGTTGGATTGTAATCCAAGGCCATTAATCTTCATATCTAAATATTATTGAATATTAAGTTATTTTAGGTACTCTGCTGGCAAGTTATTCCTTTGGATTGAAATCCCGGCCCCACTGAAGTCAATGGGAGTTTTGCTGTTGACTTCAATGAAGCCAAGATTTTACTCAGTGCTTTTGAATAGACCTACACGTTCTACTCTCTCACAAAAAGCTGCTGTAAAATATGGTACCAATAACAAGATGCATCTAAGAAGAGAAAGTTTATTCTTCAACATCACACTTTTCTTATGTTTTCATCCTACATTTCTTGGTAAATACTAACATATCTTCATATGAACAAGGAAATATACACTATGAACTTCATTGCTCTATTTGATTTCTTCTGCATTCTCCTCTACATGTTTCTACTGCATTTAAAGATTGGCAGAATTTGCTGAAAAATGAAGGTTCGGTTGACCCAAAACTATTAGTGAATTTGACACAAGATCACTAAATAGTTTCAGCCAGAAAAATGTTTCAGACTAGAGTCACAAAATGTCCGGGGAGGTGGTGGTAGTGCTGCCCACCTTATAACTATTATCACAGTGAGTAGGGCACTCACCTACAGGGCCAGCTCCAGGCACCAGCATAGCAAGCAGGTTCCTGGGGTGGCCAATGAAGAGAGGGGCGGCACATGTGGCCACACGGCAGCAATTCGGCAGCGGGACCGTCACTCCCTCTCAGAGCGAAGGACCTGCTGCCAAACTGCCACTGTAGAAGAAGCGGCGGCAGAGCTGCTGCCTATCGCAAACGCAGCTTTTTTTCTTTTGCTGCTTGGGGCGGCAAAAATGCTAGAGGCGGCCCTACTCACCTGGGATGTGAGACACTCAGATTTGAGTCCCCATTTTAGAGCAGAAATTTGAATCCAGGTTTCACCCTCCCCTCCAGCCACTTTGTGATGCTAGCCTTTTACACATGCCTGGAAACAAAGTCTTTCAAGTCAAACAACATGTTTCATTTGGCCTGACAGGGCTTTCATCAGTGTGCTGAAATTTGTTTGGAATTTCCAGATTCAGTTTGGCAAAACTGTGCAAAATTTTTCAGAACTAGCAACAAACAAAAAAAACCAAGTTATTTGCCCAGCTCTAATTGTAAAAATTAATGAAAAATATGGGAGCCCTCTCATGGTCAAAATACCTACAGTTCCAAGGGGTGCTTACTGAAGACTCTAGCTTGTTAGATCATGCAGCTACTTTGTATTTCAAAAGGTACAGTGTTCATCTTAAATCCTTTTATTTAAGCTTCATATCTCTTACTCAAACTATAGAATGGATCTCTTCATTTACAACACTGTTACATTTTGTCACTCAAGGATTCTATATTGAAAATGTATTTCAATAATCCAGGTCTGAGGGATCCAGGAACAGAGGCCAGATTCTCAGCCAGTGTAAATGGGCACAGCTCCACTGAATTCAAAGTTGCACCAGCTGAAGATCTGGACATCCATCTTAAATTTTGGTTCTATGAAATAGCAGCACATTGTTCTGCTCACACTGCTAGATCTGCCAATAGGTTCACTCTTTTCAGGAAGAATAGTAGTTAGAAGGTAGATATAGACATCAGGAGATCCTGGTTCCAATTCCAACTGTAATTTTGGTAGACTATGGGCTGGGAATCAGAAGGGAAAGCCTTATTCAACATAAAAACAAAAATCAGGGAGGATATGGGTTAACCTCCACTCCAGTGCCACTTCACATCATCACTTTTCCTACATGTGGTTATTGTACAATTTTGCATCCACCCTTTCTAACAAGTAAAAACCACTTGTAAATTTACTGTGCCCCTTTTGCATTTGTTCTTTTTCCTCTACTAGGCATCTTTTCCTCTGTCTTTGAGTGTATTTTCCCTTCAGTCTCATGTATCCACATTAGGCAAAAACTATTCCCTTCCCACTCTCCTTTCTCAGGTTGTGTTCTCTGTCAATTTTACATTCTTGCCCCTTTCCTCTCTTGGGAGTCCTGTCCCAAGCCTCGCTGGACTTCCCCAACCTTTTCTGCCATAATTTAGTCTAAACAGAAGACAATGTGCAAAGCAAAAATTGCCATAAACACCATCAGAAAGTCAGCACTGCATTGGCTAATTCACTAAATGTGTACCAAAAAGGCAGGCGAAAGGGATTATTGTCTGTGTGGCAAACTCAGGACACTTAGCTACCAGGAGAGGGATACTAATTAGTCCCAGAAGGCTTAACCATGGAGGAATAAGGTTCAGCTGGAACAGAGGTTACCAGGGAGCTAATTAGTTTCAGGTGGCCCCAATGGCTGGAGACCTTTTTAAACCCTCCTTGGCAGGGGGGGGAAGGAGAGAAGTAGAGTAGCTGAAAGTGAGTAGGGGCAGCTGAATTCTGAAACTTTTCTTGCAAGGCAGATTGCACTCTCCCCAGAAGGAGAGGAAAACAAAATAAGGCCTGACTGAGAAGGGATCAGACAGACCCTGTGTGACTGTGAAGGGCTTTTACTTTGCCCAAGCCTGTGTCTCCAAGGCTGAGAAGGACTGAGCTAGCAGAGGAGAGGCAGGTACTTTGCCACATCTGTTTGTTCATCTGCTTGTCAGCTGTGTTTTGTGCTGTTTGTTAAACCTCTTTTAGAAAGGGCAGCTTGCATTAAAGTAAAAGCTCCAATACAAACAGTGCTGACAGGATACTTCCCTCTCCCTCACCTACCCTCAAAGTGCTGCAGTCTCACAACCTATAAAATACCCCAATTATCTACTGCTAAAGAAAGTTTCATGTAACTCATGTATTGATTAAAACATGAATTTAATGATGGCAGTTAAAACCTGGGGCTATGCACTGAATTACACATAAAATGCAGAAATATGTTAAGAAATCATGCAAATAATTACACCCAAGTTGGGTAAAAGGTTTTCCAGCTAAATGAAATTGCTGCTTCAAGTTTCACTTATTCTCAGTGAGAATCTTTTCCCATCATAATGGGAGATTTGAGGTAGGATGGGGGTTTAAATAACGTTGTTAGAGCTGTAGATGCATATGTGGCAAGTGTCCTGTTCAGGAATCAAGTTAAGTGGGACAGTCCTTATTTTTAGGCAAATAATATCAAATCATGGAAATTTACCTGAGTAATTGACATAAATGTAATTAGGTTGGTTTGGTTTTTTGGGGTTTTGGGTTTTTCTGGGTAATGCTTTTCAACCTGGGGTCCAGAGACTATGTCTAAGGTTGTCATTACCATAGAACAGTGGTTTTCAACCTATAGTCCACGTACCCCCTGGGCATCCACCAACTACTTTTAAGATTTCCAAAGGGGTCCGTACCTCCATTTGAAGGATCTGCAAATGAAAAAAGGTTGAAAACCACTGTTTTAGGGCCTTAAAACTGATTTTTTTTCCCTCTTGTTTTAAAGGACTGAATTGTGTGGCCACTAGGGTTATATGGGCCTATAGTCACAGCAGAAAAGCTAAAATAAGAGAGAATCAGTCATTTAGTCATTATATCTCTAGATCGTTGAATTTATTATTATTGGGTCTAGTCCTAAAGTTCCCTTATTCAGAAGGAAGTCCCATTCACATCAAGGATACATTAAAAAGGTCAGGATTTGGCTCTTGATTATTACAGGAATTTTTATAGTGCCTAATACAGTAGTAACTGAGTGCCCAGATTTCCTACAGATTATGTGTGAGTAACTGGTTCTCAAGTAACCTTGGAGAGGGGTTCTCAGTCTGGTCAGGGAGTTTCACAAACAGTCAGAGATCCTGGTATGGAAGAGAATGAGAACCTTTGATTGAAGACAAAATACAAGAGTCCAAGAAACTAGGTGATGTGTGAGAATGACTGAATCTACTTTCAGAATTGCTTTGCAACTTCCTCTGTCTCTCTCTCAAGGTAAACAATGCAACCTCTATAAATCAACACCCTTTTGGACTTCAAAACCAAGAGGAATCTCTTTACTAACACAGCACTCAGATTAAATAAGTTTAAATACACTGTTGGACTAGAAAATCGTCGGTTAGCATTAGGGGGAGGGAGAGGAGAGGAAAGGAAAGGGTGTTTGATAACTCTAATTGTTGTTGTTTTCTTGATAAATTAATAGTTCCAGGAAGTCTTATCTGTCTAAAGTTAGTTTAGACTTTAGGTTTTATTCAGAAACAATCATGTGTGGAGCTTTAAGCCACAAGCCTCAAATGCCACATATCTGTGGCATCTACTCCCTCTGTGCATCAGAATGCTTAGCCCACTGGAGAAATCAGACACTGAAAACTGCAGAGCTGCCTAGAAACTCAAACTTCAATTTCAAGCCTCCCAAACCATGAGCTGAATCTGTACAGTGTGACCACACTGAGAGGTGAATGGTTTGGGGCTATTCATCTTCTGATGGGCTAAATGCACCTTGGAATCCTGGGCTGGGACTGGTGACCTGAAATGGCCCTGGCAGCAATTAAATACCCACTGTCCTGTCGCTTAGTCCTTATGTCCCTTTTCCTGCTCTTTATTGACTTCCTTAATTGTTTCCCATTGTCATCCAGATACAGCTATTTAATACAGCCCTTTCTCTCTCCCTTCCCCAAAATGCCTAGAGCTCAGTAATACAATTGTCAGGATCGGATAGGATAGAGCTCAAATTCTGGGCTATAGATAGGGCCCTACCAAAAATTCATGGCCATGAAAAATGTGTCACGGACCATGAAATATGGTCTCCTCCCATCCAGTCTTGTGTGCTTTTACCCTATACCATACAGATTTAATGGGGGAGACCAGTGTTTCTCAAATTGGGGGTCCTGACCCAAAAGGGAGTTTCAAGGGGGAGTCACAAGGTTATTGTGTGGGGGGGGGGGTTGCAGTATTGTCACCCTTACTTTTGTGCTGCCTTCAGAGCTGGACAGCCAGAGAGTGGCGGCTGTTAGCCTGGCAGCCAGCTCTGAAGGCAGTGCCCCGCCAGCAGCAGTGCAGAAGGATGGCAATACCATACCATGCCACCCTTACTTCTGCGCTGCTGCTGCTGGTGGCTCTGCCTTCAGAGCTGAGCTCCCAGCCAACAGCCACTGCTCTCCAGCTGCACAGCTCTGAAGGCAGCACCACTGCCAGCAGCGGCACCTCCGAAGTAAGGGTAGCAGTACCGCAACCCTCCTACAATAACCTTGCAACTTCTCCACAACTCCTTTTTGGGTCAGGACCCTACAATTACAACACCATGAAATTTTAGATTTAAACAGCTGAAATCATGAAATTTATGACTTTTAAAATCCTATGACTATGAAATTGACAAATGGACCGTTAATTTGGTAGGGCCCTAGCTATGGACCCTTTAAGGACCTTCTCAGCTGAGTTGTGTGAGCAGAGAGACTCTTTCTACAACAAAGAAGATGGTGGGGGGGGGGGTGTCCTCATATTCAACAGTCCCGTACATCATTCTGATGAATCAATCAATCCAGCTAGGTAGATTTTCCCCTCAGAAAAAGAAAAGGCTGTGCATTATTGAAATTGTCCCACTGATTGGAAATTGAACTTCCCCCAAAGAACTGCACTTTGACTTCATGGCTGAAGAGTACAGGAGCTTTAGTAGATTAATAGTCATTGACAAGCTTTTTTGTCTGCTGACTCAAACCCATTATTAGCTAGTGCTTTTCTCCTGATGGTCATTAGCAAATTGCAGACTAACACTGGAGCCCTATAAATGCCCGCCCCTAATGGATTCTTTCAACAGCCTGCTATAATGTGACATTATACTAATGCAATCCTTAAAGCCAAACTAGTGCTTAGTCAGAAAAACACAAGGTCAATGGTGTGAGCAATTTCAAATTATTTGACAAAGGATACAACTGTTTAGGGCCCAACCCTGCATTCCTTATATAACCCACATGCTTTATATTACAGCAGTCTTTTTCCACTGTGTTTATCCAAAGGAGGTGTGACATGGATCTTAGTTGAATACTTTGTGTGCTGCATGCAGCTAGAAAGACTCAGAAATGTCCAGAACAGGGTGTGGCAGTTGCCTGCATGCTCAGTAGCTGTTCTGAAGCTGCACATGAATCTTTCGTCGTGGGCCTGCCTGGTAGGTAACACCTTAGCCACCTGCTGAGAGCTGAGCCTATAAGAGCACAAGAGGGGAAGGTTATAAATACAGGGGTTAAAGACAGTCCTGTGGGCTCAGTGGCTCATCAATGCAGGACCAAGAGATGTTCGCTATGGTGAGGGTTGGGTTCTACTTCCTGTACCACTTTGGATACATTCCAGCTTTATTTCCTAGAGAAGCATTCTGTTAAGATAATATTTGACCCACCCTGGTGTGTTTTACGGGCCTAGAGAAGAGCTGCGGGGGTGGGGAGGGGGAGTGATTGTTGTCCCAGACACTACAGTATAGAACGTACATTGAGCTGTCAACTCTAAACTGGTATTGTCTCAATTAAAGAGAATGGGGTAGCATTTAGTGTGCTGAGGTTTTGTGCATTCGTGTGCAACTTAGCTGGATTTACAGAGAGAAGATTATGCCCTATAAAGTGAGAGCCTTATCGAGATCCAGGAAATGAATTTTTATATGCTGACCACTTTGGATACAGGCTACAGACTTCTGTTTCACCAGCAATTGAGAGGATGACTCCACTATTAACACAAGGGTTGGAATGCTAGCAGCTGTGGAGCTCCCCAGACTGATTGGTGACAGGGTCCTGAAGTATTTGGAAGGACTGAGATGCTGCCATGTTTCAAGCTCTGAAAAGTTCAAGTGACACACCACACTACATAGCAGGGTCATGCCACAAAGACTGAGAAATCACCTCAGAGAGAAGACCAGAGGGGGCTGTGCCAATGTGTGCTGAAGTATGGAAGAAGCCATGTTGAAAATTTGCATGTGTATGTTTGTAACAGAAACAAGCAGAAAAGTTGACTAATAACTTTGTTTAAAAAGTTATTCATAATATTCCAAATACTATTTACAATATTGTGTACTATTTAAGATGGGTTGTGTGTGCATTAAATCTTGTACTAACAAAGCGTATAGTTCTTTCTCTCTCAGAAAACTGACTGGGAATTAACATCCTTTACATACAATAGCCCAGAAGGTTAACTCTGTAATGTTCTATGAAGAGACAACTCCAGCCTGTGCTTCAGCAAAGAGTTACCCTGAGGTGCAGGAAGAAAGGGAGTGTACAGTGATACAGAATATTGCCTGGTTGGTGTGCATAATGTTGAGCCAGAGTGTCCTTTCAGTGGACGAGGCATGCAGAATAGGCCCTTAAATGCTAATAAGCAAGTGCCAGATTGTGGCCAAGGCTACACAGCCATGTAGGAAATCTTAAGAAGGAATAAGCACCCTCTCATGGTCTCCCCTGTCTGGGCTTTGTAGGAGAAAGAGGAAACTGTACAGTGGCTGCTGCTACTCCCCTGGGCAGTTGCGGGCAGGAGTAGCTTCAACCCTTCTCTACAATGCACCAGGAGGAGGTTAGTAATTTCCTACAGACTCGGATCATGCCAGAGAAAGGAAGGCTTGGCAGCCTAACAAAGTCATGATTCCTTTCCTGGGTTGGTATACCAGCACACCACTCTATACAAAAGGCAGATGAACACAGCAATATATTAATGACTGACTAAACAATTGGAAGGTTATTGGGTAAACTTATGATCATGTGGGCATCCATGGATAAGAATCCAATCTAGAGCCTATGGAGCACAGTAGGATAGTGATTTTTGTCTGGCCATTAGTTGTTTACTCCTTCACTGCAAACTGTCCTTACTATGCTTGTTTTAATTGTAATAGTTTTTAGGGCTCCTTTAATCCTGTGGATTTCTTTAAAAAATGGTATTTGATCATCATGCTATCATGTAATTACCATAATCAAATCAAACAATGAATTTGCTCTATTTAAAGTGATCTATTTCACTATTTAAAGTGATCTGTTTCATGTAAATAGGTGTAGCAAAATTGCTGGAGTGTATAATGTTGCTATTTGATGCTATAATTGCATATAATGATGCAATTATTTAAAGTGGGCTTCTAATCTGAAAAATGACTCTGTAAAAGTGCCATCTTGAGGTTGTTTACTGGGGCTTAGTGCCTTCCTGATTGATCTGCTCTCCCTCTTCCCACAAAAAAACCCAGAGTCTATCCTTGCAAAGTCAAATCAAAATAAAGGGGCTGAGTGTGTTGGCCTCCAGCCACCAGATGAATGGTTACTTTTCCCTAGTGGCTGCACCTTCTATTTCAGAATCTCTGCTTTCATTTAAAAGAATAAGTCTCTAAACCTTCTGATCACAAAAATCCTTTTGAAATGAATTTAAACCAACCTGTTTGCCCCAGTATGCAGACACCTGAAATAATAGCCTCAACTGATGCGATTTTTCCCATTCACTTCAGTGGAGCATGTACTCTAAAGCCAACAATGAGCAAGTCTGAGGAAGGACAGTCTACTAAGTCAGTCACTGGCAGTTGAGAGACCCTGGTTCAATTCTCTGCTCTGCCCCAGACTTCCTCTATGATCTTGGACAAGTCATGAAGCAGCAGTTTAAACTGTGGCTGTCTGCTGTTGGAGACAGAGATTCTGGGGTCTGCCGGCCTGGAGAGACCCTGAATTCTGCTCTTATTTACCCAGTGTAAGCAATGGCTCCTCATCTCCAATAGCAGACAGCCACAGTTTAAACTGCCTGTTACACACACGCACTAGACTCTGGTCGTAATGTAGAGTGAAATGTATTATAGTCAGAACAATAGCAGATATTAATCTCAAAAGGCTAGATTCTGCCCCCTCCCCCCCAGTTGAATAGTACTTTATATCATTGGTTTTAAAAGAGACTCTTGTGGTGTCAGGTACAAATGAGCTTGAGGATGGCAGAATCTAGCCCAAAGGGAGGAACTCTCTGGAGAAAGATGGTGAATTTTTATGAGAGAGCCTGGATTGTGAGTCCCTTGTTTACAATGGTGAGGAATTCTATGCTCAAGTAGTCCCCTGGGACTCCAGTGAGGCTACACAGGTGTATAACAGCTAATTGTAATCAAGGGGTTCACAGTCAAGCCACCAGTCACTTTTCTGACTGTAAACAGCACTTTAAATGTAAGAAGTATGCTGCCCAAAGTGAAGGGATATACAGCAAACACATGGTACTGCCACCTTGGAAGATGCAATATCTGGGTGATTCCTAAACATGTTTCTCTAAAAATGGCTTAAGCAATAAGGTCACTTTATGGGGTAACTGTCTTCCAAGTTCAGTTGTGAAAGTTGACATCCTTTCAGAAATAAAGGAGCACAATATAATTTAAAAAAAAAAAACCTCTCTCCAAGTTGCATATGAATTTAGAATCCAAAAGAAATCAGAAAAGTGAGCTTGTGGTTTTTGTTCAACACTAACTCAAAGGCTATAGTATATATTTCTTGTTTCGTGGGGTGAGGGGAATTGCTTCTCACTACAATCTTCTAAACATTGGTGTGTGTGTGTGTGTGTAACTTTACTCATGTGAGTAGTCTCACTGAGTCCAAGGGAACTATGCAAGTGAGTAGTTATATGCATGTATATGTCTGGCTTACGGCCAGAATCTGCATATTATTTTGGCCAAGTGGAAGTCATTATCCATTCTTATGGAACACCCATGATTTTAAAAATGTATAAAATGCTACCATTAAACAAAATCGGTGAAAAGAGCCAAAGAATTGTGTGCAAAAATCAAATCTTTCATTCCATTCCTCAGCCCACTGAGGCAAACCCAGGAGAATTTACCCCTTCAAGCTGGCCTTTCATAGGCACTGAGGCCATTGTATTTCCTGCCTAGATTCAGGTAGCTTAAAAGGATAAAGGTCATATCTTTTAAGATGTACCACTGGATTCCTCACTGCTAGAGAAAATTAAAAAGGAAAATTGCCTGTCACACACAGAGAGCTAAGATGATAAAGGCTGAAGTCCGCTCAGATTTTCATTTTTGGGCTCAGCCTTTAAGGTTGGTTTATTTATTTATTTAATGCACCTTGTGTGCTGTTTAAATACATAATCTTGGTTTTCACGAGAGTGATAAATTAGCCTGGAGTTTCAATATGCTGTACATATCCAATCCCTCTTTTTAGATGGTCTGGACAAGTCTTGGGGAATTTTATCACTTTGATGGCATGTAATCTTCAGTGTTAGAATGAGACATTTCCTTTCTGTTTTCATTCACCGTCTAGCTAGTGGCAGGACTGATGGTGCCAGGACTGACATGCCTAAGAAGCTATTTGCCATTTTACTAATGCTTACATGTTATCTTTCACCTCTACTATTATTTTTCCATACATACTCTTTTGGAGACCAGTAGACATATTACACTGCATGTCTTTGTAAGTGTCAGATTACTCAATCAGACAGTGACCTTGCTCTACTTTGGCAATCTTAAATATGCATTTGTTAAAATAGGCAATGGGGACATGTTGACGTAGCCTATTGAGATTTGTTCCATTGTTTGTGTGAAAGATTCTATACAAGCTGCTAATACATCCCTTTGCCTGGACGTATTGCAGCTTAATTTTGCATTATATATCGGTGTTTTAACAATATCTGCCAAAAGAAATTTTTAACAGCTTCAAAATCTAAACAAGACTATAAAGTAACCATAAGGATCTAATTAAACCAACAGAAGCAAAGGAATTTAATGCTTAATTTCCATCTGTAATACACCTGATAGTACCTAGCCATAGCAGAATTTTGCCAACATAAGTGTGTAATCAGGGCTGGAGCTTTCATTTAGGCAACCTAGGCGGTCGCCTAGGACACTGGGATTTGGGGAGGCGGGGAGTCCTTCTGCGCTCTGGGTTGGCGGCAGCAATTCTGCAGCAGGTCCTTCACTCGGTCCGGGACCCGCCGCTGAAGTGCCCCGAAGACCCGGAGCGTGGAAGGACCCCCCCCCCTCCGCTGCAGAATTGCTGCTGATCGGGAGGGCGGCGGGCAGCTCTGGTGGACCTCCCGCAGGCGTGCCTGCGGAGGGTCCACCGAAGCCACGGGACCAGCAAGCCGCAGAGCGCCCCCCGCGCCGTGCTTGGGGTAGCGAAATGGCTAGAGCTGGCCCTGCGCCTAGGGCACCAAAAACCTTGGCGCCGCTCCTGTGTGTAATGTAGACAAGGCCTTAGTGGACTGACAGCTCCTCTTAAGAAGAGGCCACTATCCCCTCAGGTTATGCATGCCTAGAAATCAAAATGCTGACCTGTGCTGCAGCCCACCAAGCCCTACATGCAGACTCATCCCTGGCTAGGGCTAGCCTGCAAGCTGTGGGTATATGGACCCCCTTAAAGCCCAAACACCTCCCTTATTGAGGTCCTGATATCTGGTGTCCCCCACCACCACCACGATTGATGGCTTGCACAAAGTCCTCCGGGGTGTGGCAGGACTTTTCCCTCCCTTTGAGGAGCTAGTTAACAGTTTCTTCCCCATGTCACTAGGGATGACATCCACCCCATCACAAAGGGTTTTTAAAATGGTGACAACGCCCCAATCAATCATTTTGGCATAGAGCCACTACAGAGCAGAAATCATCAAACACTGATCCAAAGGAGCTCATCTGCTACAACAGAGATATCAAAGGGAAACAGGAGCAAGAAGAGATGCATAGTAGTCCTGTTAGAGAAGACAATTTTCCCCTATGAAATGGATTTTCCTCAACCCTTTTGCCCTCTCCTTCATTTTCCACATGTTTTACCATGCAAATCCAGGTTCCCCGTATGGAATCCCTCCCCCTTCCGCTGGGATTCTGATTAGCTTGGGAGTCTGTCTTTGCCAATCCTTAATGAGCTAGAGGGACACACTGCCCAGAAGCTGAGCACACTGCGTCCACAACCCAAGTAGTAAGGGACTGGTGTGACATTCAGAATTTAGTTCTGCCACATGCTAATGATAGCCACCACTAGGCCAGCCTTCATATTTGTATTTTAACAAGGCACAGCCTTCCACACCGGAATGAGAGAGTGCAAGGATAGCACTGAATGAGTGGGTGAGTGGTTTGTTCAAAACCACAAGTTTCAGAAGAATGTTAGAACTCTAAGGCCTGATCTACACTTAAAAACTTAGTTCAACCTAGCTACACTCCTGAGAGACATAGTTAAGCCAACCTAAGCCTCAGTATAGACAACACTAGGTCAACAGAAGAATTCTTCCCTCAACCTAGTTAGCACCTCTTAAGGGAGTGGATTAACTACAGTGACAGAAATACCCCCTCTGTTACTGTAGCAAGTGTTTACATTACAGTGCCACAGCAGCACAGCTGCAATGCCGTAGCTGTGCCACTCCAGTGTAGATGTACCCTAGATTATCTTGGTAACCCTTTCAATATATGCAGCAATGTATACACCTGGAATCCAATGACTTTACATCTTTTAACCCACCTTCCCCCTTGATAAGGTGTTCATTGTATTTCCAACTTCTGCAAAAGACACGGATGATATTTTGGAACACACACTTCTGTTTTCCTTTCTGTTAATGTTCAATTAACAGCCCAAAACAATGGACAATATGAAAAATGTATTTATCAACAAATTCAGATTGTATATACAATGCTAACTAAAAATTCCTAAATGAATAAAACATGATGCAAAACATAACTGGGTGTATTTTTACTAGGCAAACTTAAACCTTGATTTACTTCCATTTCACTAAAACTTTATTGCTTCCTCGTCAGATAGGACGCAGACTCCTTTCTGTATCTCAGACAGTAAATATAGTTAATGTGCTGAGGCTGCAATGCATCAGCAGTGAAGCTGTTTAATAGTGACATAAGTTATTTCAGTGACTTTTCCCACAAGTGAGAGATGAATCCGTGTGCTATAAACTAATACCACAGGAATGATGCTATTTCAGCCTAGCAAAGTGCCTGAACTATATTGTTTTTGTATCCTGGTGGGATACTATAAATGTAGCATGTATTACAACTATAAGCACTTAGGCCATTTTTCTTTGTTTTGGTTTGGGTTTTTGTTTTTTGTTTTGTTTTTTTTAATACTTTCCTACACTGAAAATTGAATTTCAGTGTCCGAATGATGACAAAGCCAATTACTTTCATTTGAACCTGCTAAAATCTGCAAACCCCAACAGAGAAAAAAAAGCATAACGTTTTATATACATTTTAAAATAATTATACCTCCAGAACCTGAGCAAGGGACTGCCCCACTCCCATCACACACATATACCACAAGTGCTGCACACCAAGGGCCCCATCTCCATTAGGCCACCATTATCTCAAGAGGTCATTTTAAAGTTTCCAGAACAATTCCGTTCAACCTGCAGTTTGAGTGCATTTTTGCTAGGTAACCAAGTATTGCTGGTCCCTTAAGGGGTCACTTATAAAAACAGATTTCACTGTGCATTGTGATTCTTTGATAGAAATCTCACATGCAGGGAAACAGAGTGAACATTTTGTACTACACTTACCAGAAATTACAGGAAACATCTTTTATTGACTGATGGTAAAGTTCAGTCAGCTAATAGTATTCACCTATATAATATTAATACATTGTACATTCACGCCAGTCCTTAACCTCCAACCATGCACTCTTCTCCCTTGTTCTACAGCTTCTTGCTGATTTCTTCTAAGATTGCCTAGCCAGACTATGATATCCCTGGTGCTTTCTCCCCTCCCCTGGATGATTTTTCCATGACAAAAGTGTCTCCCACACAGTCTACCTCTAATTAAGGGTGCCCCAGACATTTTTCACGTGGTATGCATAACGAAACATGGTGGAGAATACACAGGGCCAAATTTCAGTGAATGGCATTTCCACCTGGTACATTTCCACCTGGTACATGGGGTCAAAATGCCACTTGGTTTAGTTTCCCTGGGGCCTCTCCAATGAGGCCCCAGGGAAAATTGCCTCTATCACCCCCCCCACACACACACTCAGGCAACCCATCCCTACCACCACCATTGGCATCCCAGCCAATGGTACATACTGTGTATAATGGGCATAGGGCTCCGCTGCCTCCAATCCCTCCATCTGTGTCAGTAACCCCATGCCCTCTGACTGCCTGACCTCCCTTGCTGCAGTTCCTCCCCACTGTATAGCTTTCCCCTTTAACTTCTCATTCCTTCCCCTCACAACACAAGAATTTTCTGAGCTCCTCCAGCCTCAAAGAGCCACCCCTTTTCTCACCCCTCCACCTAACTACCAACCCATATCCTATCCCTTTCTTTTCTTCTCCTCAAACACAAGTGCAAAGTCTGCATCTGTTGCCTCAAGTTTTTTCATCCAGCTCCATCCTAGATTCCCTCTCCAAACAAGCTTCCACCATCTCTGCTCCACAGACCTGCTCTCAGCAAGTTCTAAGGATAAGTTTCTCTGTCCTAGAGTCACCCTTCTCTATGTCTGGATGATATCGCCTATTCATATGACTTTCATTTTCATCTCTATGCCACTGACTCACACATACACCTCTCCACTCCTGGCCTGCCTCCTTCCACCCAAGTTTGTACCTCAGGATCTCTGACATCTCTTCTTGCATGTCTTCCAGTAGATATGCTTTTTGTGATCTTGCTTCCAAAAACCAATCACCATTATCCCCGCGCTCAGACCTCTAACCTTGGACTCTTCCCTCTTCCTTGCCCCACACACCCAGGTTACTTCTGTCTTCACAGTATTTCTGAAGTCTGATCTTCTGTGTCCAGATAACTAAAATCTTATCAAGGCTGTCATTGACTCCTGTCCTGATTATTGTAATCACCTCCTCACTGCCCTTCCCAATACACACATCACCCTGCTCCAGTTCATCCAAGGTTGCTATAATCCCCTCCCCCTCTGATGCCTCACCTTTCTTCACCTCAGGGTTAATAAATCTTCTAAATCCTGATGGTGATCAAAACTCAGGCCTTCCCACTTACATCTCCTAGTCTCTTCTGACCATGGAGCTGCCCTGATGACACTGTTGGTCTGCTTCTCTCTCAGTGGGCTCCAGGCATTTTTCCACACCATCTCTTACACATGGAATACTCTTCCTGAGCTCACCTGTAAAAGCATCATCCTCTTCTTTACTTTCTCCCTGAAGTCCCACTTCCTCTACAATGTCTACAAGAAACTAGCTGACTAGGTCATCTAAGTATCAGAGGGGTAACCATGTTAGTCTGAATCTGTAAAAAGCAACAAAGAGTCCTATGGCGCCTTATAGACTAACGGAAGTATTGGAGCATAAGCTTTCGTAGGTGAATACCGACTTAGTCAGATGCATGTGGTGGACATTTCCAGAGGCAGGTATAAATATGCAGGCAAGAAGCAGTCTAGAGATAATGAGGTTAGTTCAATCAGGGAGGATGAGGCCCCCTTCTAGCAGCTGAGGTGTGAACATCTAGGAAGGAGAAACTGCTTTTCTAGTTGGCTAGCCATTCACAGTCTTTGTTTAATCCTGAGCTAATGGTGTCAAATTTGCAAATGAACTGAAGTTCAGCAGTTTCTCTTTGAAGTCTGGTCCTGAGGTTTTTTGGCTGCAGGATGGCTACCTTTAAATCTGCTCTTGTGTGTCCATGGAGGTTGAAGTGTTCTCCTACAGGTTTTTGTATATTGCTATTGCATTTATCCAACTCCCAAGTCAACTGCTCTTTGTCATGAAGGGAGAAGTCAAGTGCTCGGGAAAATGTGTAGGAATCCTCCAAATGAACATGGGAGTGAATGTGGGTAAAAGATGAAAAGGCGGGATTCTGGAGGGAGGCAATGAGGGTTTTTTCCTATGTTGAACCTAAAAAAATGTAATTAATAAGCCATGATCTATTACCACCCTGAACCTTTTTACTTTCAGGCAGGAAATGTGGCCTCTACTGAACTTGGAAAGTGTCTAGCATATTTTAGGAATCCTCATGTCTAAATAAATCATAATTTTGTTGATGCTGTAGAAAGCAAGCTGTCTCCCTGGAATTCCATGGCTGTGAGTATGCCACTTTGTATGTCCACTTGGGTCTTAGCAGTGGTCAGGCTAGAGGTCCTGCTCCTGCTCCAAAATTCAGGAACCTTTGAACTAAAGGATAATTGGTTATCAGTATAGGGCCTATAACCATAGCTGGAAAAACAATGGATTTTTGCTTCGCTGGTAATTTAAAAAATAAACAAACCTAATCCAAAATTTTATTTTATTTTGAATTGAGTTACGCTCTATACATTACCCATTCTCATGCAGCTGAACTACATGTCAGGGCTACCCACTTTGACAGTTCCAGGCGTGTCATTCTCACTGCCTCAGAATAAATTCCTTACAGGTATATGTGATATTCAGCACCAATTTTCATAGGACTTAATTAAGATGACATCATTCTACTGGGGTGTATGAACACTATCCCTCTTTTGTTTTCAGAGCCTAGGTTAGAACTGAGGAGCTCCTGAACCAGTCAGCCCATGTTGCCTTGTGTGTCAGGCATCACTAACCCGATTTTGTCAGAACAAGAGATGTTCCTCATGACTGAAGTTTCATTAAATATACCAAAGCTGATGAGAGCTGCAATGTATCAATTAAATTTTATTCCCCTCACCCCCAGTACCTACAAATAGACAAGCACAAAAAGTTCAACATCACTATTATAATCACAACACATCTGAATTCCACAGTCTTTAATATAATTGCAAAGGAATCCTGTGAAAAATGTATATAAAATCTTAGCTATTCTGTGTTAATGAATGTATCTCTAAAATGCAGTGGACTTGCCTTTAGACTATTTCTTCCCATCATTCATTTGTCAAAAAACTAACTGGAGTGCAGAAGCTAAATGCTTTTTCCACTAGAAATGTGTATAGTATACAGGCTCTGTGAAGTTTAAACGTGTTTTCTTTTAAAACTCTAAATTTCTAAAGAGAGATTGGCTTAATACCAGCAGTTTTGCAAACAGTTCATATTCTGAGATATCATCAGAACTTTCAAATCCATTTACCTTCTCTTAAGCTGTGATAAAACTAATGTTATTTTCATGTAAATCTTCAATACTTTTAGGCCTGGTCTACGCTTAAAAATTAGATCTAGCTGTGTTGCTAAGGGCTGTGAAAAATTTCAATGCCTTGAGCACCGTAGTTAGGTTGATCCACTAACCCCCAGTGTAGACACCACTAGGTAAATGGGAGAATACTTCCATTGACCTAGCTACTGCCTCTCAGGGCTGGTCTACAGTACAAGGTTAGGTCGAATTTAGCCGTGTTAGGTCGATTCTATAAGCAATGCGGCTACACAACCAACTCCGTTTCATCGACCTAAAGGGCTTTTAAAATCAACTGCTGTACTCCTCCCCAAGGAAGGGAGTAGTACTAAAATCAACCGTCTTTCAAATTTGGGGTAGTGCAGATGCAGCGTTGTGCAATTCGATGGTATTGGACTCCGGGAGCTATCCCAGAGTGCTCCAATGTGACCGCTCTGGACAGCAACTTCAACTCTGATGCTCTAGCCTGTACACAGGAAAAGCCCTGGGAACTTTTGAACTTCATTTCCTGTTTGGCCAGCACAGTGAGCTCAGCAGCATAGGTGACCATGCAATCCCAGAATTGTAAACAAGCTCCGGCATGGAGTGAACAGGAAACACTGGATCTGATTGCTGTATGGGGAGAAGAATCTGTGCAGGGAGAACTTTGATCGAGCAGAAGAAATGCTAATATATATACCAAAATCACACAGGGCATGATGGAGAGAGGCTACACAAGTGACAGACAGCAGTGCCGTGTGGAAGTTAAGGAGCTCAGGCAAGCCTACTACAAGACAAAGGAGGCAAATGGTCGCTACAGATCAGACCCCCATACATGACGCTTCTATGATCAGCTGCATGGCATTCTAGGGGGGACTCTACCAGTACCCCACCACTGTCTGTGGACACCTGCAAGGGGGGAGTCTCACACAACACAGAACAGGATTTTGTGGATGAGGAAGAGGAAAAAGCGCAGCAGGCAAGTGAAGAATCGGTCCTCCCCAGCAGCTAGGCCCTTTTCATCACCCTGGAGCCAATACCCTCCCAAGCGGGTTCCCGGGCCCTGAAGGAGGAGAAGGCACCTCTGGTGAGTGTACATGTGTAACTACAGGGGTTAAAAGCAATTGTGTTTAATGTTTGATTTGCCCTGAAGAAATGGGATGCATTTGCGGCCAGTACAGCTACAGAAAAAGTCTATTAACGTGTCTGGGGATGGAGCACTAATCTCCAGGGATATCTCCATGAAGCTCTCCTGGAGATACCCTAAAAGCCTTTGCAGAAGGTTTCTGGGGAGGGCTTCCTTATTTCATCCTCCACAGTAGGACACTTTACCATGCCAAGCTAGTAGAAAGTAGTCTGGAATCATTGCAGCTCAAAGCATGGCAGCGAATGGTCCTAAGTTTTTGAAACATTCATGCAATATTCAGTCTATCTTTCTGTGTCAGCCTCAGGAGAGTGATATCTTTCATGGTCACCTGGTTTAAATAGGGGAATTTTTGTAAGGAAACAGTAAAAGGACCCCATTCATGCTGGGCTGTTAGCGCTTGACTAAAAGGGATCATCCCGGAGAATAGCCATGTGGTGGGGGGAGGGGTGTGCTGCACACCACCCCTCCTTTTAAACGGCAAACCGAACCAACATTGCTTGCTATGGGAAAGGAGGGTGCAGCAGTCTGAAACCATTCCCACATGTTATGAAGGCTGAAGAAGCCAACCCCACGTACCCTTTGGCATACCCACGGCTTCCTGGAAACCGAATTCTTTTGCCCAGCCATGTGTGATGTGACACCATACCGGCAGGAGCTCAATATAAAAGGCAAAATGCAACTTTGTACCACAAACTTCCTAGGCAACTTGTTCCAGTGCTTAACCTCCTGACAGGAAGTTTTTCCTAATGTCTAACCTAAGCCTCCCTTGCTGGAATTTAAGCCCATTGCTTCTTGTCCTAGCCTCAGGGGTTAATGAGAACAATTTTTCACAGTCCTCCTTGTAACAACCTTTTAAGTCCTTGAAAACTGTTATGTTCCCCCTCAGTTTTCTCTTCTCCAGACTAAACAAACCCAATTTTTTCAATCTTTCCTCATAGGTCATGATTTCTAGATCTTTAATCATTTTGTTGCTCTCAGCTGGACTTTCTCCAATTTGTGCACAACTTTCCTAAAAAAATAGTACCCAGAACTGGACACAATACTCCAGCTGAGGCCTTATCAGTGCAGAGTGGAAGAATTGCTTCTCATGTCTTGCTTACATCATATGAATTAAGTTGCTTTCCAGATTTTGAGCCAGCTGCCAAAACATAGCATGGACTCTAGGAGTGGGAGCAGGATCTGCCTTCCCCTGCTGCCCCAGCCAACAGTAGAAGATCACAAGTCCCAGTAGCCTTGTGCAGACCCCAGATTCCCAAGAAAGTCTGAATACTTCTGCCAGTGCCTCTAGTATAGCAGTGACTGCAGGGCTATACCTACAATTTCCAAACAATTTCCTCATCACTTGAATTAGCACATCTAGGATCTCTTATACTACTCACCTCTTTCCCCTTGATGTATCCCTCTTCCTTAACTGCTCAGACTCTTCCAGTGTTTGCCCTCTTTCTCGCTCACTGCTGATTGACTGCCTATCATTCTCAGAGCTCCAAGTAGCCCAGGATTCCATAGCCATAGCATTTGCTGTAGAATTCACCCCTTGATGTAGAACTGTGCTTTCATTAAAATAGATCTCATGTGATTCCATTCTTACCTGTACTAGTGCAAGTCAGAGTAACTCCATTGAAGTCAATGCAATTTCACTTGTTTAGAACTGGTATAGGAGGCAAATCATGGCCTTTGTTTCTAGGCTTCATGGAAACATAACCGTGAAGACCTAAACTGTGTATAAACAGATGCAGGACTGTCTACCCTGGCCTGCAAACAGCAAGAAACAATAGCTCAGAGGGATGATCATTTTAGCTGAAACATCAACTACTCCACAAACTTAACCCCTTTTCCAAGTCTCTCTGGGTGCCAAAAGCACATAATGAAAATGAGATGGTTAAAAGTCAGTGCAGCTAATTTGCCTCTCACTATTTTGTACTTCAGTAGAGTTCTACCTGATTTAACCTGAGATAAGTGAAATGGGAATTAGGGCCCAGGAGTGCTGGGGGAGGTCTAAAGCAAATGCTCATGAATACACCTTCTATTGTGGCTTATTGTTTCAATTATAGATATAATACTTCATATAATAGGGTGACAGATAATAATAGGGAGCCCATTAACTTCAATAGGAGTAGGATTAAACCCTCAATAATTCTCCAGCATGTCTCTCTCTCAGATCATGGGCAAAAGAATTATCCTTATTTTGTTCTTATGCTCCCTAGATTCAGAATACATGTTAATATAGACATGAGTTACATTTTCTTTATTACTTTGTGTATAGGATCCTTGCTTTCAGGCACACATTAAGAACTAGAGACTATCTCTGACCTCCTCCTTCATAACAAGGACCCATTTTTATTTGGGGTAGGTCACAAACCATTCATCAGTAGAATTATATATTGTATTCCTTACTCAGGCAAAACTCAGGAGTACAGAGTACAATATATAACTCTAAACCATGGAAGGACTGTGACCTACCTAAATAAAAATGAGTTCTTTGTGTGTTTCCTTGTAGGCAATCAGGACACTATGGGTTGAATAGACCAGAACAAAAATTAGACCGTTTGTGCTGTAATTATCTGTCAACTATCTCACAAAATAACCCACGTTATAGAGGATAGATAACCTACATAGGTCTAATTATTTCAGCCTTGTAAGTAAAATGTGAAAAATCACTTCTAATGGCAACCCAATTTATTTTCCAGCAACTATTCTTTCAATCCAATCATTCTACCTTTAATCCAGAGCTGCAGCACACTTTCAGGTAAAACACTTTGCATACATCAAACTCTCAGTAATCTTATTTTTTCCCCCTATGTCATACATACATTCAATAGCTCTGTGCATCCACAATACCTGCTCAGCAAGTCTCCTTTTTTAGGCTTGGCCTTTTCAACTCAAACTAATGTCACTGAAGGTTTTTCTTTGACACATTTTCAGAAATTTCTGCACCTTAAGATTTGAATCATGCACTTTTTATAATGCCTATTATAAACAAACTAAGGTTGCATGTTTAAACTAGAAACAGGGAGTCTGATTATCCTCTTACACTGTGTAGACATTTAAACCAGTGCAAAATGGGTAGGGAAAGTGCACAAGTTTTCATCTGGCAACACTTACATCCTCTTTGCACAGGCGTAAATGCTTATACAAGGTGCAAGGGAGCGGAGAACCAGCCACAAACATTATGGCATATGATTTGAGAAGGTAGAGAAATATGGAAATTCTGAATGCAAACAGCCATATAAATAGGATGAGTTAGAAATACTAAACTATACTTAATATATATATGCGCACAATGTTTTCAGTATATACAGCCCCAAAGTTTCCTTGATACATGATCTCTCTGAAACAGGACTTAATAAACAGCTGACTAAATTGATGGCTGTTGGACTATCAATCTCTAGAAGATGTGTAGGATTGCACTGGTCAAATAAATTATATAAAGAGTGAAGATTGAAGAAAGGCACTGATGCCTGCATGCCGATGGAAAAATTGACTTCAAGCCAGAGCAGACAAGAAATACTTTGAAAATACAAATTATGTACTAGGACTACTCCCCAGTGAATAAATGAACAGCACAGATGCATACTTTAGTATGGTCCCCACAACATAAATGGCAACTACAACACTCTTTGGATTTGAGCACATACCTTCTCCTGTAGTTCCTGGACCTGAATTGCAATAGCACAAGTAATGCTTATTTTACTGGTTTGACTTCATTTTCCTCCTCAACTTCTGCAAAAGAAAATGCATGTAATAAGGAAAGCAGTATTGTTGAATGGGTAAGACACTAGAGCGGATCTGTGTTCTATTCTAAGCTATGCTAATTACTTGTTGTGCAACCTTGTCACTCAAACTCTGTGCATCAATCTATGACATGGGGGAAGTAATGATTGCTAACCTTGGAAAAGTGCATTGAGATCCATGCATGGAGTGAGCTATATACATGCCAAATATTAACATAAAACATTAGCTATATTTATATAAACATATGGATACTTGATGCAAGGTTTTATTTAACATATTACCCAGTAGAGAGAAGTCTACACAGCTTAAACTCCATGGAGACCCCATAAGGTTCTGATCAAAAAGGTTACTCCTTATAGTCCTTCTTTGGGCACTGACTGTCCAACCTCGTGTTCTGATTGGCCAAGTGAACATTTTTTGTGATGTCACAGCCCTAAACCAACTCCCAATAGCTAGAACTTCCTTGCTTAAAATAAAGCCCATATGACCCATCATGTTGTATGGGAGCATAGAAAAGATAACAAGGCTACAGAGAGAAGAGGGGCAGCTTGTTGGTTAGGATAGAGAGGAGATGGAGAAGGAGAGACCATTTTAAACTGGCCCTTCCCCTCCATAATGCCAAGTTGCACTGTCAGCAGCATTCTGGGGATCTCAGGCACTTGTAAGTGTAAAAAGTGAAGTGAGAACTGTGGAAAATTCCTGTTTAATTTTTAGAGTTAGAGGTAGTTAAGATTGAGTTCTGGGGTCACAAATTGCTGCTGAAATAGCAGCTGGGCTTCCAGGAGGATGGAAGAGGTCCTTAGTCTTGTAAGAGTGAGTTATAGAATTGTATTCAACCAAGAGCCAAGCTGCACTATTGTAAGCGCTTTTACATTATTGGAGAATCTTAGCTTTTACCACCTTTATAACTTGTAGAGTGGCACTAGCAGTTTCCTGCACTGAGACAGTGCAAGTCTCAACTTTGTTAGTGACCTCTCAACCAAATTTGTCTAGTCGGGAGAAGACCAGATATCAGATGAGTGATGTTTGTCCTCTTGTATTCCAAAAACAGAAGTACCAGTTTACAATGTGAGCTGTGCATCACACCTATTCAGCCAGAAAGATGCTGCAATTAGAGGAGTGAGGGGGAATATTTCCCAGGAAATCTAAATGAAACACACTCTGGAAAAGAGCGTATAAACAAGCCTTCACAATACAGAATATTGGTAGCTTTCCTTAGTCTGTGAAGACGAGACAATTTAATAATGCCAATAAAAGTGATGAGTGAATGAGAACGGTGTCAGGTTCAGAGAGAAAAGCGTAGGTGATCATTTATCTATCTTAAGTAATCACTGTCATATCTAGACTCTGACCACAGTTTAAAAAAACTGAACACTTTTCAATAAGAGCCATTATGGTCTACACAATAAAGACGAAATATCTTGTCAGGTTCACCCATGTTATTGATTTGGTCTGTTCTGAAACCAGCATATTAAATCCTCCTAGACTTGCTGTTTAATAGAGTTTACTGGGCAAATGCATATGCAAGAAGCTTCCATCCATCATCATTTTGACATGCAAGCTAAAGTCACTTTTAATCTCTACATAATACATGGGATTATGTATTCATTTAATATAATCCTGTAGCACCAGTTCACAAGAGGAGGCTAATATGCAAAGCCCTCCTGAATAGCTATTTGCCCACTCCTTGAGCATGAGGTACAATATATGAATGCCCTTTCATTATACAACTGAAATATTCATTTGACAGACAACACCACCATGGAGTTTTTGGTCAGACAAGGCTCCCAGAATACCATAGCTGAGCGATCCTTTGGGCATTAGAAAACAAAGAGAAGGGGAAAACAGCTGACGTGAAAAATTGAAGGAAAACTGAAAAGTGCAGTCAGAAGGCAATGGGAGATCCAGGCAAAGTGGGATAGTGGCTAAGAGAAGATTCAAGAGACCTGGGTTCAATTCCTGCCTCAACTGCAGACTTCCCATGTCACCTTAGACAAGCTACTCATTCTGCTTCATGCCTCAGATCCTGGTCTATAAAACATGGCTAGTATTTCCTCTACCTCAGTAGAGTGTTGTGAGCATAAATTCCATCAATGATGGGTGGTGCTCTCATGCTATGGTTCTGAGGGCCATATAAATATGCAGGCTAGGTCTATCTAGGTGCAAGTAGCAGAAGCAATAGGTGTCCAATCAATGATTTAGCTGCCAGCCTTGTGGAGCAGCTGCTACAGGTGCTAAACGTATGTTGGGTTCGCACAGCAGGTGCACATGGGAACTAAAGAAAGGGGGAGAGCACACACAGTTTAAACCTTGTGCATATTTACTGGGTTGATCTGTCCTTGAATCTGGCCAATCTATAAATAAAGGGATGCCAGACCACTTTCCATAAGCCCACATCCAAGGCAGAATCTCTTCATGCCCCAAACCCTACAGATAGTCCCTAGGAAAACCACTGGAGCAGCAGGCTGTATTCATCTTTCACTATGTTCCCTGTGAGCTGCATCTAAGTGTTTTTTCTGGCTGTAGGAGCTTTGGCAGCATAGCTAACATGGGGCACCCTTGGAGGGATGCTCAGGGTGTAGTATGTCAGTGTCCATGAGTACATTTTCCCTTGACCCTGACATGCAGGTACAAGTGGTGCATCCCAGCCTTTTCCCATAGCCACTAGTTAAAAACTACGTAGATTACTTTCAATTATCATCCTTATTGAAAAGTTTACTTACCATATCTTTAGAGTTATTGTTGTGGTCCTCAACACTGCAGTACCTGAGAAAAGCTTCAGGAGGGTGGGGGGAGAAGAGAAGAGAAGGGGAGCCAAAGGCTAGCATCAATTAAACAAACCATATATATCAGTGGTTCTCAAACTGGGGCCGCCGCTTGTGTAGGGAAAGCCCTTGGCAGGCCAGGCCAGTTTGTTTACCTGTCCTGTCTGCAGGTCCGGCCAATCACAGCTCCCACTGGCCACGGTTCTCTGCTCCAGGCCCATGGGAGCTGCTGGAAGCGGTGGCCAGTATGTCCCTCGGCCAACACCACTTCCAGCGGCTCCCATTGGCCTGGAGCAGAGAACTGCGGCCAGTGGGAGCCGCGATCAGCCGGACCTGTGGATGGGGCAGGTAAACAAACCGGCCTGGCCTGCCAGGGGCTTTCCCTACACGAGTGGCAGCCCCAGTTTGAGAACAACTGATATATATGGTCAAGTGTCAGGTCCCCACGGGGGATTTCTTCCCCAAATACCAGACTCCCCACAAAGGAACTCAAACTGCACAAGAGTGAGAGCAGAAGTTATTTGGTTTAACATGAAGCAGAGGCACTGGAAAGAAAGGAAGCTGACAGTCTTGGAACTGATGCATTCTGACTAAACGTTAAAGTTTGTCATTAAACACAGCACAAATGCCCAAGGGGACAGCAGCACAGGCATCTGGGTCTCCAGCATTTTAAACTCCCAGCAGATCAGATTTGAGGCAGCTGGTGGACAAGGAATTCCCCAGACACAACAGTGCTTAAATTTCAGTTCTGAGAGGAGATAGCAAGGCAAGCCCTACTTCAGGGCTGAAAGAAGCCCAGAGTAAAGTTTCAAATGAGAGAGTCTTATTTGTACATGTGCTTTAGATTATTTTCATGATCAGAAAGGAAAAGACAGCTAAAGATACACAGTTCGAACTATGTACCTGATCTTCTGAAAATTCCATCCTGAAGTGCCTAAGAGCGACCTGGAGAACAGGTCCTATTGATTTTCAACAGAACTTGTGCTCCTATGTTAGGTGCTTATGAAGACATTTAATTTCCAAGATGCAGCTACTAAGTAGTCAGTCAATCTATATTAAAATTTGATCTAAATTAAAAACATGGAGGCCATATGATTAATCATCACTATCGAAGTCTGCTAGGTCTTTCTTTTTCTCCCCATGGCAATGGGAATTCGTTTACCAGCTATTTGTTATATATACACAGGACATCAAATTAAATATTGATAGATAAATAGCATTTAATTTTCATTGCAAAAGAGAAAGTGTTCAGTTTTCCCATTTTTTTGTCAAAAATTGACAATTAAAAGTTTCATTGACATTTAAATGTTGAGCAGCACTAAAATTTACATTGTCATTGCTATATCAAACATCTTAACATCACAATTTATTCCATTAAGACCCCTCTCTGTTTTATCTACAATTTATTGGTCCACTTCCCAATCAGTAATTTGAAAAAATGGGAGAAGAGGACATATCCACAATGTTAAGTTCATGTGCCCATCCTCATTTGATATTTCAAAGGCAGAACTGGAATTTTGAAAAATGATTAAAATATCATTGTAAGTAGAGATGAGCCCCAAGTTCAGATCCTGAAAATGTTAATATGCCAGATACCCCATTTCTTATTCTATATTTCAGGATGAGGCCAAGTGACTGCCTTGGGATCACAATTAAACTTTTAAATACCAAGTCTACTACATAGTGGCATCAGTCAGTCATTCAAGACAGCTTAATATTTATTCAGTTCACTTCAATGAATTAGTTATAAGCCTACCTTGCTGCAATTTGTTTCAATATATGTTAGACATTCAACACATGTGTAGTAAATCATCATGTTCCTCATTTAAAGGGCTTGATGAGGAAACAGTCTTTGTCACACTTCATTCCTGCAAAACACACACAGCAGTATGTAATACTCCATACAACTCCATGGGGATTTTAGGCCTGACAAAAATCAATAATGAAGATGCCAGACTGAGTAGTGGCCTATCTGTACAGCAGGAAGCGTCTCATACAAACTTTATGCAAAGTCCAGAAGCACTGTTAATTAGGATTCCAAGAACAGCAATGAAAACCATTTTTAAACCACTTGTTCAACCCTCACTTTTATTAATATAATTGAATATAAAACACAATGGACATTCTAAGTAAAATGTCTCCACTTTCCTATAGTGCTTGCATTCAGATGAGGAAGTACAAAAATGTACAGAATAGTTCATAAAGCTTTGTACAGCAGCACAGGTACTGCACATGCAGAAACAGTTTTTCAAAGCAGGAGCCACACAGTTAAAAGCCACAAACTCCCTAAATCAGCCACATATCAGAAGCTGAAGGTAGCTGCTTTTTGCTGATCTAGGAAAGCCACCACAAAATCTAGCTGGACCAGCCATTCTCAATATGGATGAGAAAACGTCCTAGTTTAACCCTGCTGGTGCAACTACAAGAGAGCATTCACTTCTGGGCAGGGCATGTTTGCATCATTACCCTCCCAAAGGGTTCTGAGAGAAAATAACCAATGAAAATCATGCTGAATCAGATCATCTCTTGTGCCCTTGTCCCTAACCAGCATGTGACTAATCATACCTAGTGGTCAGAGCAGAGGCAGTCAGGCTAAGAAGAGCATACAGTCAGAGCCAACGGATAGAACTAAGCAGGGCTGGAGCAGACAGGGTGGGACAGCAGCAGGGCTGAGAACAAAGGAAAAGCAGGCTTAAGCCAAGCCAGAGCTCACTTGTTGCCGTTGGGCTTAAGAGCAGGCTTGTTGATGTCCTCAGCCAATCAGGTAGCCTTACTAAGCTCAACTATGCTCATAGGCTCAGCTGTGCTCATAGGCTGCCTTGAGACTGGGCAGGTGCAGCTGCAAATCTTCATTCCAGACAGCCCCAGCCATACCTCTCTTTAGCCACTGCTGTCCAAAAAGTGGACAGCATCAGCCAGCTGCAGATCTCCCTAGAAGAAGCAATTGTGGGCTCATTGCAGCAGTATTCCACACACACACACACACACCCCGGGTGTAAAAAAATATGCGATTCCTTTTTAAATAAGAAAGAGGCATCTGATATTTGAAGCATCTGATCCCAAAGGACCTGAAATGTTGAAATCAAAAACTGATCCGATATGAGGAAAACTAATTGCCTGAAACAGCACAGGCCCTGTTCTGAATAGCCTTAAATGGCTAAACATGCTAGTGTTTATTTTGCCTGAAACCATGGTGAATAGTCCCCTTTCTTTCGAGTGTTTGCTTTGCTGCAATGAAATCTCCTATCCAGAAAAAACTCTTCCTTTCAAGATGTTTCAGAAGTAAAATCCACAGAATGATTTATTATATAAAGGAGGACTTCACTGAATTCAGAGCAACTGCTTCAGACCAAGAACAGTAACGGGCCTCTCAGAGAGGCGTCCATAAACCTAAGTTGTGCTTTGGCTCTGAGCAGGTGCATCTGCATGTGGATAATACTGTATTTCTCTCTCTACTACAAAAGATCAGCAGCAAGGAAACCCAAGGAAGAACCGACAAAAAGACCGCCTGGCCTCCGAACGATTTAGTAAAACACAACCGGGCTGCAGAAACTTTAATCTCCTTACATTGTAGGTACCTGCAAGGGACAGCTAAAAATGGAAGATTGGTATAACACTGCCAAATTCTGCTCTCACTTTAAAGCTGGAGTCACGCCATTGATTTTTCAGTGTAACACAGCAAAATTTGGCCTTGAACTGTTACTCTAATGAGTTTCTGTCTTCTCTCATGCACCACTCTTTATTCAGTGTGGCTTGCTGCAGCACTATTAGTATTACAGGAATTAGAGCTCCCTGAGGTTTCTCCAGGTCTCACTATATTCTCTGGTTTTCCTATACTCTAATCATACCATAAAAGGCATGATGCTAGCTGAGAAGATGGCAAGCCTGTATAGAACATGAATGCAAGGTTGGTCTTTCCTTACTTAATAAATGACAAACTAATGTCACAAACAGTTTACATATTTAAAAACACCAAACAGTGGATTAAAATATATATCCCATTGATAACAGTCATATAGCTACAATTCTTTTTTCTGTTTTGAAATATCATCTCCCATTGGTCTGTGAGAGGCTCATTCTGGCTGAGTGGGAGAGTAACAGAAGGCCCCTGTCACAACCCTTTCCCAGCCCAAAGACTACCTTTCAGCCTCTCAGATTAAAGGACTCAGCAGTGTTATGTACACTGCCAGGAATGAACAGCTCTTATCTGCAAGGCTCACAAAGATGCTCTATAAATGAGAGATGCAAGATCATTGTGAGGTATATTTAAGGCACATTTGCCATGTTCTGGCCTCAGTATAGGTAGAATTACAAAGTCACTGAATTAGAGATACAAGATGGGCGAGGTGGTGGTCTAATATTCTGGGACAATATAGTCAAAACTGCTTACAAAATAAATAAATCACTAAGTATGCATTTATTCCAATTTCTTCTTTCCTTGGTGTAACTTCATTCTCTTTAAGGGAGTTACATTGGGGTGAATTTGGCACAGACTCTTTTCCATAGGCATGCAGTACACACGAGTGCTTAGCGCTGATACTCCAAATGTATTAAACTTATTAGGCAGAAGCTCCAGGGTGGTACTTTACACCATTATGTAACACTGAGTGGAAATGATATAAAATGGGTAGATGCCTGGGGAAAAAAAATATGATGCCAAACCTCTTTGGAAAAAGTGTGATGTAATGGTTAGAGGTGGGTACAACTGTTATGGCTACTGACATCTATTCTTCATTCTGCCACTGACTCTGATCTTGAGTAAATCAGTTAAATAAACAGAATCATTGTAATGTTGCTATAATTATTATGTACTGTATCTTACAGGTGTATTGTGAGTCGTAGTGAAGTGCTATAAAATGCTTCAAGTCCCCCAGAGGGAAGTTGCTACAGAAATGCAAATTATTAAGCAGTGAAATTCTTCATGTGTATACACAGTGTAAGACGCTATAAAAAAAGTCATTAGGCCATAAAGATATGTGAATAATCATGTGGGAATTACAACATGTGAATTGGAGGGTGTGATTGGAGCTTTATATTCAACTGTTTGTATGAGGTCACCATTGATAGATCCAAGCTGCTCTCAGCAACTTGACAATTTTCCTAAATTTCATGAGAGGAAAATGGTTGTGACTTGCTAATTTGAGTACGTCACTCTTGTTTTGCACAATCTCCTTCCCCTTTATTGCATGCCTATGTGTTCTGGCATCATTTGAAAGTGGACTGAGGTGTATTTAAATGGCTGGATACCCATTACATATCATGTGAATCCTATACATTTAATCAAAAATAGAAGTGTGCAGGATGACACAAAGAAAGACAGACAGCTGGGCTCTTTGTTGTTTTTGTATTTCAGCTGAAATGAAAGATTTTATTCAGACAGAGGCATCACTGAAAATGTAATTGCCATGTGTGAAATTGCCATGTTTTTCAGTAATAATGGGCCAAGTTGTCATTGTTGTAAGTTCACTCACTTCAGTGGAGATATCCGAAAAATGATTTTGGCTCACTGTGTTCAAGGGTTTATGTGCATGAAGTATGAGTCATCCAGTTTGTACTTGGGTCTCACACAAGTGATAATACATTCAATTCAAGCAGTAGGTAAAAAAAGAAATAGGAGGAAGACAACAATTGGGTAGCCAGTCATGAAAGACTGAATGGTAAGAAGAGGAGGGAAATTTTAACATTTTGGCAAATGCTGCAATGATTTACATCCTGCCCTGAGGGTTTCTTTGAGGTTTGTATTGATCATCTTGAATTGTGTTTTCTTAGATCTACTAGAGAATAGCATTAATATTGGTTGGAGGAAAAGAAAGAATTTACACTTTGTTTTTACATCTTTTTCCAAAGTTTGGTAGGGAGGAAATGGACAATCACAAGGACCCACTCATGCTTCTGTAGGGCTTTTCATCCATTGATCTCAACATTAAATACAGGATGTAAGCACTACCTCAAATTTACAAATGGGGAAACTGAGGCACACACACAGATGACATGACTGGTTCAAGTTCTCACAAAAAGCCAGTAGTAGAGCTGGCAAGATAACCCAGCTCTCCTGACTGACTGGACCATGCTGATCAAATTTGAGATGTCAAATTGAGCTTGAGTCAGGACTCATCTCATTTCAGAAACCTTCAAGCAATTTTGATGTTATTTTAAATGTACTTGAAATAGAGAATGCAGAGAATGGTGACCAAGAAGGACCTGAAGTCAAATAGGACTACACATACAAATAGCTCCTGAGCTGAAATATAAAGTTACTTCCCCCATAAAAAATGCTCTGAAGTTTTGTCCACACTTACCTCTTTGACAAAGCCACATCTCAGGTTTTATTTATTCAAAACCAACATCCGGGTAGCTAATCCCTTATTTTATTTTACTCCCAACACTGAGGAGACTTTAGATAAATGGTTTTGGCTTGTTCCCATCATTAAGAAGTAGTAAAATAAGAAACAAATATTAGAGAAAGTGTCATCTGATAGAATTGAGAATTCTGATCCTGACAAATTTTTGCTCTGAACCCAACAGAGACTGGAGAAATTGAACAGACTAGAATGGCTTGTGCACTGGAGATTTTTAACATCCCCGAGACTTAGCCGAAGCAAAAACAAACGTGTTACATGACTGCAAGAAACCAAAGAACTGAAAGGAGGAGGATGGCGGTGCTTCAGGGAATTACAGCACATCTATCATGAAGGCAATAACCCCTGGCTGGGAGTGTTTACTACCCATGAGCCTCTGAATCCTCACTCCAGGTACTTAAAGTTTTTTAAAGGTGTTTCACTCATTTTTAATGCTTTTATTTTTACTGTTCATCACTTTCTCCTCAACTTTCCCTTTTATTAATTCAATTCCTTTCTTTGCTCTGTGTTCTCCAGGAAAGGACACAGTTTTTAAAGGTGTATATAGCTATCTCTATATTGCAGTCACTTCCACGTTCTGCCAGGCACTTTCCAAACAGAGAAAGATACAGCCCTTCTGGGGCCTCTATCATAGAGGGTCAGGGGACCTAGTGGCAGCCGGTTTTCCACCTACACCCTGGAAGCTGAGAGAGATGCCTGGCCCATACCCCTAAGCTGGAGGCATCACAGCCTTGATCCATGTTGAGGCCTTGCTCTTAACTAAGCAGGGTAGGGCCACGTAGGCCCTCCAGCTCCACTATGCCCTGGCCTCTTGGGGAGTAGAGTCCTCCGCAGTGTTTCCTAGTCTGCCATCCTGAGCCACTTCCTACTTACTCTCCTTCAGTTTGGACAATAGGGGGCCACGCCCCAATCAAGAACTGGATGATCCCAGTGTTCAATAACAGAGCTCAAAATGAATAGAGCCCCCAAAAGCCTGTCGGTTCTCAAAGGGGGTGGGAGAAAGTACTTCATGTAGTTCTGTCTCAGGCTCAATCTTCTGTCTGGCTTCCCCGGGAGAAAGGTTTGTTCTCCTTGCAGCTACTTTTCTTTTTCACCTCAGCCTATGCTTCTGAGCTCTTTTTAACCTGCTCTTCCTGCTGGAGCATGCTCTGCAGACTTGGAAGGGTGGAGCTACCTGGGCCCAGCGTTGTCTTTTATCTCCTTTTGGCTTAGTGTGGCGTTTGTACACCCCATCACACCTTCATTTGTCTTTGCTGCTCTTCAAGGGAAGAGTGGAGAAAAGAATAAAAAACAGACATGCTAAGAGCTTGCGCATACTAAGTGCTGAGCATGCTGGCACTCTAGCAAAGCACTTAAACCCAGGCTTAATTTTAAATATGTGAGCAGTCTTGTTGGTTCCAATGGAGCTACGCATGTGCATGAGTTAAGCACTCATATAAATGCTTTGCTGGATCAGTTCCACAGTGCTCAGAACCTTACAGGACCAGTCTCTAAGTGGCCAGGGCAATGCATGGCTTATTGTGTATGTGTTACTGGTTACACTTCTGTTTAATATACTCTGTTTCCCTCTTCCACTCTCCTTCTTTCAACTACTTATCTTACTCCTAATACCAGTAGTTAAGTAGATTGGAATGTGGGGCGAGCTCTCGTGGCCCCAGCCAAAGAAGAGAAAGGGAGTGTTGCTTACCCAAAGCAGGGAGAGAAAGCTTTTAACCCATGCCCAGTATCAGTCAGTGTCTATTTTGCTCCCTGTGAATGGTCATCCCCCTCCATCCACACAAGTGAGAGTTATCTGCTAAGATAAATGAAATAGGTTGTCATGCAACTTAGTCATCCAGCTTCTTGTAAGCCTTGCTGAGTGGGTCTTCAGGTGGGATCTACATGGTCACCTACTATATGTATAAACTGATTCTTCATCGGGACATGAAAATGCCAAACAGCAAAGGATGCTTCTTTCTTAATTTACAGTAAATACAGAATTGCATCTTAAATCTCTTAGGATGGAGATTCCACCACCTTCCTAGGTAACCCATTCCAGTGCTTCACTACCCTCCTAGTGAAATAGTTTTTCCCTAATATCCAACCTAGACCTCTCCCAGTGCAACTTGAGACCAATGCTCCTGTTCTGTCATTTGCCACCACAGGAACAGCCTCACTCCATCCTCTTTTAAACCCCCCTTCAGATAATTGAAGGCTGCTATCAAATCCCCACTCTTCTCTGGACTAAATAAGCCCAGTTCCCTGAGCCTCTCCTCTGCTGCACTCTCCAATTTTTCCACATCCTTTCTGGAGTGGGGGCCCCAAAACTGGACACAGTACTCCAGGTGTGACCTCACCAGTGCTGAATCGAGGGAAGTGATTATTCCTCTCTATCTGCTGACAATGCTCCTACTAATGCAGCACAATATGCCGTTAGCCTTCTTGGCAACAAGGGCACACTGGCGATGCATATCCAACTTCTTGTCCACCATAATCTCCAGCTCCTTTTCTGAAGAACTGCCGCTTATCTAGTCGGTCCCTAGCCTGTAGCTGTGCATGAAATTCTTCCATCCTAAGTGTAGGACTCTGCACTTGTTCTTGTTGAACCTCAGATATCTTTTAGCCCAATCCTTCAAATTGCTAGGTCACTCTTTTGGAGCATGAGCTTTCGTGGGTGAATACCCACTTCATCAGATGCATGTACATCTGGGTATTCACCCACGAAAGCTCATACTCCAAAACGTCTGTTAGTCTATAAGGTGCCACAGGATTCTTTGCTGCTTTTACAGATCCAGACTAACATGGCTACCCCTCTGATACTAGGTCACTCTTGACCCTCTCTACCCTCCAACATATCTACCTCTCCCCGCAGTTTAGTGTTATCCACGAACTTGCTGAGGGTGCAATCCATCCAATCATCCAGATCATTAATGAAGATGTTGAACAAAACCAGCCCCAGAACTGACTCCTGGAGCACTCCGCTTGATACTGACTGCCAACTAGACATCGAGCTGTTGATCACTACCCATTGAACCCAATGATCTATCCAGCTTTCTATCCACCTTACAATCCATTCACCAACCCATATTTTTTTAAACTTGCTGGCAAGAATACTGTGGGCGACTAAGTCAGATATATCATGTCCACTGCTTTCCCCATATCCACAGAGCCAGTTCTCTCATCATAGAAGGCAATCATCTTGGTCAGGCATGACTTGCCCTTGGTGAATCCATGTTGACTGTTCATGATCACCTTCCTTTCCTCCAAAGACTTCAAAAAGGATTCCTTGAAGATCTGCTCCATGATTTTTCCAGGGACTGAGGTGAGGCTGACTGATCTGTAGTTCCCTTTTTTAAAGATGGGCATTATATTTGCCTTTTTCCAATCACCCAGGACCTCCCCCGATCACCACGAGTTTTCAAAGATAATGGTCAATGGCTGTGCAATCACACCAGCCAACTCCCTCAGCACTCTCGGATGCATTAGATCTGGACCAATGGACTTGTGCATATCCAGCTTTTCTAAATAGTCCTTAACCTGTTCTTTCATCACTGAGGGCTGCTCAGTTTCTCCCCATACTGTGCTGCCCAGTGCAGCAGTCTAGGGGCTGACCTTGTCTGCAAAGACCGAGGCAAAAAAAGCATTGAGTACTTCAGCTTTTTCCACATCATCTGTCATTAGGTTGCCTTCCCCATTCAGTAAGGGTCCCACACTTTCCCTGACCTTCTTCTTGTTGCTAACATATCTGTAAAAACCCTTCTTGTTACCTTTCACATCCCTTGCTAGCTGCAACTCCAATTGTGCTTTTGTCTTCCTGATTACACCCCTGCATGCTCGAGCAATATTTTTATACTCCTCCATAGTTATCTGTCCAGTTGTAGGTCTGCAGTGTTGGTAGAACTATTTAGGATAGTTTCCACAATGCCAGGATATGTTACACTTTGCTCAGTTCTTCCTTTTGCTTTCAAGAGCAGAAAAATTGTTAAAGCAATTCAGAGTTAGAAAAAATTGTAAAGAGTCAAGTAAAATAATTGCCCTAGTATTGTACTTGTGATCTCATGAGCAAAATCACAAGGCATTAGGGTATCTAGGTCATCTTCAAAGCTTGACTGCAATGATTGGATTTATGGAGATTATAAGGTTAAAATAATTAGAGATAGATTGAAGGTATAAATCAAATACCTGAAATTGACCTTTTGAAAATTTGTTTGTTAAACAGTGCAGATATTTAAAGCCAAAACACTCACTGGTATTATAGAAGTTATATTTAAGCACAGTGTAGCGTGGGACCTCCTTATCAATGGCCAGTTGGAATACACACGTGTGAACATGGCATGGATCTCTAAAGGG
The DNA here is from genome assembly GCF_025201925.1 of Gopherus flavomarginatus. Taxonomy (NCBI): domain Eukaryota; kingdom Metazoa; phylum Chordata; order Testudines; family Testudinidae; genus Gopherus; species Gopherus flavomarginatus. Next base: position 63,446,435 of record NC_066626.1, read on the forward strand.
CAGGCCAAGTTTTGCACTCATTTATACTTATACAACCATTAAAGCCTAAGTGGTTGCATAAGTATAAATGAGAACAGAACTTAGCCTCACCATCACTAATTTAAAGGCATTAACTAGAAATAATTCAGGAATTAATACCACAGCAACAGTGAAGTGAAGAATACAGCCAGCTTCATACAGAACTAAGAGGACACAGGCAGTATTAACAGTTCTGGGCCCAGAGCCAGGGTGACCAGATAACAAGTGTGAAAAATCGGGACAGAGGATGAGGGGCAATAGGCACCTACGTAAGAGAAAGCCCCAAATATCGTGACTGTCCCTATAAAATCAGGACATCTGGTTACCCTACCCTGAGCCGACCACTGGTGGTCCTCAGTCAATTATGCCAAAAAAAAAAAGTGGTCTTTATTTGGCTGTCACTCCCTTCAGGCAGGGCACCATCTATACCATGGCACCATCTTTCCCAGTGCAGCAGGGTGATTTGGTCCGTCATCAGGCCTAGTTTGGGCCTCTGACAGCCTTCATTTCAGTTCAGTGTCCCTTGTTGTCTGGAGGAGGTCCCTGCTGGACTGACTTCTGGGATGGTAACCCCTTGCCCTGCCCTTCTTGGGGCATGTGGTTGGTAGGGGGACCCAGGCCCTCCTGCTTCACTAGGCCCTGGCCCAGGGCACTGAAAGTGTAGCAGTGGGGTTGGCCTGGGTTCAGCCTGCCCCTGTGCCCCTTCCTACCGAACCCTGTGCCTCAGTTTAGGGTGTGCTCACAATCTGAGTTACAATCCTTCCTTCAACCCCCCATAATCTAGGGCCAATACCTGTGACCCTTAGGTAACCTTTCCATAAGTTAGTGTCACAAAACCAGGAACAGGGAGACTCACAGTCAGACCCCCTCCATAGCAGAGTAGTTCTACTCCACGAAATGGCTTCTCGAGCTTCTTTTATACTGGTCCTTTCCCCAGAAACATGCTCAGCAGTGCCAGGTAGTGGGACAGGGCCTTTTGGGCCCAGTATTGCACCAGCCCTCTCTTGCCTCACTGTGGGATCTATACACCCCATCTCATCCAACAACAGGCAAGGCACTAGGAGGATACCACAATATTCCTGCATTAGGCCTACCTTCTTTCAGGAAGCTGACAGGCAGCAGTCTCTCAAGCAGTTCCTGGTCCCAGCTAGTCTTCTCAGACTGAGAGCTAGATGTCTGCTCTCCTACCCAGCCAGCTTCCAGCTGATCTGGGCTCTCCCCTTTTAACCTCTCCAAGCCTGGCACCTATTGTAGATGTAGCAGGACAGAAGTTGACTGAACCCAAGAAGCTCATTACCCCTTTCCTGGCCAGTCTAGGGTTTGACTATCCTATCAAAAGTATCTAAGTAAGACAGCAGGATTTAGCCCAACAATTTTAGAAGCAAGGCTGGTCCAAAATTTCTTGTCTAAACTGTTTGATGGAAAATTGAGTTTTTTCACAAAAAGTGTTTGTTTCTTTGTTTTGAAAAAGCAAACCAACCCCACCCTAAACGTACACATTGGCCAAAAAAATCAATATGTAAATTCAAAAGGGCAAAGTAATGCCTCAAGGGAACTATAGCCTGGGTGCCTTAAATTTCCATTCCTTCTCCCATGGAAGGCCACACTACAGCCCCTGTGATGAACCACAGCCAGGCATTCCTATGATGCATCCCAGCCCCTCACCAAGACAGGACAAGGTGGTACATTGTGGGATATGTACTCCAGACAGCAAGCCCAGCCTGTAGAGAAGAATGAGAGTATAAAGTACCTGAAGGTTCCCTGGGGCACCAAAGCACTCATTTGAAGAAGAAAAATAGTTTGTAACTGAAATACTTTGCAGGGGAAAATATTTTGTGACCAGTTCTAGTGAGAAGTTGGTATATTTCTGATGGTGTGAAATAACATGGGGCTGGACAATCACAGCCCCAATCTTCGCTTGTATTTTGCCCTACAGCACACCCAGAGAGAATCTTACATTGTTTTAGGTAAGCTATTTGGACAGTGCTATAGCATCAACCAGACACAATCCAACTTTTGAACATTAACATTCTTTTAATTTCAGCAACATGCCAATATCTTGGCAATAGTTCCACAGACATACTTTCCAAAGTTGCCAACAAAACAGACAGCTGGTTTACTATAGACATAATAGTTGGTTTATTATACACATAAATACTTAAAAGTGGGGAAATGTTAACTAAACAACCAGTAATGCATTTCAAATAGAAAATAAGAAATAAATAGGCACTCAGTCACTGTGACACTGTATAATCTTTTAAATAGGTAGGTGGACATTTTTCCCCCTCTAGCACACGTCAATTCAATCTTTGCAAAAGGTAATTCTGCCATCAATGTTGTTCCTGAAAATACAACTTTTGGTTCAAAACAGTCGTTCTGCAGTGCAGTAACTGGAACAGTCTGTCCATGAGATTTCTCTGTAACAGTTGATATTGTGTCCAGTAGCTGTTCCTCCAGAAACTGAGCAGGAATCTAACTGGGCATTTTCAGGTGACAAATCCATTGCTGCTGTACTAATATCTGCCGAGTTAACCATAATCCTTTTTTGCACATGTAGGTGCATAACCCTCTGTCCCCCAGAATTACAGTGTACGAGACTGTCCCTGTAATATCTTGAATGGCAGCTGGCATCCTGAAGACTATGGCAGTAGTTTAGAATCCTCGAAAGCTTGTCCTGGAGCTGATTTTCAATACTACTTAGCACCCTTTTTCAGTAACATCTACATTACAAGTGTTGGTAAGTTTGGCAAAAACGTACCATAGAATCATAGGGTTAGAAGGAACCACAAAATCTAGTCTAATCCCCTGCCAAGATGCAGGATTTGTTGTGTTTAAACCATCCAAGACAGATAGCTATCCTGTCTCTTCTTGACAACCTCCAGTGCAGGAGCTTCCACGACTTCCCTAAGCAGTCAGTTCCATTGTCCTACTGTTCTTAGGAAGTTTTTTCTGAGATTTAGTCTAAAATCTGCTATGCTGTATTTTGAACCCATTGTCTCTTTTCCTGCCCTCTGTGGCAAGAGAACAATTTTTCTCCATCTTTTAAACAGCAGCCTTAAGTATTTGAAGACCGCTAACATGTCCCCCCATAGTCTCCTCTTTTCCCAAAGAAAACACACCCAGTTCCATCAGCTTTTGCTCATATGGCTTGCATTCCATCCCTTTGATCATCTTTGTGGCTTGCCTCTGTATCCTGTCATTTCTCTGTATCCTTCCTATACAGCAGTGACCAAAGTTGACACTACTCCAACTGAGCCTAACCAGCACTGAGTAGAGCACTTCCCATGACTTGCATGTTATGCCTCTGTTAATGCAACTCAAAACTGCATTTTCTTTGTTTGGAACAGCTCCACATTTTGTTGACTCATGTTGAGGTTGTGATCCACCACAACTCCCAATTCCTTCTCAGCAGTGCCGCTGCCAAGTCAGTTATCCCCCATTCTGTATTTGTACATTTAGTTTTTATTCCCTAAGTGTAGCACCTTACATTTGCTTTTGTAAAATTTCATTTTGTTGCCTATAGTTCAGTTCTACAATTTATCAAAATCCCTTTGATTTTTAGTTCTATCCTCCCAAGTGTCTGCAAACCCCCAACTTTGCATTATCTGCAATTTGATCAGAATGCTCTCTATTTCTACATCCAGGTCATTAATAAAGATGTTAAATAACACCAGACCCAGAACATATCCCTGTGGAACACCCCTTGAGACCTTCTTTCAATCTGACATTATTCCAGTAATAGTTACTCTGTTTGCAGTTGTTTAACCAATTATGTATCCATTTAATAGTAGTTCTACTGAGCCTGCATTTCTCCAGCTTACTTAGGAACAAAAAGTCATGTGGGACTGTGTCAAAAGCCTTGCTAAAGTCCAGGTATATTATGTCCATGTCATTCCCCCATCCACCAAACTAATTACCTTGTCAAAGAAGGGTTAAAAAAACCCAACCTGTTTAGCACGATTTCTTTAGTAAAATTCTTAGTATTATTGTAGTAATTCAGCCAGCATAAGCAGGCTTTCAGCTCTGAGACATCCCTATATGTAGGTGCACCCCAAATTGCTTTGACTTTATCTTTCACTGGGCATAGTACCAGGGCATCCACTTTATATCCCAAGTATATCACTTATATGCCAGGACTAAACACTTTTTCTTTTTCAGGTGCAGACCTGTTCCCTTTAGCTTGTTTAGCACTTCAGCTAAATTTTGTAAATGTTCTGTTTCAGTAGTACCTGTAATTAGCATTTCATTCAGATATACTGCTCCACTGGAACTCCCTGAATCAATGCCTCCATGGTTCTTTGGAAAATAGCCAGGACTGGGGACATACCAAAAAGTAACTGATTATATTTAAAACAGTCCTTTGAGCATTTTGAGTGACTGCTTGAAATCTTCTTCCAGGACAATCTGTTAAGTATGGCTCATGTCTAACTTGGTGAACAATTATGCTCCTACTAAAACTGCAAACAGATCCTCAATTTTTGAAATTGGCTGTTTTAATTGTGAAACCTTGTTTATAGTCAATACATGCATATGGAACCATCCAGCTTCAAACATTGGTACTATTAGTGCAGCCCATTCAAAAAAAAACTTTAAAGATCCAATACCACCAGTTGTGTGTAGTCTTATTAACACAATTTCAACTTTTTATTTCACAGCAAAGGGTACAAGTCTGGGCTTGAAACAAAGCCTGACAGTTGGTTTTTTGTAGATTTTAGCAGTAGTACCTTTTTAAAATGCCCACTTCATCTGTAAGTACTTCCTTACATATATTTTAAACAGTTTCCAGAATTAGATCTTGTGATTTCAAGTGATATATCTTTCCTTTCCACTCCCGTGGAAAGGAGTCAGCCTACCATTCTATTGGGCAAGTTAGGGTCAGTACCCAGTAATCACGAGCAACAGTAAATGCCTTACTTGACTCTGATGGCTAATCTTCACATTGGTGGCTCCCAGTATTTTTACTACTACTCTAGTATGTTTTTAATTTTACCCTGCATTACTGCAGTGGAAATGGTTCACTACCTTTTCACCAGGTATCATATGCTTCTTGGTTCATAATAATCATGCTACATCCCATGTCAAGCTCAAATCATTCCCCCCACCCCACCCCATTTCAAGTGAGGCCAATGTGGCTGGTATATTTGTTACCCATTTACATATATTTAGGTATATTTGTTACCCATTTACTATAGATAGCATAAGCTACTTCCATTTTTTCCTTCTCACTACTTTCCTCCTCCAGTACATGAAAGGTATCATAGCTATTAGATTGCTTTTTATCATGGTTTTGTATGTCTGCTTTCTTGGTTTTGTTTCAACCTTCTTGAACGTGCCCAGTCAATCCACAAATGTGATTTTTAAATCAGCAGACCATTGGTGCCTATTAACTATCTCTATTTTAACTGCCTCCACAATAAAACTCTGCTAGACAATTAGATCTGTTTCTAGGTTGCCTTGCAATTCTGTGCACAGTACCTTGTATTTCCTGCATGCTATTTCCATCTCCCCAGGCTCCTGTGACTTATGTTTGTAAATCCTGTACATTTTTATTTGCAGATTCCATAGCCTGGACCAATTTCAGAGCTATTTCAAATGTTCACTGTGGTTCAGACAGTAATCTTCTTTGCATTTTGTCATCATTAATGCCACAGACTAATCTGTCTCTTAGCATTTGTGTCAGAAGCACACCATAATTACAATCTTGAGACAGCTTCCTCGGTTCTGCCACAAACTCTCCTCCTGTCACCCTGGATTTCCTTGTCCCAGAGTTAAACTAAAATCATTCTGCTATTTTACTGGGTGTTGGGTTGAAATGGTTTTTATTTTAAAAGAACAGCATCACTAAGCTTATCAAAAGTTTTTATCCCTGAGCTTTTTCGGGGTTAGCAGGTTTCTCATTAAACTGAGGTCTTGACCCCTACACTGCCAAGTATTATCGTTTCTTCTCATCTTCACCTATAACATCATTAGCAGTGAACAAAATATTTTTTCAGTATTCATCCCAAATTAAGTGTTGTGGATTAAATAGTCCCATATATTGCAGCCATTTCACCTGTGTTTCTATGGATGTATAGACCTTACTTACAGATGTCTTCCCAGACCTATTTCTCTTTTTTCTTTCAGCTCCACCTCACCACCATATGTTGTAATATAAACAAGATATAATCCAACTTCAAGTATTAACAGTCTTTTTAGTTCAAGCAACTTGCATACATCTTTGCAATAGCTCCATTGACCCACACTTTCCAAAGTTGACAATGCACAACACAACCCTGGAACAGCCAAACATTTCCTTGTTTTAAGCTATGTGCCTACTCCCCCCAATGGCTGGATCATACACAGTAGAATAGACAATGTCTCTTTAAATTATCTGGTCATTTTGTTTCCTAAAGTAACTGAGGATAGAGATGGGGTAGGAAGAGGCATATGTACTTTGGTTACATATTTGACTTCCGTAGAATAATTTGGGGAATAGTTACCGTGACCTGATTAGCATCCCTTTTAGTGGTTTTAAAACATTTCAGACAGTGAGGGTATTGCAGGGCAAGTGAATAGATCCCTAGATAGCATCACTTCATATGTGAAGAAGGGATCAGCTACTAAATATAACTGTGCATTGATTTTTGCTGACTAACATGGAGAAAATCTTTTTCTCCTAGTGGTTCAAGGTTCTTTTATCCCTACACTTGGGGGTGGGGGGGGGAAGGAGAAAATAGCTAGCCATTGTATTCTACAAAATATTCTTGCCTGTAGTCTTCTTGAAATATCAATGACAGATAATGGACTACATTTCATACCTGAGAAGTGGTGTTTTTTTTAAAAAAAAAAAGACTGAAAGCAATGACACTCATTAGATTTGCTCTTCTGCTTCCGATGGCAAGGTAGAGTAATTTTCCTCATATCTGCTCCTTTGTCCGCCCCCCATTTCTTTCCCATTCGTCTTTAGTCTCGTTTTACTTAAAAACTCATTTAGTTGTCTCCTGAGCTCATTAATGTTCCCTGCTTCAAAGGCCCTTTATAACATATTGGCACATATGTATTACTCTTTATATGAAATAATTTTGTTTAAACTGTCTCCCAGTTTTCAAGTAATCTCCAGTGTGTGCTCTCATATTACTATCCCTAGACGAGTAGTATATTTATCATAAACACTTGTTATAACTATGGTGATTATAATGAGAATTCACAAAGTCCAAAAGTAAAGTACAAGGATTTCACATCCATGAGGGAACATTTGCACCAAAGAGTAATGTGAAGGTGAGCTGTATTTATAAAATAATGTTCTTTTCTTTCATGTTCCTTGCCAGTGTAAAGTATTTGTTCAGAATACAGCTGGGCAAATAATTCAATTAATTTTTTATTTGGCTAATTTCACCTCTTGGAATTGTGTTCAAGCAGCTTACAGTTTTTTAGTATAGTTAATAATGACTTGAAATTTGGCAAATAACTCTTTTGGTCTGTAAATCTGTAAAACAGTGTTCATACACATTCAAAATTTTGATTGGACATTTGTCAAATACTATGCTTGTTCCCTCATTTAGAATCAGCTTTCTGGAGAGAATGCTTATGTCTATGATTTGCCATTTACATTTTTAAATAAAAATAAAGTTTTGCCATTAGAAGTCCAATATGTGTTACCCAATTCCTTTTTCTCTTTTACTAAAATGTCCCAAGTACACTGGGCTCTCGTGTGGCATCACTTTTTAAGGATCACTGCCCAAAGCGAGGAGTTATGTCCCACTTAAAAGGACATTAATGCAAGGATATTTTTATGAGCTATCACACATGATGAATATTTAACATACAATTAAATCCAAGTTACATCCTGGGGAAACAATTCCATTATTAGTGGTACTTCTCTAAAAGTGAAGTAGCATGTTAGAGGTTTCAGGAATGCCTTTATCACACAAGTTTATTTACTACAGCCGCTACTGCAGGTAGCGGCTGTAGTAAAAGCTTGGTCTGTTTTCCCATTCTAAACCCTGTTTTCAGGACTTTATATACAGCAGACAAAGTATACTCTGGGCTGAAATGCAGCATATAAAGTCTCACCCAAAGAGAAGAAAAAATTGCATAAGCGAGGTGTCAATCTATTTGGACCCTAAAATGCAGTTATTCTGAAAAAGCAATCGGTCCCAAACCCCAGTGTTCTCTCCAGTGTTTTACATATTTATTTTCCTTTAAAGCAGGTACACCAGTTTCTTCATAAGGAACCAGTGTTTTAGGACAAGAGGTGAAATCCTGCCTCTTTTGAAGTCAATGGGAAAACATTTACATCAATGGGGCCAGAATTTCAACCAAGATCTCTTGGTTGTGTTGTGCCTTTTGTGGATGTTGCACAATAACTCCAGGGACAAGTCAAGCAATGTATTCACAGGAAGAAACTATGGCCTTTGTTTTCTGGGTACTGCACCTTTAAATCTCTAAGAACTCTGTAAGAAACAGGCATTTCTAAGAGGCAGCTTGTAACTGCATATTGTGTTCTCTCCTCCAGCCTACTTTTGGTTCCTTAATCAGACTGAGGGCATCCACTTGCCATCAGGTCCTTGCACCTGACCATTTTCCCATTGGAAGAGAGGTATTGCCAACCCCAAATGTCCAAAAAATCATGAGTCAGACCACAAAAATAATGACATTTGCTTAAAAATCATGGGGGATAACTGTTAGGTTCCTTTTATTTGCTGTCTGGTTTGAGCCTGCGGGGTGCACTCGGGTAACCTTTTCAAGCTTTTTTCCTGCAACTATGAAAACTCAACATTTTTATTTTATTTTAATTAAATGAAAGATGAGATTTCCTTACAAGTGTCTCAATTCTAGAAGCTGGTGCTTTAAGAAAAATACCAAATATCACAAGAGTTGCCAACATTGGAAGGGAGTGCTGGCACATTGCTCCCTGAAGGGAGTCCCTGGTGACTAAGTGAGCCTATCATTTCCAGAAAAATATACAGGTGGCTCAAAACGAGCCACAGCTAGAGGCAAGAATTTCCACTGGAAAGAGCTCAGTTGAAGTTTTCTAAGAGATTTATTAGAAAACGAAGCATATTTTTGTAAAGATGGGCAGCGTACATTTAATGAGAAGGCTTAGCTAGTTTTCTATTACAAGAGTGCAGTTTTAGAGATAAGCTGTTTGGTGCTCCCCTAACACAGAGGCTTGTTTTTCATTCACATAAAGGTTAGGCCATTGGTCCTCATACATAGCAGACAAAGCCTTTGAGTACTTATGAAGTAACTGGTCTTAATTCCCTCCATCCTAAGTGGCAATGCCACACATTTAACTGTTGAACACTTTTTTAAATAATGCTTTGCATTTCTGTAGCAGCTTGTTGGGGGAGAGGCTTTAGAAAGAAAAAGGTTGAGAACCCCTGCTTTATAGTGTCTAGCCATTCCCAAGGCTAAAGGCCAGACTCTCAGCTGTGCCCAGATTAGCCCTTTATGCCCCTACTATACCAATTTTGATGCTAGTTCTGTGCCAGCCCAGTCTCCACTGTAGATTAGAGCAGCCTCAGATTGTTTAAAATTATAACCAACTGCCCACAGCTTCACATGGGTCATTTTGGCAGCCAGGAATTGCCAGGGTGTCGAGTGGATAAAGCCAAACTCTCCTGTGTCAGGGCAAGGGAGGGGCAGTGGCACAGGAACTGCTACAGTGTTTGTGCCACCAGAGGATTCCCTTGTGCAGGAGAAGCACTGCACCAGCCACCTACGCTGCCTCTCTGGCAGTTTTGCACCAAGAGACCTCAAAATTCCCCCACCCTAGTCTAAAGGATAAATGGCAACAATATATGGACCAGATCTTTCATTCCTTGTGCCCCCAAAATTCCCATTAGCCCATCCAGACGTTCTACAGAACAACTGCTCTGATCTAGAACCAGTTAAATCAATGGGGATGTAGTTTTCTATTGACTTCAATGAGTTCTGGATCAAGCCTTGAACTGACAGAGCTGTTCTACAGCACCAAGTCTCAGAGCATTACCACAGTTTTAAAAAGATACTTGTTTTAAAAAAACAAATCCTGGAATGAGTAACTGAGCATCCACTTTAACTGCTGTCTCCTTCCTTCCTTGCCAGATATAGGGTTTGACCCCATAAATCCAGGGATAAGCCAAGATCAGAGGATCTCACACAGCTTCTTTGGCTGCTCATGGGTTTGTTTTCTGTAGCACTTTCCATCTGAAAACAAAGTGCTTTCCCTATAGTCATGTAGCAGCACTACATCCCTGGTGGAAGAGAAGTATTTTCCACCAATGTAAAATAATGTTCTGAAGCAGAGTGAATTTGCCCAAGGCTGCACAGAAAGCCTGTGTCAAAGTGAAGACTAGACTCCAGACTTTCAGATACCCACTCCAGTGCTCTGACTGCAAGACATCCTTCCTTTCCTGTTCTATAGGCCAAAAACTGGAATGTCTAGAACACAAACAAGAAAATAAAGTCCCTGCTTCAATAGTGGCTTACACACTTCCAAATATCAGAAAGAACAGCACCCATCAGGACACACAAAAGACCCACAGAGAAAAAGAAAGTATGCAGGTACATATAAGGAGTCCTTAAATTTTCTTTTAAATTAATGTGCCAAAATTAGTAAAAAAAAACAAACCATGACACACACTTCATCTGATAACTGCATACAGGATATATCTACAGATTTATTAGATCATTTCTTTTATGGACCTTTCACAGGGTCCACTCACCACAAATGGCACCTCCTGCTGGTAGCTCTGGGGATTAGCTCTTGTCAGGCCCTGCCCTCCTCTGGCAGGATCTCTACTTGTTATCTCTTTCAACCTGTAGTCCTTCTCACTGCTGGAACTGCAGCTTCCTGTTCCTGGCATGGCCCTCCTGCCAGCTCACTAAAATCCTCCCCTTCCAGGAAAATCAAGGTCCTTCCAGACCAGTTAGCAGCTTCAACATCCTGCATCACTTCTCAGTGGATGGTAGAGAAACCCAGGCCTGTCCTCTACAGTGGGTTCCAGTCCAGGGACCCTATAACAAGCAGCCATGGTCTGTATGGTCCAACACTCTTGCTGCTGTTTCCCTGGGCTTCTTCCTACTTAACTGGCATCCCCTTCCTCCTGGATTTGCCAGCCTCCAACACCCTGCTCCCAGAGTATGACTGTAGACTACCCCCATTAGGGCGTATGGCTCCTGGGCTTTATACAGGCCCCTCCTGTTCCTGCCCAGCTGATCCCATTTCCAATTGGCCTGCTCCCTGTCTCCTTCCTCAGGTACAGCGTGGGCAGATACTTGGCCTGCCTAGACACTTTAACCTCTCCAAGCCTTGTGTGGTGGGGTGGATAGAGTGTCACAGGTGCATTTAATGCTGTAAGAATGAAACACATATAGCTACAATTCTCTCTGCATAGACAGGGAAGAATAAACTGTTAACATGATTAAAACTGGAAGGAAAAAAGAATGCCTCTTCCAAATTTACTCCTTCTCATAAGCAATTGATTGGCAGGTCAGCATAGGCTCAATCCTGCAAGGTGTTGAGCTCTCTGGCACCCCATCCAGCAAAACACTTAAAAACATTCTTACCTTTAATTATGTGAGTAGTCTTAATGATTTCAATACAACTATTCACAGGCTTAAAGATATGCATGTGCTCAGCTCACTGCACCCTACATCATTTGCAACTAGCACAGTTTGAATGGTGGCCATTGTTACAAACATTTGATAATTGCATGTGTTCAGAGAAGAAATGAAGAGGCACTAATTGAAGTACATACTTAAACTTCTCTCTTTCTGGTTTATTATTGACATAATTCCTTATCACTCAGCTGGAGCAAGAAGGGGAAATGTGAAACTTTAAGCTGCCTCAAATAAACTTGTTTTCTGTCATATCTAAATTTCATAAATGCTATAGTTATGCAAACACAGAGTTGCTCTAAAATATAAAAGACATTAGAATAGAATAGAATATTAGGGTTGAAAGGGACCTCAGGAGGTCATCTAGTCCAACCCCTTTTCTGCAGAACTGCTGACTAGCCATTCAGTCCCTAATCCATAGCAGTCCATGGAATTCTTCCGTCCTAAGTGCAGGACTCTGCACTTATTCTTGTTGAACTTCACCAGATTTCTTTTGGCCCAATCCTCTAATTTGTCTAGGTCCCTCTGTATCCTATCTTTACCCTCCAGTATATCTACCAGTCCTCCCACTTTAGTGTCATCTGTAAACTTGCTGAGGGTGCAGTCCACACCATCCTCCAGATCATTAATGGAGATATTGAACAAAACCGGCACCAGGGCCGACCCTTGGGGCACTCCGCTTGAAACCGGCTGCCAACTAGACATGGAACATTGATCACTACCCATTGAGCTGACGATCTAGCCAGCTTTCTATCCATCTTATAGTCCATTCAGCCAGCCCATATTTCTTTAACTTGCTGGCAAGAATACTGTGGGAGACAGTATCATAAGCTTTGCTAAAGTAAAGGAATAACTCGTCCACTGCTTTCCCCCATCCACAGAGCCAGTTATCTCATCATAGTAGGCAATTAGGTTAGTCAGGCATGACTTGCTCTTGGTGAATCCATGCTGACTGTTCCTGATCACTTTACTCTCCTCTAAGTGCTTCAGAATTGATTCCTTGAGGACCTACTCCATGATCTTTCCAGGGACTGAGGTGAGGCTGACTGGCCTGTAGTTCCCCAGATCCTCCTTCCCTTTTTTAAAGATGGGCACTACATTAGCCTTTCTCCAGTCATCTGGGACCTCCCCCGATCGCCAAGAGTTTTCAAAGATAATGGCCAATGGCTCTGCAATCACATCCACTAACTCCTTTAGCACTCTCGGATGCAGCACATCCGGCCCCATGGACTTGTGCTCAGCCAGCTTTTCTAAATAGTCCTGAACCACTTCTTTCTCCACTGAGGGCTGGTCACCTCCTCCCCATGCTGTGCTCCCCAGTGCAGCAGTTTGGGAGCTGACCTTGTTCGTGAAGACAGAGGCAAAAAAAGCATTGAGTACATTAGCTTTTTCCACATCCTCTCTCACTAGGTTGCCTCCCTCATTCAGTGAGGGGCCCACCCTTTGACTTTCTTCTTGTTGCTAACATACCTGGATTATAGACACTGTAGACTTTTAATCTCTTTTCTTAATTAGATGATCAGCTTTAATGATACTTTATTATATGCATTTAGATATTTTCTTGTGATAGCAACAATTTACTGTACTTAAGGGGATGTCTGGCACTCAAATGGTGGACACTGGCTCTGGGTCTATCATTTCTTCAGTGTTCACTTATTTTGTCCTCCACGTCCTTTTATGATTTACATTTCCTAGTCTCCTCATATCAGTCACTCTGTTTTCTTCACCTCCTCATTACTAATTCATCCAGCTTTTGAATCAACATTCAGACCAGCTCCTGTGCCTAAACTTACAATCAGCTCAACACCAAGACAACAGAGTGCGATCATCACCTTTAAATCCACACATTAGCGTAATTTAAGGAATTTTTATAAGGTGACTTGTGTTTATTAGGAAGACTATTGCCTTATGTTACATTCTATGCTTTTCTATTTCACTCTGTATTTTAGCTGAACAGACACATACCTGTCTTATGAAGGGACTGGGTTTTAAGTGCCATAAATAGATTTTTTTTAGTTTACAGGCTCTTTCTAACTCCATTATTCTCCTTGCCACACAAAATAAAGTTTTTCTACATCGTTGTTGCTGCTGTAGAGAAATGCATTTTCTGTCTTGCCTTAAAAAGAAAGATACAGCGAAACACTGACGGCACAAGAAGCAATTTGAATCCTGCGATAGAAAATATATCCCTAGCAGACAATGCACAGTAATAAGTAATAGTATAAGAACACTTTGACATTAGAAGAAAAGTGCCTAGTAAACCATTTTTAAACAAATACATTTTCTTTTGCCGTTTTCTTTGGTAGCAAAGAAACGGAGGAAAGAAAGTAGAAAAATGTATGATTGCACATTACTCAATAACTACAGAACTGTTTTTAATAATGTACGTTATTTCTGCTTTTGGACAGGCAACATACAGAGGTCAGGCACTATTACAAGTCACTTTACTCAAAGTGCTTTTATACACTCTACTGTTATTTTCACAGTCATTATCCTGTGTCTGGAACAGCAAAGACAAGAGTATGTCATAGTACTGTGACTGCCTTGTTCTGTGTGTTTCATTCTATCTAAGTTATATTTGCAACAACAGTTCACCAAGTATGTATCGATTTAAAAAGTGTAATATTGATGTCTAAGGCCATGGGGTTCCAGCGTGACAAACCACACTTTAAATGCCATCCAAAAGGATGCTCTGTATCTTATCTGAATACAGGATCTTATCGACTAATTTGCATCGCTTCTGCAGTAACCTAATGAATTTTGAACTTTAATAAATGCTAGTTTGTGACTAGCTTTATGATTTCATCTTAATGAAATCTTATGAATTCATCTTATGAATAATCTTCATCTTATGAATTCATCTCATTTTGAATGTTAAATGTCTGACAACTCTTCAGTGACTTATGAGATGACAGTTATGGCCTCAGTCCAAACGGTAGTAGACAGGCATCCATATCATCCAAAGTACCAACTGATGCTTTCAGCAGTAGAATACAATTCAAAAAGAACAATCTGAGAGTTTTTTGTTTGTGGAATGTCCACAGTTGGAGCCCAATGTTTAAAAATGCATGCATTATTCAAAATTCTGCTACATGTTGGTTACTCTTTCGACACTCAAAATTTGAGCTGTAATGCTTCATGATGATTAGCTGCATAAATCACATGGTATTCTTACTCTTCTCCACTGGCTTCTGGTGCAAATGATCATGGAAAGAGAACTTCAAAGGTTGTTTTTCATCAACATTATTGCCAGGAAAACATCACTGCATCAACATTCACAGGAAATGAACAGAGAAGGGGAGTGGGCAGAGCTGAAATGAATTAATGTTTCAGTGCAGATAAGCATCCATAAAGGACTGCACGATTGGACTCAACGAGAGTGATTCCATTGAATCGAATGACATCTGGATCAGGCCCAAAGTGTTTTCCACCAGTCACCCGAATCTACTCAATTGATGAGCTAATTCATTGTGATTGAAGATGTTTGTAGAGGGAAGTTTATATTCATGCTGCCAATACTGTATCTGTTCTCTGGCCAGCCTGGACAACATTACATGCAAGTGTGTCTGTGGACCAGCAAGCAGGATTCATATAGAGCCCTTGCAAATGTAAACTCTCAAACTATTTGATACTCCATATCTACCACTGGACTATTATTAGTTTCATGATCTCCATGTCCCCAGTTAATGGATACATTAAATAATGACAAGCAGATAAACTTTGAAATATAATGTTAAATAATTATTATACTCTTTTGGGTGAAGCCCTAAACCAAGTTTCTGTTTCTTTAAAATTCCCATGTCACTTCTCATAGAAACTTCCTCAGACTTGTCCAGTATAGTGTATGCTAGGTGACTGCCACCTTCTACACAACAGGGGATTACAAGCTGAATGTATGAAGTTGCAAAGTAACCCAGGGTTCTAGATCAGCGTAATCAATTATTTTCATTTCATTTTCCTTTAATTTATAGTTAACTTTAAATTGCCACAATATGCCTGTAGCTTGTGTCTAAACACCCCGTGTTGCAGCAAAAGATTACTCATGTTACAAAAAGATTACTCATGTTACAATCTGAATTCACACCAACTATTTTGTTTCCGATTATTCTCAATTATTTGCCACATCAGAAAGCAAGAAGGAGGCATTCATTAAGTTAAATATAATTAACAGAAAGTAGCTCTGACACCACCACATTTATTTCAGTGAGCAGGGTGTGAATAGCAGGAACAAGTAGCAATGACACAACAGGAGAAGAAGGAGAGTTTATATAATATGTTCTTAAGAGACAACAGCATCCAATATGTTTATAGATTGAAAGACTTGCAAAGAGGCACACTGGCAGAATTTGCTCTCAATGATTCTGATTAGAAATCACAGCCAGCCAGTGACCAAATAAGTGGGGGAATGGCTTGGTTTAGAAATGCAGCCTAGTGACAGTCCATTTAATATCATGAGTACTATTGTCTTCTCAACACCAAATCTAAATCTTTTGTAAGAATTATGCCATTGCTGAGGTCCTGTACATGAAAATGGAGCCCCCAGAGCCTTATGAGGCTAAGGAACCACTGTCCCTCTCTTCCCCAGCTCTAGTCTCTAGTACTAGAGACAGGGTTAAGGTTATAGCTGATTTATGTTACAGTTGCACCTAGAAGCCCTGTTACTGCAGCCCCATGTGACGCATGCTGTATAAGCACATAACCAGATGCAATACCAGAAGAGTGGTCAGTCTTATCTTTTTAGACTGTAATATAGTAGGATGTGAAACAGAGGCACCGAGATGTGAAATGACTTGCTCAAGGTCACACACTCAGTAATGAAGCCAGAAACAGCCCCAAGGTCTCCTGAGTCCCAGTCTACTACCCACTCCATTACACCATTCTGTCTCTCTTAAGGTGTAAGGAAAATAACAATTACAGATTAGAATCAATGGCTTTACTGACCTAACAGGTAATTATTATTTTTCAGAATTTATTTTAGTGACTAATGCTTTCTAAAGTGATTAGCAATTTGGGTTGCTCAGCTTGAGATTCCATGAAGAGTCCTGAACTTCTGGGCACGTTCCCTTTTGAAGAAAAAAAAATACAAACTCCAGACCCTTTTAAGGTATTGGGTACCCATGGGTGGCGGGTGAACGAGCCTTTTGGGGAGGCTAGCCCCTGGCCCATCCCCCTCTGCCCGAGGCTCTGACCCTCCCCCTCCTGTTTCTCTCCTTCTCCCCTGCCGGAGACCAGAGCACACACCCCTGCGCGCCCCCAGCCCCGGAGCAGCTTGGCCCGAGTGCCCCTAGCCCCGAAGCACTGGGCAGGCGACATGGCCAGAGCGCCCCCAGCCCCAACACACTGGGTGGGCAGCACAGCCGGAGCTCCCCCAACCCCAATGCCTCCAACTCCAGCTCCAGAGTGCTGGGTGGGTGGCGCAATGTGGCCCCAGCCCCTACGCCTGCAGCCTCGGGCCTTGCAAGCACCAGCCCCAGCCTGTCTGCTCCAGCCTCTCAGCCACAGAAGAGTGGGAAGGGACCTGGAAGAAGGCAGGAGAGGGTCTGGGGGTGGAGTGTGGGCAGGGCCACACCAGGCTGTTTGGGGAGGCACAGCCTCCCCTGGCCTATGATTCCCGCAGCCCATGTGGACACCCAAAAATCACTAGTCACTTTTTAAAATCTTGCCCAAAATCTCTTTGTCTCAGTAAAAGGTTGAGCAGCAAATTACATAAATTAGTTCTACATGTTGTAAACAATGTTTCCCTTTATCAGTTTTAAGTTTGTTGCCTTTTCATTTCAGTGTCCCTTTCTCCTCATATTGCAAGAGAGCAAACACTTTTATACATGTTCCATCATGTCATGTTTTATTAGACTCCTCTCCAACCTATATAATCCCAATTTCTCTTCATAGTGAAATAGTTCCATGTTTCTAATCAGGTTAGTTGCCCTCCACTGGACTTTTCTAGTTCTGCTTTATGCCTTTTGAGATAGAGAGGAGTTGAACACTGTAATGCAGGTGAGGGTGTACCATCAGTTTCCATATTTTGGATATTGTCTTAATACAGCACATTGATGTAAGCTAGCATCTCAATTGCTTTTTGGACTGCTGGTGTGCACTGGGAAGTGGTTTTCACCGAGCTATTCTTCACAGTGATGACCATGTCTTTTTCCCAGAGTTGTTACAGCTAATTTCAAGCCCATCAATAAGTATGATTAGTTCAAATTGTTCTTTCAATGTGAATTACTTTCACTTGTCTACATTGGATTTCATCTGCCATTGTGTTACAAATTGCCTAGTTTGGTTTGGCCCTTGAACATTCCACACAGTCATCTCTTTATTAATCTACTCTAAGTAATTTTGCCTAACCTGAAAATTGCAGCACCTTGCTGTTGACATACTTTCCCAGATCATTAGCACAACTCCTAGTACAAGTCCTTGGGGCACTCGGCTATTAATTTATTTCCCATAGTGATAATAGTCCATATTTATTTCTCTTAAACAGTGCCTAATCCACACTGGAACTTTGTGACTATTTAGTTCTCAAGTGGCTTTGTCCAAATAAGCATATCTGACATGGCACTTTCATTCTCAGCCCCTATTTTCAGTTCTAGCAACTTCTAACTTTATCTTCTGGGCTGAAATTTCTCTTGCTTGTTCTCAACATAGAGATAAACGTTTCTTGAAGAAAAAAATCTAAAGAAAATCCATTCATACATTTTGAGTTACCCAAGGGTAGAAGATCTTTCAGACATTAAAAGATTTATTTATTAATGGTCAAGTGCCAATAGTGGCTCAAAACCTGGGCTGCATTTGGGCAATTTTGTTTTGAAGAAAGAAAGAAAGAAAGAAAGAAAGAAAGAAAGAAAGAAAGAAAGAAAGAAAGAAAGAAAGACCACTGCTACTTTGTGTTAAAAGTTGCTGGGTACTGGACAACATGATTTTTCTTTTGACACATTTTAAACACTGTTGATACTTTGTCTGCTAATGATCCACTGATGCTTTATAAGCTGAATTAATGATGCTATCCACTTTTAGGCCACATCTACACTACACAGTTTTGCTGACATAAGGCAGATTGCATTGACTTAACTATGGAGGTCTACACATTGCAATGCTCCCCCCACTGCTTTAACTCACCAGTTACGCCAACATAATAAAATCACCTCGAGAGGTATAGCACTTAAGGTGACATAGTTAAAGCAATGCAGTGTCAGTGTGAACACTACATTTCTTACCTTGCCCTAAGTGGCCTCAAGGAGGTATTCCACAATGCCCACCAACCATGACCACTCTAGTCACAGTTTTGAACTCCACTGCCCTGCAGCCAGGGACACAGGTACAAGTCCCTCCCCTGTTAATGCCCCAAGAAGTTTTGAAATTGCTCTTCCTATTTGCTTGGTGTGGAGAGCTCACATAGTTACTGCCCAGCTGAGCAGGTCGGCTCCATGCAGGAAACACACTTCTGCCTGGAGTACATGGAGGTGGTGAATCTCCTGGGTCTGTGGGGAGGGGCGGCGGTGCAGTCACAGCTCCCCAGCCACAGGAACATGCTTGGGGCATGGAGGAAGAGGGCTCCGATAGGGACATGCAGCAGTGCCATGTAAAAATCAAAAAGTTGCCGCAGGCATAGCATAAGGCAAGGGAGGCAAATAGTCGCCTGTGGTGCAGAGCTGCAGAATGCTGCTTCTACAAGGAGGCGGCTGGGGTCAGGGTGGTGCTGGTGCATAGCCCCCACATTGTGCTCCTCTTATAGCCTTGTGTTCATAACGCACAGCACAACAGTGAAGAGCAGTGCAGGACCCATGATTTCTGGCACAGATGGCTGGCTTGCAAGTTACCAGAGCAGCTGCAAATCTGCTGGAAATCTCGTAGGATGCCCATGGAATGATGGGATTGAGAAACCTGCATCATCTGATACTGAATCTGCCTCCATGAGGCATTTCAAACCCTTCCCAAAACACCCTGCGGCCAGTTGCACAGCAAGATAACTACCCATGGTGCAGTACTCTCTGTTGATGCAAGAACTGCTACTGCAGATGCCCTCTGCCAACACAAGGAGCATAGTATGGACATGTAACAGCGGCTTAATTACAGCAGTGGCTGTATGTCAACATAACTTAAGTCGACTTAACTTTGTAGTGTAGACATAGCCTTAGACTGCATATGTCCCTTCCTCATCTTGTACATTTGTAAGCATCGAGACATCTGTTTGATGTCACAGATGATTATTTTGCTGTATAACCACGTGCACTTCAAAACGTTTATTAAAGCTATTGTAAATTGATCCAAATAGAATTTGGTACTGCAATTTTGACCATGAGCCTTTCTTCAGAAATATACTATAAAAGAAGAATCTTTGCTTTAGACCATTCCCAGGCAGAGCTGCATAGATGAAAGTCACTGTCAACTTAAATATTTTTATCGTCAGGTAAAGAGGTGGCTGAGGAGCATACAAAGTGCTAAGAGGCTTTTGCAAATTATTAAGTGCCAAAGCAAGATTGAAATATTTGATAAAGAGAAGCCATTCATCAAGGTCATATACCAAAAGGAATGAAGGGTGGGTATGACATTTCTTGGACTGTGAGTCACCTTGTTTCCACCTACCTCCAGAGTGAGGGAGTCTTGCTTGTAGGATCTGAGTGTTAGTTCCCCAACACAACCAGCCTGTTAGCCACTCAAGCACTCTCCTCTGGGTTACATCAGTCCTGTCTTTGCTTGCAGGTTAAGGGCAGATGCACACACACCCTCCTACAAGTCCTCTCAAAATATCCCCATGCGGAATCCAGCCACTGGTCACTGGATATCCACAAAAACCCCAGATCCTCTGTTCCCAAAGGAACAGCGTACATAGTTTACTAGTTTTACCTTAGATCACTGCTCCTGTATCACACAGAGCACTTGAGTTGAATTATAGAAGAAGCAGAAATCTGAGAAAGAACAGGAATTCAAATAAAAACCAATGTTAGAAACTGGAACAAATGGTTGCATGTAAAACATGATCATATCACACATTCTAATGCTTAAACTTAACTAACACCTTATCTTCCTGTCCAAAGAAGCCTGTCTGACCCAAAGTTCTCTCCAGTGTTTTAAACTGAACCTGGCTGAGACCGCTTTTCTTGTGAACCATGCTCACTGTCACTTTACTTCCTAGGTGAAGGATGCTGGAATATCTCTTTTTATACCAGAACAGATCTTTGATGTTTACCTCAAGATACAGTCACACACACCCCCCGTACTCTGCTGTTTTTCCTCAACTCTCCGCCAGCTGTTCGTTAGCATTTGACTTAGAATGCTAATAGACTCCTGTTGAATGACATACAAAACACAAGGGTCCACCCCATAGATAAGTGTCTGAAGGAGTTTGTCTCAAGACACGCTTCCTCTGAGTGACTGTTTTTAACTACAGACCTATAGAACATAATGTTTAGCGTATACATACCTAGGTCCTCACATATTCTCTGTACATGCATCTCACAATGTTTTTCATTAGACTTTCCATGACACACTTTGGTGAGCCCAGGGGATCCATGTACTTCTGTATGCCCCAGTGCTCTGCCAATTGTCATACAGAGGTTTTGGGTCAGAGTGGGTCTTGTGGTTAAGGCTCATGAGTGGGAGTAAAGAAATCAGCGGTCTGTTCCCAGCTTTGGCATTGAGTTGTTGTGTGACCATGGGCAAGTCACAGGCAATCACATTTTCAGAAATGCAGACTAATTATCTACCTCCGTTTTTGAGATATCAAATTTGAAACACCTTGTTCCTGATTTTCACAGTGCTGAGGACCCACAGTTCTCACTGACTTCCCTGGGAGCTGCCTGCCCTCAGCCCCTCTGAAAATCAGCCACAAAATGTCTCAAGTCAGGTACATACTTAGTGAACACTTCTGAAAAATGTGCCCTCAAGCTTGCTGCCTCAGTTTCCTTACTTCTCCCCAATGGTGAGGAAAGGATTCACTCTGTAATGTTTGTGAAGCACAGCAACCTTTGAATGGAAAGCACTAGAGAAGTGGAAAATATTATTTCAATACCATGAGAGTGATCATTCCTGTTACAGTATGGGAAAAGTTTGAACAAAATCAAAACAGTACAAGAGAGGATGTTCATGTTCAGAGGCCAAATGAATATGGAGTCCACATGAGGCCAGGGTGTTTTGCTTTCACTGCAGCACGGTGGCTATTTTATTGATTGCTAGCAGTTTTCTTGTGGAAGTCTGGCTCTTGCTGGAGGACTAATCATCAGCGATACTCTTCTTTGTAGAGATTTGTTTTTCTCTTCTGCTTTGAGACGATGGCAGATCTGTTGGAGTGATCCTTAGTCTTGAACCCTGCTGGGTTTGATATCTTAGTAAAGATTTTAGCTGCTGGGACTGAATACTGCTTTATAAACTATTATGGCTTCAGACTCTCCTGGAGCTCATTTGATTAAGCTGCAGCAAGACAACAAACACTGGAAAGGAACATTGAAATGACTGCAGCCAAACTGCAGGCCACTTTGGTAGCCGATTGCTTACAGCTCAGAGCTCAAAGGGCTGCAGCCTGCTCACCATGCTGCAATCTTTTCTCTTCACAGAATCAGCTTTCCTTAGACAGCTCTGCAGCCTCTTCTCCTCCAGCATGCCCCTCCCTGGCCTGCCTCTTGAGCTCCTGCCTAATCTCCCATCTGTGCACATCTGGCCAGGGCTGGGACTAATCATTCCCAAAGAGATCAACCAAGCTCTGTAGCCCAGCCCATGCTATCAATTTCACTAATTGTTTCCTTTGTAATTCTTTATTTCTATCATCACAGCACACAGAGACTAACCAGGATAGGGCCCCATTGTGGTACACAGACATATAGAGAATACACAGATAAATGACAGTTCCTGCTTTAGGTTTCTTTTGCATTCTTTGAAAAGCTCAGATTGACAGAGTCATATCTGTAAATTCTCATAGGGCAGGGGTCCCCAAAGCGGTGCCCGTGGGTGCCATCCAAAGGCGTCACCACTGAAATGCCGCCGATTTTGGGCGGCAACGCCTATGGATGACGCTGCTTGTCAGTGGTATTTTGGCGGTGACACCTATTGACGTTGCTGCTTGTCGGCGGCATTTCAGCGGATGCTCGTCCGCCGCCACGGTCCTCTGTGGCTCGTCGTCTGGCAGCCACCAGATGTAAAAGTTTGGGGACCACTGCCATAGGGAATGTCCACACTGTGCAAAAAATAAACAAAAAGGCAGCAGTGAGTCTCAAAACCTGGGTCAACTTTGTTACATCCACCCCTTAAATCCAGGGTAACAACTTACACTCAGGGGGTTCATGCTATGGGGCTAAAATAGCAGTGTAGACATTCCCATTCAGGCTGGGTCCTGGGTTCTGAAATGTGGCAAGGAGGAAGGTCTCAGAGCCTGGGCTGACTGCTATTTTTAGCCTTGTCAGCTGGCCCAGGCTCTTGAGACTCACTGCTGCGGGGGTTTTGTTCGGGTTTGAGTCTGCAGCATAGATGTACCCACAAACACTAACTAGATATTGTCAGGAATACATTATAGAGTTCATATCACAGTAAGGTTATATTTCTACTTCTATTAACTTGTGTCCAGCACTGTGACTGGAGAGTCATGAGAAAACATGACCCAAAACATTGCAAATATAAAAAAATCCAGGTTTGAAAACTAGTTCAGACACAGAAAAAAAAAAATGCAAGACCAAAACAACAGTCACATTAGAAAATGGTTAACCGGCTACAGGTTAAACAAGAATGAATGAAGATTTCAGACACTCTCACATAGGAGTTCTGAATTGGGGATAAATGAGAGTCTAATCAGATCTTGTTTTATTTGACCATTAAAATGGCCAACTCTAGTCTATTGTTGTTTTTCTTAGAAGTCCTTTGGCTTTTGTTTTGTTTTGTTTTGTTTTTTTGTTTTAATGTGAAATGCTTTTAATCAAATGAAAAGATTAAAAGTTAGCCAAATCTTTTCACAGTGCCTGAATGGTCTGAGCTCACCAGGCACAAAAAGAGTGTAAAACAAAAACAGCAGAGTTTGAACTTGAATAATAAAATCAGTGATGTGCGTAATACTGAGGAAAGGCAAATACTCTCAGCAAGCACATAAAACAAAGGCGAGATCATTTTCAAAATTATAGAGAGGAAATAATACCAAGGTGCTCTAAACGTAGTGTCACTTGCAATTTCTTAGGGTATCTCTACACTGCAATTAGACGCCCACGGGTGGCCTGTGCCAGCTGACTCAGGCTTGGACTAAGGGGCTGTTAAATTGCGACATAGATGTTCAGGGGCTGCAGCTCGAGCTCTGGGACTCTCTTGCCACATGGGATCCTACAGTCTGGGCTCCAGCCTGAGCCCAAAAGTCTACACTGCAGTTAAATAGCCCCTCTGCCCAAGCCTAAGTCAACTGACAGAGGCCAGCCGTGGGTTTTTAATTGCAACATAGACATACCCTCAGAGACAAGTCATAGGCATTGGGATTGGGTCACCTAAGTGATCTTACTCTTTTTACATTTATACCTAATAGAAGAATAATAATAAACGTTTGGAAATATCAGTGTACTCTTAGAACTGCTATCACAAACCTGATCACCTCTTTCTTTCCTACTCACTTCACTCAGTTTTGCTATACAGGGCAAAAACAAGTATTAAAAGATACAAATCTAATATACCATGCTGCAAGGATTGTTTTCTTCTGGGCACATTGCACCTGCAGCCTCTCCCAAGGGCAGGTAAGAAAATAAGCTATAATTATATATATTGATATAATTTAAGAGCAAGTTATATAAAATTGCCATGCTAAGCCTGCTCATTAACTAGCTGAAATGCCCTCTCTGGGATGCCTTTTTCCTTTCTTTTAAGAAATCCCAGGAGTCAGTTCTTAGTGTGTTTGTTATTTTACTTCATTTCTAAGTCTCTCAGCCACACAAAAAGCATTGTTCATATGCCAAGATGGATCTCAATATGTTTGCTCTAAATTATTACTAGATTGCCAGACCCTGTTTTCAAAACCAGTGGCTTGCTAAAGTAATTAGCAAGCTTCAAAATGTAGTAAAGACTGCATCTATTCAACTGTATAGTTCTGCAATACCTAATTAGGAAGAGTTAGCCTGCATAAAATACCCTTGTCAATGAAGGGTTATCTGACTAGTTCTTTTTTAATGACTGTTAGTATCAAATTAATAAGGAAAACTATACATTTAACGAAAGACTTTATTTAAAGTGTACTAATGGTAATAATGAATCACAATATACAAAAGACCGAGATGCTTCCAAAGAAGTAACTGTCTATCTTTGAAGCACCCAGATGCAATTTCTCACTGAAACACATAGCAAGACGTAATGAGAATGATGTAGTTCATAAAGATCTGTCATACCTAAGACACTCAAATGCAGGCCATTATTTGGTTAATTTAACTTCTTTGCATCTATACTCAACTTCTTAAATTAAGGTTTTCCTTTTTCACTAATTTTTACACATAGGATTACTCTATAGCTAAAAAATAGCATTACTTGCTATATTTTGGGCACACTGATTGATATACAGAACCTCTGGTAAAGGCCAGGTGATGTACTTGGAATTATCTCTGTTCTTTCTTTGTAGGAAATCCCAGACACAAGCTGCCCTCAAAAGAATGACTGAAAAGCCTTTTCTTTTTCATTTAAGGAATAGAAGCAGAAGAGAAAGTAAGATGATCACCAGGAAAGGAGACTGATATAATTCAGTTCCCTAGAGAACAAGATAATAATCATTCTGCTTTATTAGTAGTACTTAAATCCAATCCTAAAAGCACTCAAATTAAACCTATCAGTACCCTAAAACATAACCAATCTTTCCCAGCTAAACTCACTGCAATGAATATGGCTATTATAGAGAGGAGATTTCAGTTCACAACTCAGAACTCTATTGATGTCTGAGGCGTTTACATTTCCTCCAGCTACACAAAGGACTGGGGCATAGACACTCTGGCTTAGCAGTCATAGCTGAACTGCTGACATCTCTGCAACTCCTGGTGTGACCTGAGCACTGCCCGGCCACAGATGGCCTCCACCTTCTGGGGGGTCCAACTTAATGTCCTGTGAGGAAAGGATATACCCCCAAAATTCTGTGGAGGATTGGTCATAGGTACATTTTTCCAGTTTCAGATAGAGGCCGTGCTTCACAGTCTTTCCAAGATGGAATAAATGTGGTAAAAATGCCACTCCATGTTCTCTGAATATGCTGAAAATTCTGGCAGACTGTACATGATCTAGACACTCCAAAATGACAGGCATGGCATAGTGGCTTCAGACCGTCAGCTGGTTTAAGGCCCAGGTAATCTGTGCAGCAGTGTAGCATCCCATGCTTCTTAACAAAAAGGACCAAAACCCCTGATGGGGAGGTGGAGCATTGGATGAAGCCTTGGCCAGTTTTCTCTGGATGTACACACAAAGGGTTGCCAGTTCTGGCTTGGACATTATATAGATTTGTCCATAAGGAGCCTTCACTCTGTCTTGCAGGACTATGGGGCAGTCATAATCCCAGTGTGAGGTAGCGTGTCCACATTTTTCTTTTCAAAAATGTCCACATAATCCTGATACTTATCAGGGAGATGGGGTTCAGGCTGGGAGCCGTTCCTTCTGGCTAGCCATCATCATCAGGGGTTCCCCGACAGGTGCTGTCACCTCCAAATGGCTGCAGGGACAGGGCTTGCAGTATGCAGGCAGATCCTTTGGCAATGTTTGTAGTGGAAGATGATTCTTTTCTCTCTCTGGGAGATGCAAGCCAGGTGATGCTGAGAATAAGAGGGAAGCATGGGGAATGAATCATACTGAATTGACGCAGCTCCCAATGTCCTGGAGTACAGCCTCTAGGGGTACTGTTTCCTATGTCACTGGCCCTGAGAACAGGAGAGACCCCATCAGTCGTCTCCACAAGAATTGACATAAACTTTAACCAGAAGATTTGTAGAGTTTTGGCAGCTTCAGCATCTATGAAATTATCAGTAGCCCCAGAACTGATAAAGAGAGTGGGGAATCAACCTGGCCCCATCTGTGGTATGTAACCCTATCTGTACTTGGAAATGTGGAGAGGACTCACATGTCCCTGATCAAGTTTCCCTTGAATTTTAAGCATAGTCCCCTGGGAATACCCTGCCTGGGCCTCCATACAGCCTGGGTTTGCTTGTTTCCTAGTTCCTCACTGGTGGCAATGTGAAGCAGTCCCCTATGGTTAAGAGGTGAGGGCATGTCCTGGTGCTCTGCAATAAAAGCATCAATTATTGCACCATTGACGTTTCTTCTCTTCCAGGGGAAAGCATCGGTGGCCCATAAAAACCTGCACTGGTTTGTGGTTGGGCCGGGGGTTTCTGGCATTGCATGTGGATGAGGCAGCAGCATGGTCCCCTGCTTATCCTTTTACACAGCCAATTGTCAGTACAGAGAGAGAGAGAGGTCAGTAAAAGCATCCAAGCTGGTCATGGTCTCAGTGCAGGCTAGCTCATCCTTTATGTCCTCACTAAGTCCACACCAAAACTGGTGCAGTTCAGCAGCTTCATTCCACTCTACGTCAAGCGTGAATCACCAGAACAGAGCAACGCAGGAGGCAGTGGGCTGAGTGAGCATGATGCAGGCCATCAAAAATAGTGTTGTACATCTCTCTGCAGATGTGTTGCTGCTACTGGCTTCTCAGCATGTCTGGTCCCAGGAAAAAATAGTGGAAACAAATTGCAGGAAGGCATTCTAGTCAGTTAACACCGAGCTGTCCTGCTCCAGTGGGAGAAGGTCTAATCCAGCACTTCTCCAGCTAACGAGTCCCACCCCGGCCTGGTCGATAGGTTACATTCAAGGACAGAGCAAGAAAAGGAGATGACACTGGTTCAGGAACCCTCTGAACATCTGACCATTCCCATCAGAAAGCTCAGGTGGCAGTACTCCAGGGCCCTCTTCAGAGGGCATTGGCCGAGCCCAAGCCTGGACCACAGTCTTCCCTTTCTGGGACTACGCTAGCTACTCACAGAGTGTCCGGTTTTCTGCTACACGCTGCACCACTTGGGCCCATTGGTTCTCAGTTTGATGTTGAGTGACCCATTCCTGCAGATCTGGTATCCCTGGGTCCAGGGGGTGGTGACAGACCCATCCCTTTCAGATGCCTGCTAAGGGGCTTCCGCTGAGGGGGTCAAAAGGGTCTGAGCAAACTGGGAATAGGCAGTCTTGCCTGGTGGTCAAAGCTGGGTGTCATCAAGTCCAGGATGGTCAGAGCGTAGTAGTCAGAACACTGGGATCAGCACAATCACTAGAGCCAGGATCAACAGGCAAGAGTCAGGGTCAGAGGCTAGAGATCATAAATTGTTACCAGGCTGGAAACAGGAGGCAAAAATCAGGGTCGGAAATTGGAGATCAGCAAGCAAGGTGCAGTCTGGAGTCACTGCAAACCAGAAGTCTGTGTAGTTGCCTAAGCAACTTCCTGGGCTACATTTCAGGGTTAAATAGAGAGCCTGGGTCAATCAGAAGGTCAGAGAGTGCTGTCTCTTTACACTCAGAGCAACACTTCCTGCAGTGTCTAATCTCCATAGTGTTCTTTGGCCACAGCTTGACAAGTCATATGACAGGATGACAAGTCTGGGGTATTTCAACATGCATACTAGAAATGCCATAGATGCCAAAGTCCCAAAACTCATCTTGCTCTCTAGGACTGTCACAGGTCATCTCTGGTCCAGTTCATGCAGCCAGTCAGACCCTGGACCTGGTCTGCAGCCTACATGTCAAGATTGAGGCCATCAAAACCCAGGCAATGTCTTGGACAGATCATTTAGGGCAGTGACCCTAGACTCTAGAGCCTCCGGCTCCCAGGCAACAAGAAAGACCAATGACCCTGATTTGCTGGAGACCACAAAGACTCATAGATGCCAACAAATTTCAAAGCCTGATAAAGGACAGCAGCACTCCATCTCCAGTATGCTCAAGCACGGGCTTGGAAACACTGAAATTGCAAACCAGACCAAGTTTACTATGCAATGTAGACAGAGCCTCTGTTACATCCTCCCAGCCCATTCCAAGCATATTTTATTCAGGGAAAGTGTCTGTCTCATTCCTGGGACCAGACATGCTGAGAAGCCAGTAGCAGCAACACATCTGCAGAGAGATGTACACCACTTCTCTTCTGTAATTGAAAAACTGTTGTAGAACTACTTCATAGTGATCTTTAAAAACTCTTAAGAGCTAGGTTAAAATAATGCACTTAGATGAGGCAGTGATGGCAGAGAGAAGATGGAGGGAAACTGGTGCAGAGGGCTGATTTTAAATCAGGAAACATGAGGCTACTTTTACATTTTGCCCCTGGCCCTGTGAATCCCAAGGGCAGGCCTGTAAAGTGATAAACTGGAAGAATGACAGCAGGGAGAAAGATATCCTCTCTCTTCATCTCAAGGTAGGGTTTTGAGTGCTACCTGATGTCAGCTGACAAGCTTGTTAGCAACAGACAGCCAGGCTGACATACCCAAAGCCATCTGCCCCAGCTGTTTCCCACTCTGCTGATGTTATCATGCTGGCTCATCTTGGTACATTTTGTTGTTTTTTAAACTCTGAATTAATTCATTCATATTTAAATATTCAGGTATGTTTTCTAAAGTGGGTGGGTGGACACTGAGCATCTGGAGCTTGTGTGGAGCAGACTGCATGTCAAAGGAATGGAAAGTTACAGGAGCTAGTGGGCAGCAGTGCTAGAAAATGATCATTGGAAAAGCAAATTCCTTTCAACTACATACTCAAAAAAGTGTAATTATGTATTACTTACTTAGCAACACCAATGTAATTAATTTGCAGCACTTTAGCTACCCAGTACCTTGGTTACTGTAACTGTAATTTAAATTTAATTGCAGCCTAATTTAATTTACAATAGATGACCTACTTAGAGATTCTCTGATACAGAGAAAGTGAGTATGTGCATGCACAAAATTTACAATCCCTGAAGCAGAAAGATGGCTTTCTGGGCTCTCCTGACTCCACAGCCAAATGTATGTGAAAGTAAATGGACAGGAGACAGCATTACTTAAGGCAGGTTGCATTCATTCAGTATTTGTAAGACACAGTTCAGGTCACTTTTCACCCTCTAACAAAAGATAGTTCTACCAAAACCCTGTGCAAACTATATCCCCATTTAAGCAGACTGATATACAACAGAGACCACTCACATGTATAGCAATCCCCCATTTCACAACTTGAATGTATAGAAACTCCCCATCCAGAATCGTGATGTGTTTCAGGGGCTTTTGTGTCACTGAAGAAGATTCCACCTCTCCCTAAGAAATATTTATCTTTCTTCAACTTATCCACCATTGCATCAACCAGTTGACAGCCTGATAAATTCTGATCTGCCTGGAAAGAGTAAGATCCTTATGATAGTTGGAAAAATCCTTCATACATAGCAGACAAGAACCAAACAAATCAGACAACAATGGCCACCACAGTGGGGGCAGAACCATGCCTTGAGGACAAACAACTTCTCTGGAGTTATTTCAAACAAGTTCTAGAGGGGCTGCGGCTGCGGCAGCCTGCAAGTTAGACCCGGATCCTTTGCTGTCAAGGATCCATTGATGGCAGAAATTGTTAATGTCTTCACAGAGGGAGGCTAATGTGCTTTGTGGGATGAGACGTGGGTGATTTTAGAGACTGTGCTGGAAGTGATGAATGGATTTTATGTTGGGACTCTTGATTATGGACTGTTTTTAACTATCTGCTGGTAATAAACCATGTTGATAGACTAGGTGCTAAGTATGCATGGAGTTATTGTGTTACCTGAGAGGGGAAACTGTGAGGCAGGCACGCCTATCATGCTGTGGCCCGCTGCAGGAAAGCACTCCCAGCAAGCTAACACAGGTCCTGTGATGGAGAGGTAGTTTTCCAGATAGTTAGCTTCTCTCTCAGCACACGCTCAGTGTAATCCAATAGGTGCATGAATAGGCACATGGGCCTTAGTGTGCCAAACTGGAGAAGCAAACTTTTTCAAATAATGCTTTAATTTTTTTCCCCCAGAGGCAGGTGGATGCCATACACTCTGTTGGGGCAATACTGAAGCATTAGACCCTGGTATGATGATCTGAGCCTTGGTTTGATCTCTATTCTATCTGTGACCAAAAAAAACATTGCCAGAATATTTCAGCTCTAAGAAAAGGTATTTCCCCCCCTGGGGACTTATCACATCAAATAGTCCCAAATTTGGATCAATGACCATATCCTCCATCCCGATGAAGCACACCAAATTTCAAGGCAATCTGTTAACTATGTAGATTTTAGAGCACTTAGAACACTCAACCTTTAAACAGAAAGCTGATCTTAACCTTAATGATAGAAAAGCTACCTGTCCTTCTGCTATAATACTCCACAGTGTATGTAGTTAGAGTTGCCAGATTTTTCTAAGTGCATAATGCAAGAGGGCTTTGTAGAAACTAAATACTGGTACATGGAAAGACTCCTTTAGATCTTCTGAAAGAGAGGTCACAATAATTTCATCTGCAATTACTAGAAAATCCTTTTAGTAAAATCCACTGAGACAACGGTACAATGTGCTACATTCTGTGTGCTGAATGCAGGCATGAATTTGTGTTTGAGGTAGCACCTCTCTTTTTGTATGTGAATGTGTGTCTGTTGCTTTCAGTTTTAATAGTGATTTGATGGATCAACACTTTCATCCAAAATAGCTACATTACGTATTATTACAAAGAATAAGAGACTGCTCCCCGAGTGTATTCTTGGGTGAGCCTTGACAAACTTTGTAAACTCTATTCATTATTTTAATTGAGAGTTAAGCCACTGACTGATGTGTTATCTCGAATAGGGCTGGCCAAAAAGCAGTTCCATCTTGTGAAATTTTTTGAGGTTTCACAATTTGTTTCCAATGCAGAATAAAAATGAGACCTTTAGAAGTATCATGAAAAAGCCCACCCACCCCAGAACAGGTAACTAGGACCCCCATCCTTGATGTGAGAAACCCACGTTCAAGTCCATGTTCTCCCAGTTTGAAGCAAGAACTTGAACCTGGGTCCCCTACACCCCACCTGAGTGCCCCTAAACACCAGGATATTCTGGGGCATATGCTCAGATTTTCCAGTTGAAAATACATTATCATGAAACATTTTGGTTTCCATGAAAAAAGCTTCACTGAAATTTTTTCAACTAGCTTTAATCTCAAACTATTTTTAAACATGGGTTATCTGAATGCTAAAAAGGCCTCAATTCAGTAAAGTACTTAAGCACAAATTTAAAATTAAAACTGTGCAGAAAGCTAAAGTGCTTTGTTGAATTAGGAAGAATGGATTTCAAGAGTTCTGAGTTCAATTCCCCGCTTTGCAACAGATTCCTTTAATAAATTACTTCTGACCAGCTTTTTAGAAGTGCTCAGTAGCCTGACACGCCATCATTCATAATAGGAGTGACTCATTTGAGCACTTCTGAAAATCTGGCCACTTCGCTGAGCTTCCTAAATAGAGCTGGGTTCTTTGGCAAATTTGCTCCCAGTTGCAGGCACTGAACTCTTTTGAAAATCTAGCCTATAATCTGACTGTGCCTCAGTTCCAAGTTTGTAAAATGGAGATTCTACTTCCTTTCTCCTACCTTTTGTCTATCTTCTCTATTAGATTGGAAGCTCTTCAGGACAATGCCATCTGACTATCTGTATGTACCATACTTTGCACAAGGGGGACCTGATTTTGGTCAGTGCCTTTATGCAGTACTGAAATTCCAAACATTAATAAATGATACTTATATCTAAGAAAGATCCACACGTTCCCAAATTTGAAGGGATTCTGGATCCAAATTCATTCCTATGGTTTTAGCTCTAGCTTGCACCCAAAACTGGAAAGGGTGTATTTTCCAGTTGCAGTTCAGATGTGGCCAGAAAGCTCACTGAAACCCAGGATCACCCAGGATTTACAGTATTTAGAGCCAAAACCTTGAGATAACACCTCACCAGATTTCAACTCCATTAATCTTCATTCCAGACCCTGTCCTGGTTCAGTCTCAAATATGAACTCCACACCCTGCCCCTAAACCTGATCCGGATCCTAATCTGCATACTAGCTATTAACGTGGGTTGGCCTATCACTCCCCAACACTGTATTGTTGCATATTATATAGGATTTCCATTTTAATCTTCCCATGATAGAAGTCACCTGTGCACTCACAATAGCATGTAAGTTTGGTAACTACTTTTGAATGCTGTGTCCTCCACAAACCCATGTATACAGCAGAGATCAGAGAGAATACATACAAAACGTATCATCGAGCTTTTGAATGAAAAGTCAAACTCTGAAACTTTCCTGAATTATAATGACACCAACTGCTCTTTATCTGTTTCATTGATCCTGTGACAGGTTCAGATTTCTAAAGCCATTTGCAGGAGGATGATTTCAATAGTCAATATTTTCAGGCATCAGAGAAAGATTACCTGCTCTCCTTCTCCCTTTGCCCTATGTCACAGGATGAGCTGGACCTGTAAGAGGGATTCAGGTTCCATCTCTGACCTGTACCTGATTTCCCCTAGATCAAAGGAATTCTGAGACTTATAGTGGCAGTGCAATTAGAATTGTAGGCTCAGAGCAAGGCTTGCTGGGAAGGAAGGAAGTAGAATAAAAACCAAGCCACTTTCTCACTTGATCAAAGCAGTGAGTGAATAAACTAAATCAGAGCTATTCTTAGCCATAAGTTGCCAAGTATTTTTTTTCCTCTTAGAACAGATATTTTGCTCTTCTAAAAATAAATTTTTGCTCATCTCCAGTTACTTTGTGATGTTTCCTCTTAGAAGTGAAGAGGTAAATTAGCCACATGAATGTGGGGTAAGAGAGCAAAGAATCAAGAGTAGCACCACATAAATTTAAGCACTCTTAGAGCACTTCATGCTCTTTGCATGTATGTTTCCATGTAATCTGGTGGTACTATTCCAATAGGGAATAATGTCAAACCCTAGGGAGTAGCCGGTCTTCCTTTTACTCCCTGTATTTCTTTTCTTTAAGAGCACACTTGTTTTCCACCAGTTTTTCAATGGCAAATTTACTGTTGTCAGCGGTGCACACTGTAGGGAGGTGATTGTTTGTTCAAAAGAGTACTGTTAATACAGAATGGCAGGATAATAGAATCCCAGCCATAATTCTCTATTATTTGGAGTGAACTGGTGATTTTTGGAGATTTACATTTTGTTTCCTAAAGTGAGATCAGCGCTGCATAGAATCAGCCCACTGAAAATAAATGACATCTCTTGTTTTGCACACCTCACTGTCAGCTGACTGAGGATTGACTGCAATTTTGTTCTGGCAGTCCGTTACTCAGGCTTTAAAGAAGAAAAGAAAGCAAGTGGTCATTTTAATGGATGAAACACTGGTCCTTCATCTGTGGGATAGCTAAAGATTAACCTGCCCTCCCAACTGAAAGGCTGTTTGGTGGTTTCAGATGCAGTGACTGATTTCTCTTACCTGTAGAATAAAATGGTCCCATTTAGTCCCCTCTGAGTTCAGGCAGGCCATGCTTTGCTTGTACATTTCATATAAGATAGAGAGTTGGGATCCTGGCTTAGGATACAAGTGATAATTAATTTAGTGGTTTCCTTCTCTTCCATCCCAATTTGTGCACATCACAGAATCTCTGTTACAAGCTGGCATGATTAACGATCTCTGCTCTCAAGGGCAGACCCATCCTGGAAGAGCAGGGATGTCACAGGTCAGAATAAAATTAGACATTAAAATTGCTTTAAAAAAATCGATAGGGTGCTAAAACAAGTGCACTGTTCCCAGCATAGCAATTCCAGAAAGCAATCATGTTGTGCACTGCTCCCTGTGAGGGTCTATTTTCCCCTTCCAAGTGAAAAAACAAAACAAGCCAAAAAACAAAAGAAAAAAAATAAAGCATATGCTTTAGACTGGGTATTCATGCAATTTGTTTTGTTTTGGAATAGGAAATTTAATCAACAATTCTTTGGCTATCCCTTTTTTGTTTAATTATAGCTGGTGCACTAGCTACATCCCAGATGCGTAACCATGATTACACTCACATACCACTCAGAAGGTAAAGAGCAACTTCCATCTATCTTCAATACATTCATATTAGGCTGTTTTAGTGCACTAAATGTAAGTGCATAGTCTGCCACCTCGTGGAGGCTACAAGCAAAACTCACCTTGATTAGCCAGACAGTATTTAAAGCTCAGGCTATTGTGTAATAGATTTCTTCTCCATCACTAAAAAGGTGAAGAAGGCTAAAGAAGTCAAGTCAAGTCAAATACATGAAAGCAAGTAGCTCACATGAGAATATAGTCTGCTGGCTTTCCCTCCCCAGTTCTAACAGTTTATAGAAGTTGGAGAGTTTGGGAAACTTCCTTCATCAGTGAGCTTGCCCAAAATGCTAATGTTTTCCTGTTTCATTATGGCCGGAGTGAGCCGAGGCCTGGCAAAAAGAGTCATTGGAGAGTATAAAAATCAAAATTAATGCATTGAATGCCTAACAGATATTATATTATATCTGTCTAATCAAGCCAGTAGATGCCTGAGCAGTCAGCCAAGAGTTATAAGAAGAATGGGCTGATGAGATGAGATAGAGAGGCATAGACATACCACATACAGTATGTCCCAGTGAGCCCCATCCTTCAGCCATTAGGCATATTTTATATTTATAGTGCAGTAGTGCCTAAAAGTTACACCATTTCAGGTCCTGTTTTCTAAGGCTTAATAGGCAGCAGGTTTAAAACAAATAAAAGGAAGTTCTTCTTCACACAGCGCACAGTCAGCTTGTGGAACTCCTTGCCTGAGGAGGTTGTGAAGGTTAGGACTATAACAGCATTTAAAAGTAAACTGGATAAAATTCATGGAGGTTAAGTCCATTAATGGTTATTAGCCAGGAAGGGGTAAGGAATGGTATCCTTAGCCTCTGTTTGTCAGAGGGTGGAGATGGATGGCAGGAGAAGTGGGTAGTTGGCTAGAGATTCAGCTACCTCTTTGGTCTGGGTTCTTATAGGCCTTGGCCCTACAATGTGTTCTACATAGGCAGATCCCTGTACCCATTTGAACCCCCACTGTAAGGATGTAGGGGTCCATCCACAGCACTTGACTGCAGAATCAGTGACTTAGTGGTTCCCCATAGCAGGGGAACAGAAAAGTCTGAGAGCTAAAGAATTCAGAAAAACTGACTAAGTAAAAAGCAGACTCCTAAATCCTTCATTCAGCTTTTGTAGCTCACTTGGCTATTCAGTGCTTAACTGCTCATCCCTGTCTAATAAAAACAAAAACAAAACAATCTGAGAAGGTATAGTATATTCTTTGTCATGTCCCATAATCAGTTGCCATCAGTTCTGAATGCAACTGAAATCAAAGACTAAACTGTAATAAGAGAGCCTGCAGCCCTATGTCTGTGTATCATTTATCTCAGCCCAAGGTGTGCTCAGAGTCTCTGGGAAGATTCTACAGGTTGCACCAAGGTGCTAGCATTTGCAGCCCTCTTATCTTCATACTTTTGAATGTTTCCCAGGGGATCTTTTCTAAGTTGTATGGTCAGTTTTTGGAAGGAAGCAATAGTTGTGTTCAGCTTCCATATATGGTGAAAAATTGCTTCCTTTACTTATTGTGCCAAGATGGGCAGGCAAATACTTATGCTTGTCTTCCAAGGATACGATCATTATCTGCCTTAAGTAAAAGTGACACAGAAAGTGCCTGAAATATTTTAAAGCGGAAGCCTACATGTTGCCATCACATGCAACTGAAACTGTCTCATCTCTCCCTGTTTATTTTTTAATGTCCCTCCTGCAAATGCCAAAAAGACTGGAGTGGATTGTTATTAATTTGCTACTCTACCCAGAGCACAGCCAAAAATGGTAGCAGCTATCTCAGCTTGGGATGGGACTGGTGGGATGGAATGGCTGGCTTAGCCAGTATCCCTACAGAGGCTCTGGTAAAGTGCAGGCTGGAGAGCAATTTTCTATGCCCTTTAGCAGGATGCAGCATGCATCTTCCCCTTACATCCTCCAACCAAGCCCTGCAAAGTGGGGCGGCAGAAGGCAGATCCATGGAAGTGCTGGACATGCATGGCCCCTCCGTTCCCAAACTTGACGGTGGCTAGCCCCTGACCTGAGGTGCAAAGGGAGTGAGGAGAAACCTGGCACCCTCTCTGTCTTGTACATTCACACAGAGCCACCACAACCAGGCCAGGTGTGATTTACTGGAGAGCCAGTTCAGACATATGCAGATACAGTCAGATATATAAAGCACTTGCTAAATTCTAGGTTTGGACATAGAGACAGCTGGGAGCTTGGTAATGGCATATGGAGCTCATTGGTTTAAATCCATCCCAAGGCATTTGTGACTGAAAGTTATACCTAGTTTGCCAGCAATACAAGGTGCAGCTCAGAGAATCTCCTGAAAAGCCATTTCTACAACCACACCTACAAGAAATGAGCTAGCAATTATAGTTATTTCTACTGAGATATAGAACAATAAATTCTTTATTTTGCCACGCTGCAGACTAGCCTTTGCAGAGCGTTTGTATCCTCTTATTGATGGTTCTCTTCTACTTCTTCCCCCTACACTTCCCTATTGTTCTACTATCTTGCCCCAGACCCCCCTTTATTCTGTCACATCTAAAATTACATTGTCGGCACTCTGAGGCAGAGACCAAATTTTCTTATCTGTATTGTGAAGTGGCTAGTATATTTCCAGCATAAATAACAACAAGAGAAAGAAGACCGATTAATTCAAAGCATATTGTAGAATGCATAAAGGTTAGCCTGAGTGCCTATATGTTCAAGGACAGTAACTTATGGCAAGGTTACTCGAGGACTTTAAGGACCAAAAGATAAATGAGCTTGGGAT
Organism: Gopherus flavomarginatus; assembly: GCF_025201925.1. Lineage (NCBI taxonomy): Eukaryota > Metazoa > Chordata > Testudines > Testudinidae > Gopherus > Gopherus flavomarginatus. Next base: position 63,483,821 of record NC_066626.1, read on the forward strand.
CCTGATCACCTAAGCAAATAGAATTTAGGCTCCAGCTGTCCATCAGTAGTAAATAAGTACTTAAATGAAAACAGCAGTTTGTCATGGAGTGAGTGGCCTTTTTTCAAAGGCGTTATACTATTTGGCTTTCAGAGTCAGAAAGAATCAGTAAAGGCATCAAATATGTATCCTACTATACCTGAGAGGTCTTTAGATGGGGTTTAATTTCTGTTAGATGTGGGGAGAACTGACAGTTTTTCCCCTATTGGGGTGATATGATATCTCTCAGCTGTAAGACAGCTCTTGTGACCAGAAAAGTGACCAGCTGTAGGACTGCTCCATCCTTGATTAGGCTCCATGAGATGGAAACTGGGTGGAGCAGCAAAAGATGCCAGAAGAGAAAGATGGGGTGGAATGTGTGAAAACTACATGATCATACCCCTGCTTCAGAAGCACTCCCTAACCAGGGCCAGTTTTTTCTCCTTATACTCTTTTGAAACCATCAGACCAGATCCATCACAAGTAGACTCTGGACTTCCTCTGAGAGACAAAAGTACAATGCCAATACCTTACCATCTGTATACTGCATTCAGAATTTATAGACTGGATTCATAAAATAACTTTAAGAGACAAATCTGTACACAGCTGCCAAGTACTTGCAGCTTCAGACGAAGGCAACTAGTGTTCATAACAAGTCACGGTACAAACACCACCACAAATCTGTGCAAAGCTATAAACACTATTATAAACAAACTCTAACACGACTCATGAACGTGTTTAACAATTAAATTATTGGATTAGACTCAGACTAACTGAATCTGGCTGAGGATTTAGAATGGGGAGCTTAAAAAAATCACACTTCCTTTATCAGAACAAATTCCTTTTTTAAAAAGGCTTGTGTCAGACTGATAAATGAGAATTAGACCTGTTAGAAGCTTAAATGTTCTATTCAGTTCTTAAGCCTATTCTTCAGGCAACTAATATCTCCCCAGACCTGGTGGTGTGAATTTTCCTACCACCCTTTCTTAATTACACATGCACTGACAGAAAGAGAATTGTGTGACTCTAGCCTCCAGATTACATTATCTGACAAACATGACAGAGAAGGCTCAATCTTAAAATGGAACAGTATCTGGTTAGACTAAACAGTAGTGGTACAAGGTTATAGTCACAGAGCAGGAAAACTATTAATGGACTGTTACTGCAATCAGTTATGAGGGCAATACTTTCTTTATAAGTTGAAGCAGGTCAAAATTTTTGTTTGAAAGTATATTTCAGTGAAAAAAATGACTTTTTCTAAACAAAATTTTCTGAGAATGTCAGTTTCATTGGAAATTCTCCATTTGTTTTTCAATGAGTAACTGATAAACTGACAAATGATTTTTTTTGTTCAGTTTTACATTTCCTTTTTTCTATTTTGCCAATGAAGAAAGAAAAAAAGGGGGGGAGGGGCAAAAATCTCAAAAATGATTTTTTGTTTGTTTCTTTTCAAAAGTCCAACATGCTTCACATTCTGGTTCTGGATTTTCATTAAAATTTTCTGCCAAAGTTTTTCCTCAAAAATTCAGAATGGTTTTTCAAATTTTTCATGAAAAACTATTGTCATTTTTCAACTGATTCTATTGTACATTGGTCCTACACTAACATTTTTATCAATGACAGGAAGAAAACATATTATCATCACTGATAAAGTTTACAGAGGAGACAAAAACTAGGGGAGTGGTAAGTAATGACGAGAACAGGTCACTGACTCAGAGTGATCTGGATTGTTTGGTAAACTGGGTGCAAGCAAAGAATATGTGTTTTAATATGGCTTAATACAGGGATCAGCAACCTTTCAGAGGTGATGTGCCAAGTCTTCATTTATTCACTCTAATGTAAGTTTTTGCGTGCCAGTAATACATTAACGTTTTTAGAAGGTCTCTTTCTGTAAGTCTATACTATATAACTAAACTATTGTTGTATGTAAGTAAATAAAGTTTTTAAAATGTTTAAGAAGCTTCATTTAAAATTAAATTAAAATGGAGAGCCCCCTGGACCGGTGGCCAGCACCCAGGCAGTATGAGTGCCACTGAAAAGCAGCTTGCATGCCGCCTTCGGCACACATGCCATAAGTTGCCTGCCCCTGGCTTAATATATATATGTAGGAACAGATAATTTAGGCCATACTTACAGGATGAGGGATTATATCCTAGGAAGCAGTGACTCTGAAAAAGACTTGGGGGTCATGGTAGATAATCAGCTGAACATGAGCTCCCAGTGCAATGCTGTGGCCAAAAGAATTAATGAGATCCTCTGATGCATAAACAGGAGAATTTTAAGTAGGAGTAGAGAGGTTATGTTACCTCTGCATTTGGCACTGGTGTGACTGCCGCTGGAATAGCATTTCCAGTTCTGGTGCCCACAAATCAAAAAGGATGTTGATAAATTGGAGAGGGTTCAGAGAAGAGCCATGAGAATGATTAAAGGATTAGAAAACAAGCTGTATAATGATAGACACATAGAGCTCAATCTAGCCATCTTAATAAAGAAAGGCTTAGTCTGTAAGTGTCTACATGGGGAACAATTATTTAATAATGGGGGGAAAAGAAAAAAAAAAAAAAGCATAACGTGATCCAGTGGCTGGAATTGAAGCAAGACAAATTCAGAGTGGAAATAAAGCATATATGTTTAATGGTGAGAGTAATTAACCACTGGAACATTTACCAAGGGTGGTGGAGGAGCCTCCATAACTGACCATTTTTAAACCAAGATTGAATATTTTTCTAAATATTAATTATTTTGGGGAAGTTTTTTAAGACAGAAAAATCATACTTGTCTAATATGGAGTCTCTGTATTTACAAATTTTTTCTTAAAAGCCATATACACACTTATTTTCTTTTATTGAATAAATAAAAAATACCTCTGTGTATGAATTTTTCAAAATCAATACTAAACTTTTTTTTAAAAGCCATGAAAAAAAGTAATCTATTTCTCTTTGGGAATTATTACCAAGCAAGTTGATGCCCAGCTGGATACCGGTAAAGCTTTTCAATCCAATAAATAGTGCTGATATAATTTCACTGACATATAGATCAGGATAAAATAGCTAGTTCATAGCCCAGTTCCTTGAAATACATTCAAGTATGAGCAGCTATGAGAAGTGGGAAATAAAACAAGAATTTATAAAATTTCTTGCTACTATATCTAGTTCAGTAAAAGAAGAGTTGATTGCAAACATACAATGAGGTTTTAGAGCAGAGGAAAGATTGTTATCTTACACAAAGTCCAACACATAAAAAGGAAAAAATAACCATTTTAATAAGGTATAATTATTGACTAGATTCAATATAATAGCCTGGCAAAAATCATTTTCTAAAATTACAAGAATGTATTTATTAAACATGTCACCCAAGCATCAAAATATTAAGGTAAGTAAGAGGTAGTCTAGTATATAAAATGGTACAAAGAGAGCATTGCAAGCAACTTCCTTGCAGCGTGATTAATCAAAGCCAATTGTACTTGAAGTCCTGTACATAGATTGCCATTGTTGGTGTCCTCCTGCTCATCCTCATTGCTAGCACATGTAAGAACTGAAGTTGCCATTTCCCCATAAGGTGTGAGGAAAGTGTCCATGAATGGTAATCCATGTCAGCTTCTAATGGCCTCTGTTTTTGTAGGAGAGCTCTCTCTCACTTTATAGCACCTCAAAGGTTTCCAAGACTGGAGATCTTAAAGCAGAAAGTGCTTCCTTAGCCATTGACAGGCCTCTGAATTTGTTTACTGTTGCAATCACATCCAATGTGAAATTATTCTTGCCTACCTTCTCTTCAGAGCAATGTTAAGTGATGTGCTCCTTGAACACACTTGACTGACAAAGACTTTGGCAAAAAGAGAGAAGGATCAGATGTAACACCAACAAGACCTCAGTCATCGGTAGGCAGGATTGAACCTGGGGGCCTCTGGAGCTTAGGGCATAAGCTAATTTGTCTTGCTTCAATTCCAGCCCTGTGGCTCTTAGCTAAGGCTGTAGCTGTCTCATTAATCTCTAAGTGGTCTCCATGCCACTAGAGGGGGACAGAGCACTACCGCTAGGAGGTTGTGGGTTACACAGATACTAAGCATATAATATCAATGGAGACAAAAGCAAGCAGACTTTGTCAGTTCTCTCCCTCTTTTTATAATGACAATAAAAAATACATGATTTTTAAACGACAGTGACTTTATTTCCTTAAGCAAGCTGTAATCGAAGGGGGAGGGTGGGTTGCTTACAGGGAATGAGTCAATCAAGGGGGGAGTTCATCAAGGGGAAACAAACACAGCAGTCACACCATACTCTGGCCCGTGATGAAACTCGTTTTCAAAGCTTCTCTGATGCGCACCGCTTCGTGGTGTGCTCCTCTAATCGCCCTGGTGTCTGGCTGCACGTAATCAGCAGCCAGGTGATTTACCTCAGCCTCCCACCCCGCCATAAAGGTCTCCCCCTTACTCTCACAGAGATTGTGGAGCATACAGCAAGCAGCAATAACAATGGGGACATTGGTTTGGTTGAGGTCTGAGCGAGTCAGTAATGTGGGCCAGCGCGCCTTTAAATGGCCAAATGCACATTCTGCCACCATTCTGCACTTGCTCAGCCTGTAGTTGAACAACTCCTGACTACTGTCCAGGCTGCCTGTGTATGGCTTCATGAGCCATGGCATCAAGGAGTAGGCTGGGTCACCCAGGATAACTACAGGCATTTCAACATCCCCAACTGTTATTTTCTGGTCTGGGAAGTAATTCCCTTGCTGCAGCCGTTTAAACAGAGTAGTGTTCCTGAAGACGCGAGCATCATGAACCCTTCCTGGCCATCCCATGTGGATGTCGGTGAAACGTCCCTTGTGATCCACCAGTGCTTGCAGCACCATTGAAAAGTACCCCTTGCGGTTTACGTACTGGGTGCACTGGTGCCAAGATAGGGATATGGGTTCCTTCTATTGCCCCCCCCACACACACAGTTAGGGAATCCCATTGCAGCAAAGCCATCCACTATGACCTGCACATTTCCCAGAGTCACAACCTTTCGTAGCAGCAGCTTAATGATTGCTTTGGCTACTTGCATCACAGCAGCCCCCACAGCAGATTTTCCCACTCCAAATTGATTCCCGACTGACCGGTAGCTGTCTGGCATTGCAAGCTTCCAGAGGGCTATTGCCACTCGCTTCTCAACTGTGAGAGCTGCTCTCATCTTGGTATTCTGGCATTTCAGGGCACAGGAAAGCAAGTCACAAAGTTCCATGGAAGTGCCCTTACGCATGTGAAAGTTTCGCAGCCACTGCGAATCATCCCGCATCTGCAAAACTATGCGATCCCACCAGTCTATGCTTGTTTCCCGGGCCTAAAATCGGCTTTCAATGGCTAGAACCTGCCCCATTACCAGCAGGATCTCCAAAGTGCAGGGGCCCGCGGTTTGAGAGAATTCTGTGTCCATGTCCGCATCACTCTCGTTGCCGCGCTGCCGTAGCCGCCGCCTCCTCACCTGGCTTTGCAGGTCCTGGTTCAGCATAGACTGCATGAGAATGCGCGAGGTGTTTACAACGTCCACGATTGCGGTCTTGATCTGAGCAGAGTCCATGCTTGCTGTGCTATGGCGTTTGCACAGTTCACCCAGGAAAAAAGGCACGAAACGGTTGTTTGCTGCATTCACGGAGGGCGGGGTGAGGCTGTACCCAGAACCACCCGTGACAATGTTTTTTGCCCCATCAGGCACTGGGATCTCAACCCAGAATTCCAAGGGGCGGGGGAGACTGTGGGAACTATAGGACAGCTACGGGATAGCTACCCATAGTGCAGCGCTCCGGAAATCGACGCTAGCCTCGGTACATGGATGCACACCGCCGAATTAATGTGCTCAGTGTGGCCGCGTGCACTCAACTTTATACAATCTGTTTTACAAAACTGGTTTATGTAAAATCGGAATAATCCCATAGTATAAACATACCCTTAGTTTCGTAAGCTGACATTGCCTTCAGGGTAACTGGCACCTCAGGGAACCATGAGGGTCCCATTTTGGGTTCCCCTGGGTTATGCCACCCACCACATTCATTTTTGCAATTGTTATGGGAGACCTCACCAGGTGGCTCTGTTGGACAGTCTTCTGAATTCTTTTTCTTAGTGTGCAAGCAAGTTCAAACTCTTGGGAAGATAAGCTATATTGTTGTTAGACTGGGGTTGTGCAACACTGTGGAGGCAGCTTCAGGAGAGACGGATCTGTATGAGCAGTAGAAACGTTTGCTGTATATTTGGGCTACGATGAGAGTCAATTCTTCAGGCAGAGTCATTGGGAACTGAGCATTGGGGTTGGGCTGAGATTTCACTTTCACCTAGATAGTTAGATACCTTAACATCCCAGGATAACATAGCTTCCATAAGAGTGCACTGCTCTGTCCTTTCCATGTACAACTGCACCAAACCCCTTGTCACCTCTTCTTTGAGGGTTACTGAATATGCAGAGCAGGAATTTGTATAAATTACTGTGTATAATGTTAGGTTAATTTATTCTGGAAAACAGCCAAATGACGCCATAGACTGACTGTATGGCTCCACCCTCTCCTTGCCCAGCCAAAACAAAAACATGTGGATGACTAAAGATGTAGAGTTCATACTGAGGTGCTACCTGGAGGGCGAGAGAATATGATGCCATGCTGTCCTCCCCACACACCCCATCTTTTCACCTCATCTATTGGAAACAGTAGAGGGGATGTCAGGAATTGGTACGGGAATTAAGACAGAAAGGAAAAGTAAAATTTGTCAGATTTCTTCATCAGATCCTGGTTATGTATTGAGATGATTAAAATTAATTACCCACTTATATTTACTTCTCAGATCATGCCTGAAAACAGTTTGAAGACCTCTGCTTTAATCTGTGGGGTGGGCCGCTATTGGGGAGTGCACAGTAACATTTGGGGGGGGTGCGGCTGGGGCCTGGCGAAGCCTCCAGAGGGGGTGGGAAGGAAGCACTGCTCAGCTCCACTCCTGGCCCCCGCCCTGATCGCCAGCCCCACGCCCAGGGTCCCGGCTGCTGGCCCTATGCCTGGGGATCCGCTCCTATCCCAACCTCCATCTTTGGCCCCCTTACCCCTGTTCGTGTCCCTCCTCCTCCCGGAGCTGTGTGCCCACTCCTAGCACCATGGGGGAGATGCGGACAGAGATAAGAGAGGGTGTGATGTAAAAAGTTTGGGGACCACTGGTTTAATGAGACAGAAGGTTATATGGACATGATGTTGATTAATATAGTTTATTTTAATAATTAAAATATGAGATTAGGCAGGACCAGAACAAATGAAAAAGAAATTAAAGCAGCTGAACGTCACTTACATATAATGAAAACATCTCAAATAATGTCAGACTGGGAAGCATTATTTAAATGCTCAGCTCTGGAAATGAAAATTCTAAGCCAAATTAATTCCTTCTCAGATGTAGACTGACAAGGAAACAGGGCTTTTAGGGTCTCTTTGTCCTCCTCTGGCTTTTTTACTCTGTGTGAAAGGGATGCAGTGCTTAAGTCCATCCCTATTCAGGAAAGCACTAAAGCATGTGTACATGGTTAAGTGCCCTTCCTAAATATGGCTAGTTCCTGAATTGGGGCCAAAGTCAATACATTGTTGTCAAGGGTTTTTCCCCACTTTGAACTTTAGCGTCCAAAAAGTGGGGACCTGCATGATCACTTTTAAGCTTAATTACTAGCTTAAATCTGGTACGCTGCCACCAGCCAAAAATATAGTGTTTGGCACACTTCTGTTCCCCCAAAACCTTCCCTGGGGAACCCAAGACCCAAACCCCTTGGGTCTTAAAAAAAGGAGAAATAGACCATCTCTCCTCCTTTCCCCCCCAGACTTTCCCCTCCCTGGGTTGCCTTGCGAAGCTATACAGATCCAAACTGCTTGGATCTTAAAACAAAGAAGAATTAACCATTCCCTTCCTTTTCCCCCCAGACTTTCCCCTCCCTGGGTTGCCTTGGGAAGCTACACAGATCCAAACTCTTTGGATCTTAAAACAAAGAGGAATTAACTATTCCCTTCCTTTTCCCCCCACCAATCCCTGGTGAGTTTATACTCAATCCCTTGGATTCCAAAACAAGGAACAATCAATCAGGTTCTTAAAAAGAAAGCTTTTAATTAAAGAAAGAAAAGGTAAAAATTATCTCTGTAAAATCAGGACGGAAAATGCTTACAGGGTACTTAGATTCATATAGCCTCGAGGGACTCCTCCCCCCTCAGCCTGAGATTCAAAGTTACAGCAAACAGAGGTAAAAATGCTTCCGGCAAAAGACACATTTACAAGTTAAGAAAACAAACATAAGACTAATCCGCCTTGCCTAGCTATACTTACAATTTTGAAACATGAAAGACTGATTCAGAAAGATTGGGAACACCTGGGTGTATGTCTGATCCCTCTTAGCCCCAAGAGCGAACAACACAAACAAAGACTTCTCTCCATCAAGATTTGAAAGTATCTTGTCCCCCCATTGGTCCTCTGGTCAGGTGTCAGCCAGGTTCACTGAGCTTCTTAACCCTTTACAGGTAAAAGAGACATTAACCCTTAACCATCTGTTTATGACAATTGCGATTTGTAATCAAAAAGTATGAAGTCTGTGTTAAGGCTGTACATGAAGTAAGCCACCCTCTCAATCATTTGAGGGTTTTCATGGAACAATGGCAGAGTCATTAGCTCTGAGGAGTCTGTCTTGACCTCCTGCTGAGCAGTTCAAACCGTTTTTTGATAAGCAGGGCCAAAATCCCAGGGACTGACTGTACAAATGAATTCTGGCTGGACAAAAAGGGAGTAGGCAGTTGGTGGGGGGCTGTTCAGAGAAACCAGATTAACACAGGCACCTGCCGGGGTGTCTGAAGAAGCTAGGCCTGACTAGGTTACTATCACAGGATGGTGGAGCTTTAGGAAGGCATGCCTGTAGACTTGTCTTCAAGTCTCTTTTTCTCTAAATGCTTTGTTCCTGCTCGTAAAATTAACAATACTTGGTTTTAAGAAGTCTGTCTGCTCAGATTCCCAAAGGAAAAAACTGCAGATGCCTGAACTCAGTCAGATCTGCTGGGTAAATAGTCAATACAAAGGATACGTAGCCTAGGGCCTAGTCTAAAAGTGGGAGAATTGCAAAAATCCACACTAGGACAGGTAAAAGCACAAGGCCAAATATCTGAGGGATGCGCTCAAAGAGACCTGACTGAGGGCAGAGCTGCAGCTAGCCCAGTAATCATGGCACCAAGTCTGAATTTGCCCCTGTGCTACTTTATAAGCCTTTTACTTATACATTACGAACAAGTTTAGTGAGCACAACTGTTCAAAAAAAAATTATAAAGAAGCTAGATAAACAGAACAGTGAATCAAATTGGATTTGTCAGTACAATTACAAAACTACATCTCAGTGCTTTCAGCTGAATCACTATTGCAGATTAGAATATTAATATTTGTTTATATGATGGTTTTACTACAGAGAACACTGAATAAGAGTATTGCAGGTGTTTACAGTCAGCATCCATGAGTAGTGGGCTTGATTCTCTACTGCCTGGCTCCTTTTGCACTCATGTACAGGAGTGCCGGAACAGGGGAGGCCAGGGAGCCATGGCCCTGCCACTTTTTGCCAGCTGTAAGGGTGAGTGACGGGGGAGGGGGCAGAGAGGAGCTAACAGGGGGTAGGGCTTTAGGGGGAAGAGGCAGTGCAAGGGCAGGGGAGAAGGGGCAGGATCTCAGGGGCGGCGTGGCACAGGGGCGAGGCCACAGTTAAGGCACCTTGTCGCCCCCATACACTTTTAGGGTGCTTCCACCACTTCTGGTCATGAACACCTGTGAAAATGAATGTAAAAGATGTGCTTCACTTCAGAAGTTATGAATTTGATCCAGGAATTGCTGGGTAAAATTATTTGGCCTGTGTTATGCAGGAATCAGACTAGAGTCATAATGGTCACTTCTAGTTGTAAAAATAATCTATGAAAACCCTACCAAACAAGAATGGTAGCATTTTTATGTCAACTGCTCATAGGGTAGATAGCAGTGGAGAATCAGGTATTTTGGTGGTTTTCATTTTTGTTGGTTGTTACTGCTGTGTGGTGGCGGGGGGTTCCCCCCCTTCCCATTAAAGACCTGATTGGAGCGATTAGATTTACACTGTTGTCAGTGACAGCAGAATTCAACCCAAAATAGCAATGTGTGGTCTAGAGAACCTAGTTCTATCAAAATTCAATTCCATTCTTCTAACTGTTGGGGTCAAATTTACCCTTGAACACTTGCACATTGACTTCAATGAGCGGCCTCCCCTCAACATTGCTGAGTGCAGAATCTGGCGCTTTGTGTTTAAATGTCCAAACTGAACTTTTAAAGCTTGAGCCACTGCCAAGATTACAGTAGCAGCAATGCAATCCTTTCCCTCCTTAATAGAAAGTACAAAAATCAAAGTATCTCAAATAATCTTGTTCTGCACACTATATGGAAAGCATCTGCAAACATGTTGAATATTAATGCTGAATAGTAATGGCCTGTACAAAACAAATAGAATTAAGCTTTTTCAGGCTGGGTATTTCCAACTAAGAAAATTGCCCAATAACTCTTCTGCAACATGTACAATTTGCATAACCAAGAGATGGCAGCACTCCATCAACCATTTACTTGCTGCATTCATTTGAAATGTAATTATGTGCCTGTAGGCACTGTACCTCAAGTATGAACAATACTATGAGGACTGAAAACAATGTATTATCATAACAAATGGAACTAGGCCAAACCTTTTAAAAGCATCTTTTTCCCTTACAAAGACCTGTGATGAAGAAATTCATTCACCAGCACATTAATTATTTATTATCTCTGCCTGCCCTAAGAATAGGGCTATATGGGGAGGCCAAGTAGCCTTCATGACCCCAGAATATAGAAGATATACATTTTCGAAATACATGTCCAAGATTAAATGTGATTTAACTCCACTTTCATAATGACATAATATTTACATATCAAATACTGTATTTGTATCTTGCTACTCAGAATGCTAGAGCAGCCCATAACTGTTTCATAGTAACAGGAGATTTTGATCCTTGGAAATTATCTGGAAGATCTGTGCACATTATTTAGTACCTAATTCTGTAAGGTGCTGAGCACCGGTTGAGCGTCTTCCAACAGGCTGAGTTTGAAAAGAGTTAAGAGCGCTCAGTTTCTTGAAGAGGCATTCAGCACCTCACAGGATGAGGCATCTTTCAGGTGCCTTTGCTAACAATGATAGCGAAAAGATTTCCCTGTTGTGGATCCCATTATCTTTCTATAAAAGTCTAGAGAATCTATAGAAAAGCCCATAAAATCTGTTTAAAAGAGAAAAAAACAGTACAGTGTCATCCTCCCCAGTAACATGACAAGAATGATGTGGCCAATAACAGGACAGAAAGTGAAAGTCAGACAGAAGTTGAGAGGGAAAGGAGTGTTAAGAAATCAAATGTTCTTTTTGTTAATCAGCTGGTTTGTTATTACGCACTGTATGACACTAGTAAGAGAGCCGGAAACAAGAACCTATGCAGAACATGAAACACAGCTAAAGTAACCTTTTTCACCAATTTTTTCCTCCCCTTAAAGATTTATTTTCTAGTGGCAGCACTCAAAGAGAACATAAATTTGGTTTATAATCTAGAAGAAAGCTCAGAAAAGAACGGCACAAACACTGCCCACATTTGCATGGTAAAACACAGTTACAGTCATCATTAGTGTTGGCTGTATTATTTATTGTAAAGAAATTATCCAACCTGTTAAACCCTTGTTTCAATTTGGGAATCTTTCTAACCTGATCCTGGTTCTGCCTGGTTATTTGTTAGTAGTTGCAGAATAGTATAAGCAAAAAATTTCAGCCAATAGGCAGTTCATGAACTCTTCAGTTTAACAATTTGCAATTTGCTAAGAGAGAGAGAGAGAGAGAGAGAGAGTACGAGCATGTGTGTGTGAGAGAAAGAGAGACTGGTCATCTAAATCACATGGTATTGTTTCTATTTTCTAACTGAATGACTGAAAGTGGTTCAGCAGGAGAATAATAACTAACTAATGATGAGAATAGAGTACAGACAAGATCAAATGCACTTACAGTTTGAATTGCTAAAATTAATGAAACTTTTGGGATTCACAAACATTTTCACAAATGACAATCAACAGAATACTTGTGAATAAAGAGTAACATGACCCCTTTCAAGTTGGTGGAATGAACTCAACACACTCATTTATGAAAATATTTGCTACTCTCTTTCTGTATTATTCCACAAGCTCTGATCATGGTTGCTGCCAACAAGACCCGATTATCCTCTCAGCTGATATTGGGTATCAGTGGAAGACTATACAGCAAACAAGAGCAGTAGAGCATAAATGCCTCCTAACAACTATTTGCATCTGGCATGAAACCTGAAGAAGCCAATATCTACTGTGGAACTATTTGATCTTAACAAGCTAGTTTTGCTTGAGTTACAATAAAAGTGTGCAGAGTCCTGTCTGAAACCCATGTTGCTATATCTATAGTCACAAGAAGCTGTTTATATACTGTAAATATATTGGTGGTTGCTGACAGGAAAAAACTTATTATAACAACAAGCCTATAATAACCATGCCTGATACAAAGGGCCCACTTTCTCTCCATATGTATCCACTCTCCATGCTGTTAAGATACAGGGACAGGTTGCTGGTGAACAGGAGGTTAACTGCAGCTCAGCCACTCCCTTCCCATGCACAGAGCTCAAAGGAAAGGGTAGGTGAGTAGCTGCATGGGAGACAGGGGTCAGAATGCCTTTGGGAAGGTTTGACTCCACAACAGTGGCTCATTAGGATTGGGTTGAAAACTAAAATGAGGATTTTTTTTTTGGTTTACCTTTTGATTTTGTTATTTTGTTTGATATTTTATCTCTCTCTCTTTTTTAAAAACACAGACCCTTGAGGCAAAGCCTGTGTACAACTGGGGGTTTTATGCTCAAGCTAAAGAAATTCAAGAGTTGCTGTACAGTCAGCAAGAATCAAATAATTTTCAGCAGAGTTACTATATTTCTGTCCATTTGACCCCTGCACAAATAATCTCTCCCCAGTTATGGTGAAAAGAAACTGTTAATGATTCAGACTTGAGTCTGCACGCATTCTGCACTGTATCACTCCCAGGGCCGCCTCTGCTCCCTCATCACATCAGTGGTCTTGGGTCTGAAAGGGAAGCTTAGTAGACAAATTGGTTAGAGACCAGAGGAGAATGCACTGGTCATGATATTCATATCCTTTTTACCTCAATGCAACCCTGCTGATGTTTTGTCATTGAAATTAAGAGGTTGCACTAGCATAAGTGAGAGCTGATTTGACCCATTTTCTTTTGGGCTTTACAAATATTATCAGATTCTAGAAGAAATAGAACGGCTCCTGTTCACTTCTCTGCATCTATTGCCCACCCCTGGTACAGGTTCGTGCTCTACTTCAGAAGTCTACCTTGGTATGTTAGAACTCTGTTTCCCTGGAATGTCAATGTGCATTACTCCTGAGTTAACTGTGTGCCATTCTCTGTACTCCATCACAAAGCCCATGAGACTCCAGCATATGGATCGCTTGCAGGATCAGGCCCAGATTCAGGGGATCACTGTGATTAGAGGCTCCGATTCAAAATCTGAACCTAGTGTAGTTAAAGGATTACGGGCCTTGAACTTTTCCCAGGTTCAACTCTGTGTGGTTCCCTCAAAACCTGCGTCAAGTCCAAAACCCACAGAGCTCTGTGTTAGATATATACAAATCTTTGTGCTGCTTGTAATCCCTCTACTAAATAAGAGTTTATCATTTCTGTTCAAAGCACTTCACAACTGTTATCTGATTGCTCATAACAGACTTGCAAAGGAAGCCAGTATTTTCTGACTTCAGAAAGGCTGGCTGAAGAGGGAGTCAGAAGTGAGATTGGAACACATTACGTTTCAGGAGGCTCCATCAGAAAGAAAGTCTACATCTTATCTAAGATATTCATTATTTCTTGCATCTTTACTTTATTCCCACTTTTAAAATAAACATCTGGCCTCAATTCTTTTTTCCCTTGAACCAGTTTGACTCCAGTGTAACTACTGATTTCACTGATGTTACTTCTGATTTACTGATTACACTAGCATGAGAGGAGAATCAGACCATCTGCTGGAACATGTCTGGATTTAAACTTTATTTCTGAAAGTGTGACCTTACTCTTCAATCTATTTTTTTAAATCTTTCCCAGCAATAATAGTTTTTCTGTTAAAGACGTATGTATACTACCCACTTCCTCATGTATCCCTGATATTTTTAATTATGCCAACAATGGGTTTCTTCAGATGATATGCAGGGGGCGGTATTTCTGAGAACTTGTGCTAACACTGAATGCATTTTAAAAGCTTTATTTTGCTGCCATTGTCAATGAAACAAGAAAAGTTAGAAAGAAAAGTCATTACAAGCAGTCAGTCTTTGACCCTGAAGACAAATGTACAATGTTGGCATAGCTACTGGAATGATGAGTTATTTTATACTACCTTGTAGAAAAAAAATTAATAAAACATCCTGTATATATAAAAATAGTGACTATTAAATGTGTGGCTAATGCAAGTGAATCTCATTCTTTTTATTAGAAATAAGTGATGACAACACAGTTTTCAGCAGAAAGGACTTACAAATATGTAAGCATGCACTGCTGATCTGCGTAAACACCACATATCAAACCATTCACAGTCAGAACCAGGAGGGTCAAAAAAGTTAGACATGCAATTGCACATGCAAAGTATGCACTTAGTTGTGCACCTAATTTGCTCAGTCATTTTCCACAGTTGTGCAGGCAAAAAAGATAATTGTGCCCATACATGACTAGATAGGCACATTTGTATTTTCTGTGCTCAATTCCATTGAGCATGCAAGTTAGGCATGTAATTACATACCCGTGTTTGTGCATTTATTAATTTTGCCCTAAATGTTCAGCATGGATTTCAAACAGGAAATGCTGTTCGTTATCTGTAGATTACCTTCCCAAGTAGTTTGTGTTCTCACCTGATTTCCTAAATTACTTGTTCATAAGCCCTTTTTTTTTTTTTTTAGTTAAAAAAGAGAAGCATCAGAGAAGGGAGTCAGCTTATGAACAGGTATAGAGAGGGAGAGTTGGGACACAGACCCTCCCCCTCAAAAGTGGAGGCAAGGAGAGGCAGCACAGCCAGAAGGGAAGAGGCAAGGCCAGAGTCTCTCCGCTTCTGGCCACACTGCTCTCTCCCCAGCCTCCGAAGCAGCTGCACCTCCGGGGCTGGCACGCTGTGGCCACACCGCTCAGCCCCACCTGACGGAGCAGGCTGTGGCCAGGCCTTTCAGCCCCGCCCACCACAGCAGGCTGTAGCCTGGCCTCCTGGTCTGACCTGCCAGAGCAGGCTGCGGCCGTGCCACCCAGCCTGCTAGAGCAGCTCCGGCCAGGCCAAAGACATCCTCCACTGGCCCGCCCCAGATAAGGTGGGAAGGGATGGGATGGGGAGAGTATAGGGGTCCTGGGCTAGGGATGGGGTCATGTTGGGGTGGTCACTGGGGTTCCTCCCGTGATGCCCTGTTTCTCCCCCCAAAAAAAAATTTCCCCACCAGTTGCTGTCCCGGCCCGTCAGGGTAAGCAGCTGGCAGGTCGGGACACTTTATTTACTTAGGTTTACCTCCGTGTCTGTGGATGCTTGTGGTAAACAAACTGTCTCAGCCCACCAGCAGCTTATCCTGATGGCCCGGGAGCCAAAGTTTGCCGACCCCTGAATTATAGGGTCAGCGTATGAATGGGTCATAAAAATGTTCCATATTTTCTTATCCATCTTGGGGAGTGGGGGCGGCTTATAAACGAACTGGCTTATGATCGAGTATATACGGTAAGTGGAATCAGGCCTGATCAATGAATAAGAAACCTCCAAGGAAAACCCAAGTGCTAGTGATTCAGTATGTGTCACTCGTTCTTTTGAACCATAAAATAGACACAATCCAGTTTCAAGATGAGAGCACTGTATTGGCATATGTAGCCTTTTGTTTACTGAATTATAAACAGTGTATTGCTGTTGCCCACCATTTCTGCAGCAGGTGAGGAATGGTACTGAGAAGATGTTTGTTGAAAAGAAAAAAAATGTATTCAGTACATTTAAAAAAGCCTGTGCATTAAGACCACAGTGATGATTGTTGTGTTCCATTATGTGCACACTCCCATTTCAGCCAACTGAAAATTCCAATTAATCAAGTCAGTTAAAAGGAATTGTAGGTAACCATTTCATAGCATCCACTTTACAAAAGAGATAAATCATATCTAATCAGATGCCCCAAAGTCACTTAACATTCAGGCTGGAAAGCACAGGGCTAATATTACCAGAAATAAATGTTGGCCTGAAATCTACCGCATGTCTAAAATTATAGCAAGAAGGACCACTTGCTACAGTGAGAGCCACTCACCTCCTTTTGCTTTTTCCTGAAGTGCAAGGCTCTAATGGCCTCTTTCTCCTCCTGGGTGCACAAATTAACTCTGCTGCATGTAATAAACCCCAGTGTTACCTGATGGGATACTGATGACATTGTATATATTTGCTAAGCTGAAATACTCCAAACAACTGAACAATTTCTCCTACATGCAGCTTGCTAGGTACATTACTCTGAATCTAATTCTTTCCATCTACAGAATCAGAATTTCCATTTATTAGTTGTTCAATATCTTCAGTGGATGACAAATTAATTGGAACACTTGAGAATGTGTATTACAAAGAACTGACAAAGGTATGCTTCTTTAATTATGATGAATTGAACAGAAATGTTTGTTTGTTTTTTTTTAAAAAGCCCAATTTTGTTGCTCAAAGCCCACACAAAATTAAAGAGCATTCCGGGGGGCAGTGCATGTGCAATCTTTTTATTTTCTAGATTAGTAATGCAATTCCTCGTCAGTTTTGCTCTGCTCAGCATGCACTGCACGAGTGATGTCAGCAGCCCCAGTGATCACGTAGCTGGTCCAGAGAATCTATTCATGAAGAAAAGCCAATTTTTATTCAACAGTCAGCAACATTCTGAAGTTTTCAGTATTCATATTTTATATTTTTAGTCTTATTTTTTACCCTATAGAAAAATGTAGACAGCCACTAAATGATCAGTGTAATACCCAAGCCAAGCTGAATGCTTGATGGGTAACTATAGGACAAAGCTTCTTCAATTCTACCTTGGAAAAGGCACACCAGACAACTCATTTCTTCCTCTTTCTTTCTAAGGTGACTGTTCTAAAACTATTTTAAAGCTATTCCTATTTCTAGCTAATTTTCTTCCTCAAATGCTTTAGTTTCCCCCTGCACTTCTGCTTTAGAATTCTTTCCCACCCCAGCCCACAAGCAGCCCTGCTACTCTGCTGAGCAGCTGATTACTGAGTTCAACCCTAGCATGTCTGTTTTTGTAACATGCTCCAATGATGGGTATAAGGATGTTTTAAACATTTTGTCACACAAATTCCTTAGGGGTTGACTTCACTGATTATAACAAACAAACATACATCAACTGGAAAACAAGTTGTTAGTGACTTTTTCCCCCTAACTAGGTGGTTACACTAGCTCTTTTGTGAAGCATATAGATTGTACCATTTCGTCCTGGATCAGAGGACTGTTTCATGGAAAGCAAGGGTGTTTTAGGATTAGGCAGCTTAATAATAGGCAAATCTCCCTTTCCAGGGTCTAAATGGTTGTGAAATTTAAAGGAGGGTTGAAGTTTCTAAACAATTCACTGTTTTGGGACACTCATGTGTGTTTATCATATAGTGCACTCCTAGCATACTGAGATGAGATATGTGGAGTTGTCCTCAGTGATCTTTTGTCAGCAGGGATTGGAAGTCTCACAGGCTGTTCTCCCAAAATTTTGGTCCAAACATGCAGAAATTGTGGGAGTTCAATCGAATTTTTCATCTAGTCCTTATGAGATTTGCACCATCTTGGCTACACCCAGATTAGTTATGGAAAACAGGTCTCTTTAGGGCTGGATCCAATGACTGTAATAAAAACTGTAGGGACACGTTTGAAACTGGGAATTTGAAGTTGGCCCCTAAGATTCAAGGTTTGAGCCTATCTGAATCCTATCGATGTACCTTTCAGAATACAGAGTCTGAGCAAATGTATACAATACAGGTTTAATTTAAGAACAGAAATAGAATTTATTAAGATTTTATTTAAGATTCACTAGAGAAAAAGACATTTTGCTTAGGAAAATATTTAAAATGCCCACAGCAGAGAGGCAGGTCCACATCAGAGGATTTGGATCCAAATTTTGGATTCCAAACCCACCTAGAATTCAGGGTGCTCAGATTTAAGTGTTAGTTTGAAACCACCTATAAATACAGGGCTTGAGTCTCTTCTCACTAATTCTTGTTTTACACTATTTGGCTTTAATTGAGTTTCTCCTGATTTACCTCCAATTTAAAGGCCTGACCTGGCAACACACCAAAGGAGTTTCAAGTCAATGGGACTATTCACATGCTTAAAGTTAAGCACATGTTTAAGTGCTTTACTAGATCAGGGCCTATATGAGCAGAGAATCAGGCCTGATAGATCTAGTTGTGTATGACCATGGGTTAGGTTTCTCAAATTTGAGCTGTGTGAATTCTTTTAACTGAAAACCATTTCAATACAAACTCACAAATTTGGGTTCACCAAAAAGTTCATCTGGGAGTCTGAGACAAGCTCTGAGTAAGTCTGGGTCAAATTACAAGTGATCATCAGACAATTTATCCTCTCACCGAGAAATCTTGTAAAACTCAATGGTTTAGACCAGCAACCAAAGAAAACTTGACTATTGTGGATGAATTCCACTTTAAGTTCTAAGGTTTGTTCAAGCCCAAAACTCAAAGTGAAACCCAAGAGGTGGAAACTTATATGAACCAAAACTAGATTTGTCCAAACCCTCTGTGAACAGAAAACATAACTCTCATACTGCTCTTTTTATAATTAGCACCCGTAATGCTACTCTATAGCAGAAACGTATGGCTCATTGAGTTCCTAAACTGAGCCATTCCAAGACAAAGGAAAGTTGGAAAGGGGACTGTGTAATGAGGAGCTGACTGCCTAACATCACTATTTCAGAAATGAAAAATATCCCTATGGTCACTTGCAGAATGAATTCACAAGCTCCTGGAAGATGCTCAGCTGCAGAATTACACTTCCAGGTATTGATATCCCACTCCTCTCTCTTGGCTCTATATCTTGGTTATCTAGTGTGACATTATTGACATAAACTGTGACTATATAGATCATTGTTGCAACCACGGTCCTATGGCTGCACCAGCTCTTGTACAGAGGAGGCCAAGTGGGGTGTCTATGGAAAAGGTTGTAGTTTGCTGGTTATGATTATGTTGTCTGTATGTATGTATTATTTTGTATATGAAGTTATGAATATTGGCTATGTACTCATTTGATTCTAAGTAGCCTGGGTGAAGCATTTGGTCAGCTTCTTGAAAAAGGACTATTCTCAGTAAGTGCCCAATCGAGAAACACTTAACTGACAATGGACTTTGGGATCCGCCAATACACATCTGAGCTTTCCTGGTAACGTTCAAACTAACATGTAAACAACGGCATCAGCCTGCAAAAAGCTGAATCATTCATAGACATATGACTTGCCCAGGTGGCTACAGACTCCATCTCGTTGCCGTGATTTTGCACAGGAGAACAAAGGGGTTTCTGCCCACAAGAGAAAGAATATAAAAGGCCCTGGAAACTCCTCCATTTTGTCTTCAGCTGGCTCAGAAGATAGCCTCTCCACCCCAAAGAGATGCCTGAAAAAAACTGGAAAAAAGGACAGTAACTACGGGGGTGTGAGTGATTGCTGAACCCAGACTATGGAGTCGTCTAGTCTATGAAAGAAGCTTATTGGAACATCTCTGAGGATGAGATTTATCTGCATTTAGTTTCCTACTGTATTAGGCTTAGACTTGTGTGTTTTTGTTTTATTTTGCTTGGTAATTTACTTTGTTCTGTCTGTTATTACTTGGAACCACTTAAATCCTACTTTTTATCACTTTTTGCTTATTAACTAACCCTGAGCAAATAATTAATACCTGGGGGAGCAAACAGCTATGCATACCTCTCTATCTGTGTTATAGAGGGCAAACAATGTATGAGTTTACCCTGTATAAGCTTTATACAGAGTAAAATGGATTTATTGGGAACTGGGTGTCTGGGTGCTAGAGACAGGAGCACTTCCTAAGCTGTTTTCAGTTAAGTCTGCAATTTGGGGGGGAGGACATGGTTCAGACCTGGGTTTGTGTTTGTAGCAGGCTACTGTGTCTGGGTCAACAAGACAGGGTACTGAAGTCCCAAGGTGCCAGGGAAAACGGGCTCAAATATAGTCTCAGCACATCAGGTGGCAGTCCCAAGGGGGTTTCTGTGACGCAACCTGTCACATCTAGAAAAGGTAAACCTTTTCTTTAAGTCTGGTGCAACTGGCTGCTACTTAAATGCTGCATTATGCTCATCAGTTAAATGTCTTTGTGCCTCAACTTTCAAAGGTTACAGCATCTGTGTAGCCAATGCCATCTAAAATGAATATCCATAATGATCCTTTTTAAATGTCCCACACACACACTTCCTTTCTCCCCTATGACAGGAGGTCCTTGAATGGTCCCTTGAAATATGTGTTAATACTTATAGTAAACAATCAGTTCCACTTGGTATTTCGTTGTGACTCTGGGTACATTTCCCAGACCTGAAGAAAAGCTTTGTGTAAGCTGGAAATCTTGTCTCTCTCACCAACCAAAGTTGGTCCAATAAAAGATGTTACCTCATCCACCTTGTCTTTTAAAAAGAGAATATATTGCGGTCTCTTTTCAGTACTTCCATACAGGAAACCATTGCCCACAAGCACTTACAGTACATGCTTGCATTTCTGTCTGGTACTAGAGTCAGTCCCACCACACTGAAACCTCTGCGCTGCTACTGAATGCTGAGAGAGAGCACAGTGGGACGTATCTCTGTGAACAGAGTCACACATCAGTTACTGTTGATCGCAATAAACACTTCTCCCCCTGGTTAACCAAACACACACTGAGCCATGTGGCTCACTTTCTGTGTCATTTAGCACTTCACAGATAAACTAAACATCCTGCTCTACCCTGAGTGGTGACTCAGTTCTTCCTAAATACTTAATTGAAGTTTGTTTACTGCCGAGCACTGTGCTCCAAGGGGGAGGAAGAGAGGTCTGACTCTTTTGTCTGCTCAAAGATCCCCAAACTTTGTCAACTCCTATTTATTGTTTTTTACTTTATATAAACAAAATTAAGCTGTGGAGAGTCTATTAACAAAAGGCCTACACAGCACAACCCACGGCAATCCGCAAGGTATGACTTAATCTTCCAGGAAAATCAATTTTACTTTGAATAAACTAGCAAAGTATGGGGATTACTCAGG
Organism: Gopherus flavomarginatus; assembly: GCF_025201925.1. Classification (NCBI taxonomy): domain Eukaryota; kingdom Metazoa; phylum Chordata; order Testudines; family Testudinidae; genus Gopherus; species Gopherus flavomarginatus. The sequence goes on from NC_066626.1 coordinate 63,505,196, forward strand.
GGAATTAGTCTGAGAAGTATGATAGAAAAACATAGATTTTTTTCACCACTGGAGTATGGTGCTGTAGCGCATATTCAGTGTGGTATAATTATACAGAGAGTTCTTAAAGCAATTCCAGGTTTGTTTCCCCTGAGGCTCCTTAGATACAAGTATTTCTACTGCAGATAAGAAAACCAATATGAGAAACTAACACCTGTTACATTAAAAAAGAAAAAACAAGCATCTTGAATAAGTGTCTATGGTCTCAAGGAGCCACCAAAACCCCATTTAGAAATCATAGAAATGTAGGACTGAATGGGACATTGATCGGTCATCTAGTCCAGTACCTTTAAGTATTATAGACCACCCTTGCCAGGTGTTTGTCTAACCTGTTCTTAAAAACATCCAATTAAAGAGATTCCAGAACCGTCCTAGATAATTTTTCCAGGTCTCAACTTTGTATCTCTTTCTTGTTTTGGTAAGGGAGAGTCTGACCTTATGCTCCTGTTTTCCATATCTGTGGCAGGTCCTTTTGTGACCATTTGGAGGAGTGCAGAAGGGTGAAACTATGCTAATACAAGAGAGGTTAATAAACGGCTTGTGTACAGCTGCAATGAACTTTATTCACAGATGGTAGGGCTTTGTTTCGGAAAGTGAGCCATTGTAAAGAAACCAAAGAAAACTAATTCTGCTCTTGGTTTCATCTAGGCAATTTTTTTTAAAATTTGTAACTGACAGTAGAATTTGAAGAGACAATGTGGACCAATCAAGATATTACCTCAGCCACCTCATCTCTCTAATATCATGGGACCAACACAGCTACAACAACATTGCATATAGCAGATTTTGGAGCAGTTTCCACTGGAGGAAGCAGAAAGGCTCCACACCAACTGTTTGCACACCTGTGCCACCCAGCATACAGGATCAGGGATTCAATTTTTACCTTTGTATTATGTTTCTGTCCACTTGATACTCAGATAGGAACTGAAATCTATGGATTTTATCCCCAGTGTAAGCAGATGGAGCTCTCTCTGCTCCATCACTAGCTGCCAGTAGCAGGACTGAGAATAGAACTGCACAAAGCTAGCAATCCCACGTTTTAGCACTTATACGGAGCTTTTAATCCTCAAAGAACTTTACTAAAATTAACTAATTAACCCTCACAACCATCCACTATTGAGGTAATTCTTATACCTGTTCTACAGATGGTCAAATTAAGCCACACAGAGGTTAAGTGACACACCAACCTCTGCAGAGAGAGTTAGTATCTGAGCAGGAACTGCTGTTCAGAGATTCTTAGGGCCGACTCCTACTCTCAGACCACACTTCTCTTGTGTTTTCTAGAAGTGGACCCAAACCAGAACCCACGTCTGAACACTTCCTTAAGTTTGGATCTGGCTTCAAACTGCTTGGCTGTCCCTCTGTAAAGGATGGAAGCAAAACTTCCTATCTGAACATGGGGAATAATTTAGATCCAGATTCAGACCTGAGCTTTGCAACTCAGCCCATCTCTAATATTTTCATAAGTGTTTGTGAATTTGATTCTGAGTGAAATGTTGCTCTTATTGGAGAGAGCTCAGCTTTTTCTAGCTAACAACCCTTATATTCCCTATCTTTACTAAAATAGTGAATTTGTAATTTTTCCCCAAGACGAACATTCATCTTTTTTACAAAGAACTGCACAATTTTCCAACAAAATTATACCGTTTTAATCTGTAGATAATACATTTTGGCCCTGTCCATGCAATGGCTTTTTGTACCTGTGTAGCTACACCTGTATAAGTCAACTGTGCCAGCGTAAAATAAGCTACAAAGATACGGCTTGCCCTGCTTTGAAGCCCTCTTTATACTTATGCACCATATCTACACTGGGGCTTTGCACTGGCTCAGCAGCAGTGATGTAGCTAAAGTAGAAAAAATACCTTGCAAGTTTTTAATCAAAAGATGTACTAAAACATTGAGCTGAGACTACAAATCATTTCATGTGATTGTATGGGGGGGCATGGAGGCGTAAGGTTTCATTTGGCTGGTGATTAACATTTGTTCCACATACGTACAGCTATGAGAAGAGCTGGCAGCTGTGTACTGCTTTACTCTCACTGAGTGTCAGACCCATGGCTCACGTTGTCCAAGTTGCATTTCAACACATTTCCCCTTTCCCCCCCCCAACCTCTATACCCCTATTCTTTGCTGTAGGAAATAACAACTCAGACAACAGTAATGTCTCTTTTCCTTATTGGTAAATAGTGCAAGCACAGCTGCTGTGATGATGATGATAAGGCAGAGGTCTGTTCTCAAATGGAAAAAACAGAATGGCAGTTTACATATTGGCTAGAAAACAATCAAAAGAACCTGCAGCCCAAAGCAGCAATCCTGTTTCTATCTCACTTCATTGTCTTAATGGGATTCTTATTCTTATTCTATATTTAGAGACATGGGAAACTGTGCTAACCACACTACCCATTGTTTCTTAACCTCAAACAGCTTATATCAACTGCTGTCCTTTAAGGACACTGAATATAGAGTCTAATCAAGCTAGCTAAACAAGATTTTGGAAAATTAAAATTAAAATTTTCTTCTTAATGGCGGGGGGGTGGATGACGCTCACCTCTCTACAGAAAAGGGGGAAAAAGGATGGGCTGAACTAATCTTTGCTTTTATATATAAGTTTCTGGACTTTTTTGTAAAAACCCACAGTAGATTTTAGCTCATTGTAGTGTGTCTGTTAGCTTTTTCCATCATTCATCCTGACCAACAAATGGATATAAAGATCTCAGCAATTTCCCTTCCCAGTGGTTGGTTGGAAATGAGGAGAGACTAGAGCGACACACAATAAATACCTGGAGATTTTCCTGTTGTTCACAACATTTAGGCCTGGTCTACACTACAGGGTTAGGTCAAATTTAGCCATGTTAGGTTGATTTAAAAATGAATGCATCTACACAACCAACCCAGTTCCGTCGACCTAAAGGGCTCTTAAAATCAACTGCTGTACTCCCCAGCGAGGGCAGTAGTGCTAAAATCGACATTTCTGGATCAAATTTGGGGTAGTGCAGACGCAAATCAACGGTATTGGCCTCCAGGAGCTATCGCAGACTGCTCCATTGTGACCGCTCTGGACAGCACTTTGAACTCCGATGCACCAGCCAGGTACACAGGAAAAGCCCCAGGAACTTTTGAATTTCATTTCCTGTTTGGTCAGCGTGGCGAACTCAGCAGCACAGGTGACCATGCAGTACCCCTCCAAATCGTAGAGCATAGAATGTTTCTACGCTCCCCCTATCATCTCCGTCCCTGAGGTTATCACAGATTAGAAGGCAAAAAAAAAATCACACTTGCGATGACATGATTTCCAAGCTCATGCAGTCCTCCCGCACTGATAGGGCACAGCTTAAAACATGGAGGCATTCAGTGGCAGAGGCCAGGAAAGAATTAAGTGAGCGCGAAGAGCAGAGGCAGGACGTGATGCTGAGGCTAATGGGGGAGCAAACAGACATGATGAAGCATCCATTGGAGCTGTAGGAAAGCCAACAAAAGCACAGATCCCCACTGCATCCACTGTATAACTGCCTACCCTCCTCCCCATGTTCCATAGCCTCCTCACCCAGATGCCCAAGAATGCAGGGGTGGGGGGGAAGGTTCCGGGCACCCAGCCACTCCACTCCAGGGGATGGCCAAAGCTACAGAAGGCTGTCATTCAAAGAGCTTGATTTTTAGTGAGGCTACAATAAGCAATGTGGCATTGTCCTTCCCTCCTCCCCCAACCCACCCGGGCTACCTTGTCCATTATCTCATTTTTTTTAATTAATAAAGAAAGGATGCATGGTTTCAAAACAATAGTTACTTTATTTCAAAGGGAGGAGGGTGGTTGGCTTGCAGGGAATTAAAATCAACAAAAGGGGTGGGTTTGCATCAAGGAGAAACACACACAACTGTCACACCGAAGCTTGGCCAATCATGAAACTGGTTTTCAAAGCCTCTCTGATGTGCAGTGCACCTTGCTGTACTCTTCTAATCGCTCTGCTGTCTGGCTGCTCAAAATCAGATACCAGGCAATTTGCCTCAACCTCCCACCTCGCCATAAACATCTCCCCCTTACTCTCACAGACATTATGGAGCACTCAGCAAGCAACAATAACAATGGGAATGTTGGTTGCGCTGAGGTCTGACCAACAGCACTAGCGAGTTTTTAAACGTCCAAAGGCACATACTACCACCATTCTGCACTTGCTCAGCCTATAGTTGAACTGCTCCTTACTACTGTCCAGACTTCATGAACAGATTCCCCGAAGCTCGTCGCTGGGGAGCAGAGTTGCAGGGGAAGTGATGGAGCCGTACACCATGCACTGGAGGTTGCTAGGAGCCGGGCAGGGAAGACATTCCCAGAACCCCCAACCAAGCTACATGTCTGACGAGGACGGTTACCAGTTCTGCTGCACCGTCTGCTGCCAGCAGCACCCAGGAGGACCAGTACGGATCCCCCAAGCTCGTCGTTGGGGAGCAGGAGAGCGGAGCTGCAGTGGGAATGGTGGATGACAACGGTTAGCAGTCCTACTGCACCATCTACTGCGAAGGCAAGGAGCTGCTGCCGTGTAGCAATGCCAGCTACTGCAGGTGCTTCTATGTCAAATGCTTGGAGGTCAAGGTAGGGCAAGGTACCTCGGCCAAGGCAAAAGAGAAAAGCCTTGGAACTGTTACATGTGTCAACCACAGAAGTGCTATGAGGTGTTACAATGCCGACCGGACTGGAATGTACGGCTGCAAGACTTCTCCACCAGAGACAAAGGACAGGAATAGGATGTACCTAAAATCTAAAAAGGCCCGCACATTTCCCAGAGTCACTACCCTTGTTAACAGAAAGTCAATGATTGCATTGGCTACTTGGATCACAGCAGCCTCCACAGTAGACTTTCCCACAACAGTAGCAGTGATGGTGAGCTGAGTGGACTCCATGCTTGCCGTGGTATGGCATCTGCATGGGTACCTCAGGAAAAAAGGCGCCAAATGATTGTCTGCCATTGCTTTCACGGAGGGAGGGGCAACTGGCGACATGTACCTAAAACCACCCACAACAATATTTTTGCCCCATCAGGCATTGGGAGCTTAACCCAGAATTCCAACAGGCCGTGGAGACTGCGGGAACTGTGGGATAGCTACTCACAGTGCACCACTCCGTAAGTCAATGCTAGCCACGGTGGTGAGGACACACTCCGCCGACTTAATGCACTTAATGTGGACATACGCAATCGACTGTATAAAACAGACTTCTAAAAATCGACTTCTATAAAATCGACCTAATTTCATAGTGTAGACATACCCTTATACTATATCTATTTGAGCAGGCAATGATAAGGGAAAAACATGGCAAAGAAGGTTTATTCTGTTAGGGCTTGACTTTGCTAGAAAATGTTATGATGTTGAAGAACAATTGTGAAGAGTCAAGTTAGCTGAAGCAATGTTGATAGTGAGTGATTGATCACTGAGTGACGGGACATTGACAAGTTGTGTTCAGCATCATCTCAGTTCATTGTGCTTTAACCTTAACTAGCCAACATTGTCGTGTTCAATATTGTATCAGCTGACTCAACCTTTCACCACTGAGTACAGGATTTTTTTATTTTTTTTTTTTTTGTGAAGACAGACCCTTCCAGTTACATGAGTCACAGATTCAGTGCTCTTCACCCCAAAAACCTATACTGGGCAACATTTTTCAACAGATGGAGACTGAAGCTCTCCATGCAAAAATGAACTCTCAATTACCACTAGCTAAAAAATTGGTCCATTTGATTATATTGTACATTCTGAGATCATCTCTGTACTAAACTTCTGGCTTTTGCCTACGCTATAGTGGACTTTCAACATAGATGGGGCTCATAATCCTAAATTCTCTAAAATTTTAAAACACAATTTGCATAGATAGTCTTTGCCTCTTTCCCTGGTAATTTATTCTTGAATCACATAATCCTAACTGTGCCATTCCTCCAATAATTATCCACCTTCTCCCGGTGTTTGTAACCATTAAGGTCTCTCGACATTTTGTCCTGGACAGTGTCATAGGAACCAAGTCTTCATCCCACTTGACCCGTGGAGAAGGGTTGTCATCAGAGACCCAGTTATGGCTTCCTGTTATTGAGCCACCCGGCCCTGGTGCCTAGTAAGAGCTGTAGAAACCACCTTGTGGCAACTTCTGCCACAGGCAACAGGTCTTTCAGAGTGGTCCTCTTCCAGTGGAGGATTTCTTTTATAAATGGAGACACTGAGACAAAGAGAGGTTGACCCAAGGTTGCTCAGTTCACCGAAGACCAGGCTAGCCATAGACTCCAGGTCTTCCAGTACCTTGCCCTGTCATCTGATTGTTCTACATGTATTCATATTGAGCTGAGGAGGAAATAGTTTATCCACTATAGCACCCAGCAGAGCAAGTGGGAATTCTGAGGTAAAATTCCCATTGAATTGTTGATATGCAGGAAGAGGGAAGTGGGAGTGGAGAAGCACAGCTCCCCAAGCAGAAGGGTACAGTGCAGTGAGAGCCACCACCACCACCATCACCCCCCTCCTGTTTCAATCTACTTTAATCATTGCTCATGTCTCATATGCATTTCATGATTTACGAGTCCCAGGCTTAGTCAGTGGTAAAGATGAAAACAAATTGCTGTCTGGGAGAAACACCAGAGGCTGGCCTCCTTCCTCAACAGCTGCTGCATCTTGACAGAGCACTAGGAGTTCAATCACCTTCAAAAATCAGGACTCCAGTAGGATTTTTATACACTGGAATTATCCTCATTTTCTCCTCCTCTCCTCCTCCCTCCGAGTCTCTCTTTCTCTCAGGTGGTGGCACTGTAGCACCATTTGTGGCCATCTATGCAGATCCCTTTGTCAGACTTTACAGTGTTTCTTAACAAATTATTAGAAGAATATTCACCCCCTGCCTGTTCTTCCCCTTCTGACTGATTCAACTGGTTCTCAGGGGCTGCAGTATTGTCGTTGGTTTGTTATTGGGTTGTTCCAGACAAAAGTATTTCCAAAGGGGAGGGACGTATTAGTCATTTCTTAAATGTGATGTCTGTCTCTGATTTCCCTATTCTTATTCTCAGAATTTTTGTTTAGGCTTTATTTCTTCCAGTCAGAAAAGCCAGAATGTGCTTTGAGAAAGAATTTATCATGTTCAAATTTAATGAGAGGATAAAATGTTTGCAACTTCTTTGTTTATACAAAAAAAAAATCAAGAAATGAACAATGCAGTTTAGTGGCAACATCACTTACTTAGGTGTGATAGCTGGGTTAGCACCTCATGCACTCCTTACTTCAGCAAAAATTCCCAGTAGGCCTTTAGGCATGTAAAGCCCCTAAACCCAACTAAAGTTTGAATGTTCCTGCATTGTATGCCTCCCACATAACATGAATACAGGCCACAACACTTCCTGCCCCCTCAGAGCTTTGTCAATACAATGTTAAACTAATTTAAATTAATGTCAATCCAAATCCCTCACTAAAATCATTTTTTAAAAACAGTTTTGAAAATCATTAGAATCCATCCCTTTCTATGTTAAGAGATAGAGATTCAGTGACATATTGGCAGGTAGGTACAGAAGATAAATATAATGCTGATTTACTCAACGTGCAATCCCATTGATTTCAGTCAGGCCCACCATGTTTTTAAGACTGGTATGCAAAGAAGTAACTAAAGTTGTAGTTCTACCAAAAGATTATTTATCTTTTCTTTCTGTTGTGCCTGTTAAAGCAGCATTCTTATTCAAAGCTAACAAAAAAATACAAAATGGGAAAAAGCAACTGAGGTCTTTTAAAAAAATAAAAATAAAAAATTCTTTGCCATGAAGGCTGAAAGCAGTCTGACACTGTTAAATATATTTTACAAATAGGGGTATGTGCCTGATAGATTGATTATCCTAATAATTAATTAATTAATTATACTCTACATTTATATAGTTCTTTACATCTTCAAAGTGCTATGCAAATATGAACTAATTGATATAGCCTGAAAAACCGTCCTGCTTGTCTAATATCACGTATGCATGCACAGGATAACAAATTATTAACTAAAAGGAACAATTTCTTTGGGATATCATCATAATAAATTATACACTTTTTTAAAGATATTCTTTCACTCATCTGATTAATGATTGGATTGGGGCAGATTAATTTACTTATGGGCTGTGGAAACTTAATAGGTGGAAATTTAATAGAAGTCTGATAGAATTGTCAGAGGTAATTGATGCTTTAAAGGGCATGAAATCTGGAAAAGCACCCAGTCGGAGTAGATTCACAATGGCCTTTTTCAAAGCACAAAGGGATATAGGCTCTTTGTATTCTTTAGACAAGTTTAATGAATTGTATAACATAGGAATACTCTCTGCTTCCTAAACCATGAGAGGCAAAAGTTGAGCTAATATATCATACCAATAAGGAACTTCTTCATTAACTGTAGATGTTGTGTAAATAAGTTCCCCTTTTCAAGCAGGTTTCTGATGATTCTAAATCATTTTTTAAAAATGGACTTTTTAATTGCAATTTTTGCACAGAACAGTAAAAAAATGTTAGAGAAAGACAGAGATTTGACAGCCCTTAAGTCTCTTGTCCCACCAATAAATAATTATATGGAACTTGAGGCTCATATTTCTATTTGTCCTTTTTCTCTGTTTAAAACACTGAAATGATAAAAAATGTTTGCCTTAAACAAACAAAAACCACGGAAGTAATCTCAACCATTTTTAGTTTCAATGATGAACGCAGAGGGCACATTACAAAATCTTTGCACAAGGAGCCAGTCCTGTTAGTTTAAGATATGTGCAGGAATTGGGCATATATATTTGAGGGAAAGAATTCAAGGTGGAGAGAATCAAGTCATTCAGTTTACCACAAAAGACTAGCAGTTTCAACTGTAAAATGCCTGGCTAGATCTGTGAGAGAGAACATACTTTCTTTTAAAGTCAGTTTTTCTGTTCTTGATCCCTCTGTCTGTTACTTACTACCATGAAGTTCCGTCTGTTGCATTCACACTACCCGTCTTCACATTAGCTCTCGTACCAGCCAATAAGTAAAAACTATTGTAATGTTGTCTGGTTTGTAAATGAGAGGAACAATAATAGAAAGTCTGAGCCTGAGAGCCAGCAATCCATGGTGATTACAAAGAAAATGGGCTGGATTTCTTTTGCTGTGTTTTGTTATTGTTATTAAGGTCAATGTCATCCATCAAGACCTAGAGTTATTTCTGACACGGTTTCAAAGGTCAATTGGTCATGTGCAGTAACAATAGAAATCCATGGAAAAGTGTACCCGAAATCTAGGGAATGCTCCCTTTCACTCACTATTGTCCTGACCTTACTCATATTTCAATGCCAGAAAACAACAAAGAGAGGCATTTTAAAACACCGATTAAATTAAAATGAGCATCAAGAAGAAACGGTGAGCAGCTCAATTACTTATAGACTGGAGCCAGGGAAATTCCCTCTCTTAGCTGTCGGTTCCTTTATTCAAAATAGCCAGTTTTCAGCCAGTGAATATATTTCATCAGTCTCCGGGTTAATCAGTGGTACAGTTTCAACACATAGGCCTGATGCGGCCACAAATGAAGACAAAACTCCCAATGAGTTGAACTGGATCAGGTCCTATACTATGACTCCCTTGGACTGTAGCTTCAGGATTTTGTGCACCTCCCCGACTCCATATTTCACAAATAAAACACTCCCAGTCAGCTGAAATCCTGGGGATTCACCCAACACGCACACACAGCAAAAAAGTGCTGAAATCCACAAAATATGAAGGGGCAGATGTTGAATCCAGCACGCAGCTAGATATTGGGGAGATGCACAAGGGAAATGAAAGCAGCAAAGAATCCTGTGGCACCTTATAGACTAACAGACGTTTTGGAGAATGAGCTTTCATGGGTGAATACCCACTTCGTCAGATGCAACATGAATGAAACATTCGTCGGATGCAAAATGAAATTCCACCTACAACCCCTGCTGGGTACTGGCTGCACAGACATGAGGCTGCAGTAGCCGCTGCAGCCCTAGTGCATGTCCTCCTGTCTTTTGCTCCACAGGAGAAGGGAGCGGTGCTCCCTAGTGCACCAGCAGGAAGATAGCTCCTGGAAAGGTGAGTTTTGTACCATACAGGGCATGTGAACTTTCTACAAAGTGCCCCTACATCCTTCTCCCCAGACCCTTGCACACAAGACCCATACTGGATGAGTTTGTTCCTAATACCTTGTGCTTTTAACAAAAGAGCCACTCTGGGAATGAGTTTTGTGGGTGTGTTCATAAACAAGATAACATCTCAGATAGTTAAGAACTATATATTGACCACATCTACTGAGTTGATGTAATGGGTGCCACATACTAGATGTTTCCAAACCTGAGGCCATGCAATATTTCTGATATATGAAATATTAGCAGGCACCTCATCTTACTTTATGGTAGGAAATAAACATTGAGTCTAGCTGTCCAGTGACTGTACTACCTGCCTATTATTAACCATGTTGATCATGATAGCACATAAAGGCCAGCCAGCAACAGGGCCCATTATGCTAGGCACAGGACAAACAGAGTATTAGATGGTCCCTGCCCTGAAGAGTTGTGGGCAGGGACATATCACACAAGCAGAGTCAACAATGTGCTGGCAGCAAACGGCATGTTAGTTCCATAAATATGTTTGATTGTGGGTTTTGCTTTGTTTTTGGGAGGGAGGATGAGTTCTTTCCATTTAACTTATCCCTCCTGAAAAGGGAAGGGCAAGAGGATACTGAAGGAAAGGGGACTTGGGTGGCAGGACAGGGGAGACCAGGGTAAGAAGGGCAGGTGCAGAGTGAAGCTGAAGTAAAGGGACAGAGAGGCAGAGGGTTGGAGCAAACAGCCAATCTGCACTGGGTAGAGAAAGCCCTTTCAAAAGTAGAAAGTTTTCCACATACCCAGAGAGCTGAAGGTGTGGATTAGATAGTTTCAATCATTTCTAGCCAATTTAGTTCATCTAATTTGGTAATAGTTTACTTTACAAGCCACAAATTTCATGTGAGTGCTCATTGCTTTCATGGTAACTGTTCCTCATTTAATTGCAATGGCAATATCAGAAAATGCAATGGAAATTAGATGGTAAATAATTACAAAATAAACAGTCACTTATCTTCTCTAATGATGTAGCTTCATAATATTTGTCAAGTAAAACCCATTAGTTAGTTACTTACTATGGCCCAAACAGATCCCATGAATGAAATCACATATTTAATATTTGCCCAATATATAAACAGTAAAATGCTACCTCTAATTTTTAGTAATGTTTATCATGTAAAAATGAAAAGCACACACTGAAACATGAATTCTGCTGATAAGGTTAAAGCAGTGGTTTTCAGCCAGGGGTCTGCAGATCCTTGGGGATCCTCAGATTATGTGTCAGATTTCCAAAGGAGCCCACTCCTCGATTTGGAATTTTTTACGGGTCCACAAATTAAAAAAAAGGTTTAAAACCACTGGTTTAGAGTATAATGATCAAGGACCCAATAGTGTTATATATACAGATTTGCCCACTTGAGATGAATAGAAAATTGATTTGTTCAACATGCAACAAGGAATTCACATTCAATTAAGCAAATGGAATAATGAGTGTTTTCACTTACACAGAGTCAGAGATGAATCTATTGTCACAGTTATAGTGCTAGCTGCACCTCTGGTGCCTCTGTGGTCTCTGAGGTCATGTCTACACTACAGTATAACACCCTTGGCTGGCCCATGTCAGCTGACTCAGTCTGCGGGGCTCTAAAATTGCAATGTAGATACTCGGAGTGGAGCCCAAACATCTATACTGACATTTTATAGTCCCATAGCCCGAGCCAGCTGATATGGGCCACTGTTTTACTGCAGTGCAGACATATCCTGAGTGCATCCACTAAGGTGTTGGGTCTCAAACCTTTTTGGGGGGGCGGGGAGGAATTCCATAATTCTCCCCCTCTTAAGGGAGTGTCTACAGAAACATTTAGTTTGTGGCAAACCCATGAACCCCTTTGAGTCAACTCTGTTGATGGGAATAGATATGCATCTGTATAACTGAGGGCAGAATTGGACTAATATAGCTAAAATCAGAGTTATTTTTGGTTGGTCTGCTTCATATATGAAGACCCATACAACATTGTACAGTATATAGAAAATACAGGCGTTATCCCCAGATCTGCCATTTTTCAATGAAACTAGGTATTTATGCTGCACACATCACCATTGTATCTGAGAATCTTCATTGCAATATGAGATCTGTGGGAAACATTTATTTTTAATCTTGTCAAAATGTGGCCGAAATATCACAAGCCTATAGAAAAGTCTTCTGTGTTAGAATATTATAACAATTATTCATGGCCTTACCCTCTGAATATGCTGAGAAGGCTACAACGTGAGGAAAAACACTGAAAACCTGAGAGCAGAATTTGGCCCTGTGTGACCTCAGCATCTTACTTTCATATTGAAAGAGCTACATTGATTGTCTGTCAACATCAAATTGATTTTAAAATTGCCTTAAAGACTTAAGACGGTGCATACATTTGTGACTTGTCTATTAATCTGAATTGCTGACTCTACCTGAGATCATCTGACCCTGATCTATTGGAGACACAGGGTGGGTGATCTTTTATTGGCCTAACTTCCGTTGGTGAGGGAGACAAGCATCTGGTCTATTGATCATTCCAAAAAAATGTGGATTAAACGGTATGTGTCTGCAGACCCAAAGTAAACTACTGGCTGCAGTTACAAATGCTGAGTTAACAGACTCATTTCAATGTCATGATCTATTATTCCACACAAACATATCCTCTCTGGCAAAGGGCTTGTCCACAACACAGAAACACAGCTGTATTGTGGTTTACTAGAAAGCATCATGGAATGTATTTGTATAAATGAGCCTTTACACCCTATTAGGGTGAATTGTTTTGCATTGATGATAATATAAGCTGTATTAACTCTGCTAAAACTTGCAAAGATATGACAGTTTGATACTAGTTTAATAGTAAAAACTATTCCACACCCATTCCATTCCAAAATAGAAAAATAGAGATTTTGAAAAATAACCACATAGAATCCCTTACAGTATTCTGCCTGCATTTAGTTTATGAGTTATACAAATGGAAGATATAGTAAATTGGAAATAGGACTGAAGCTTCACCAAGGCAGTAGCAATTTTGATAATCATTCAGTAAAAATCCAGAATTCCCAGGGGCTTAAATATTAGTGGTTTGCAACCATTATAAACTGTATCTTGACCTGAACACTATAATTACATGGTATTTATTAACATTCTAGCCAAAAGGGTAATTTACAGAAAGTGGCAATAGGAATAAGGCCTGGTCTACACTGGGGGGGGAGGTGGCTGGAATTGATCTAAGTTATGCAATTTCAGCTACATGAATAACGTAGCTGAAGTCGACGTACTTAGATTGACTTCCCGTGGTGTGTTCACCGCAGCGAGTCAACCGCTGCTGCTCTCCAGTTGACTCTACCTGCGCCTTTCATGGCGGTGGAGTACAAGAGTCAATGGGAGAGCGCTCGAGGATTGATTTATCGCGTCTAGACCCCCACTGGATCAATCGCTGCCCGCCGATTTGCCGGGTAGTGTAGACATACCCTTAGAGGCATGAACAGACTTCTGTATCAGAAAGACTGAAAAGGTTAGGACTGTTTTATTTAGAGAGGAGATGGGGACATTAAACAAATGGAAAAAAGAAGGTAAATTCAGTGCTCCTGTTTACGTTCTTTCATACTTTCAGAGCAAGGGAACATTCAATGAAACTGAAATACATTTAAAACTGATAAAATATTTTTTTCCACAATAAATCAATCAATCTTTGGAACTCATTACCACAAGATGTCAGTGAGTGCAAGAGCTTATCAGAATCCAGGAAAGGATTAGGTATTTGTAGGATAATGAACATCCACAATTATATTAGATAGGCTAAAAATGTAAGAGATATTGACCCTCATGTTTTGGGTCATCTGCCTCCCCCTAACTGCCAAAGGCTGGGAAGATGCTTCACCTATGGAAATGCCCCATAACTGTCCCATATTGGGATTTCTGCACCTTCTTCTGAAGAATCTGGTACTGATCATTATCAGAGATAGTATAGTGAACTAGATGGATTGCTGGTCTGATCTGGTCTGACTTTTCTATGAACAGCCTTTTTAAACAAAAAACAAAAAAACAGCCCAGATCATACGACAATGGAGAAAATGCCGCCTTAAAATTATTTTAAAACTATTTACAGTGAAATGTAATTCCAAGGTGCTAAACCAACTGAGTTACTATACCACTTTCTTTGTCTTTTTACTTGTAAACAAGACCAACACTTTGACAATAAGGACAAATGTAGACCTAGCTTGCAATTTAAAAAAAAGCTGTCAATGCTTCACAACTGTTGTTTTTATTACCCAATTCTTCTCCTCCTACCCCCACACAAAACACTATTTCATTTGTAGCCACAGTAAATCACCAAATTTCTTTATTTCCAAAGAGAACTGCTACATTTTAAAAAAGCCTTTGTATGCTATATATTCCACAGTGCTTAGCCTCATTAGTTTTGCTCCAGTATGCATGTGTTCTTTACCAGCATACTTATTTTGTACAGAGGTATCCTTTAAGGAAATTGAATGCTACAAGGTCAATATATCAATGTTATGAAGATGTATTTTTCATGAAATCTGTAAATAAGGTCAACAAGATAGGGATATTCCAGAAGACAGATCCCTTAATAGTTTTTGAGAAACAGCCTGTTTCCCTGTAAAAAGTCAATTTACTTTTGACCCATGCCTATTAAGCAGCATACTTGGTATAAGATGAAGCAAAGTATAATTCCAGCACTTTTCATGGCTTTTGGTAAATATGGTTAGGCTGATGTATGCAAGTGTAGCAACCCATAGCTAAAGTAGTAAGGTAATGAGGACTTGGGATGAAAATGTAAAGCAGCTTAGAACTTCCTTCAGGACTGTGGAAGCCCACTGGAATCACTAACTTCAAAAGGAGTAGGATTGGACTCTGTTTCACAGTTTCTTTTTCTGCCTGTCCCCTATTATTGCAAAAATTATTGAACTTAGGTTAAAAGATCCAGATGCTCTCCAGGTCAGCTGTGACTGAAAATCGTTATACCTTGATGACTATTCAGTGGCTTGTGAGAAATAAATTAGCGGGCTGAGTCCAGTTTCTGGTGAACAGCTGTCCACCATACAAAAATCACCACCAGAATTGAAGTGACAGGGAAGGAGAAAAGGTGAAAGAAAGGAGAGACAAAAATGGAGTGAGGAGGAAAATACAGGTGTAGAAATACAGGGAACCAAGTGAACCAATCAAAAACAGTTTAAAAAAAAAGAGAATGGATCATAATAGTTAACAATCTAATAGTTTTTTTCATCTCTAATCCCATCATACTGCCAGGACAGGATATTATCCTCCAACAGAGAACAGATCAGATATTCAAACTTGGTTTTAGCTAAAGAACAGAGAATGAAGAAAGAAGGAAAAATGAACTCACATGCACAAAAATGAGCAGAATTGAACAAAATGCCTGCAAGAAGATTGGAGAAAGGAGAAGAGAAGCAAGAGATGGACAGCAATAAGGACACGATTGCACACACAAAAACTCCCATCTATCTCTGTGGGACTTCTGTGCGCATAATGGCTACATAGTCCAACTGGTGAGAGCTGGAAAGACAAGGTTGACAAAAAATAGATTAGCATTAATGAAAAGAAAGGGTTGTATTTCACTTATTGAATTGTCATGGTGCTGGGCAGTTAGTGCACAGCAACTTGAGAAGTTGGTTATTTCTTTTAAGAGAGAAATGAGTGGCCAGCAGACATTGAATCCATAAATTATTCTAATCCACTTTCATTTACAAGTGTGCAGTTTCTGAAGATAGGCTTTGAGCAGAGGTCGTTTTAACAGTAAAAGCAGCACAGTTGTCATCAGCTCCGGTTTGGTGACTCTCAGCTTTCCTTTCTCCCAACATAGAGAGGGATAAAGATTTTGGACTTCTTTAAAACCCCACATATATTTCTTTCTTGCAAGGTTTTAATTCAGGACTCAGAGTCTTTGTAACCCTAAGTAAAAAACCATTAAACTCCTTTTGTTCTTATGCTCAGCCACATGTTCTCAAGGATTATTCAGGTGGGGAACCCACCTGCTGGGTCTTGGAGCCAGCTTGACTAAGATTTCCTTACAACACCAAAGGAACTAAATAATCACTTTGTCACTTTGATGGCACCTATTTTACTGCAAAGGGACCCTCTTAGAGACAGCCCCTAATTGCTTAATTGCTGTCCAGCAAAGACCACTTGCTTTTCACTTCTGACTAGCACTGCAATGGATACAACCCTGTTTGGGGAAGATTTGTATGTGAGTTGGAGATAACTTGTTATATAAAATGAATCTGACCCTTATCACTTTGGCAACAATATTTTATATCTAGTTATACTGCTGGCTAGTTCTGGTCCATCAACACCAGCCAGAACTAATCACGACTGTAGCCTGGGCTCAATGTCCAAATCCTTGTGTAGGAGGAAGCCAGAAGAAGAAAAATTAACATTTCTGCTACCATAACCAATAGTCCTCCAGAAGTAGGAACCCACATACTAAATGGTGGTGTGTGATACCCTCTGTGCACTTCACAAGATCCAAACAGGATGCTCATTTAAAACTGTTCACCCATCTCTTATCCCCCACAATTATGCTCCACTGCTCAGCTTTTCATCCATATGTATCTATGCATCTACCCTATCATACACTTTAGCCCTACATATTTGTCTAACAGAGTCACTTACCTGCACAGTGCCTAGCAGAGAATCTGGTGAGCGACTGAGATTGCCGTCACTATAGAAATTATATATAAGGGTCACTGATACTCCAGGTGTTTGTGGAGTTTTCAATCTATGTTTTTGCCTCTCTCCGTTACTAAAACCTCTCTCTTGACTGGAACAATGCAGCCATCATTTCTTGCAGCCATCATTTCTTGCTCCACAATCCAAGAAGGCCACAAAAGTGCTATTGCAAGTGCACCGCTTGAACTCATTCTCCCAGACACTTTCTGCTTTTTAGCTTCCTGGCATGTGTTCACACGCATTCTCACTCACTGCACCCTAACATACGCTCATAAGGGGAATATTGAAATCTGTCTCCATTCAGGACACCTCTGTCTGGAAAATATAAACTGCAGTGTAAAGCCTTGAATGGCAATGGCATCTGGCAGTATCTCTAGTTTTCATCACCCACTGGAAGAGATCAGACACAGAATTATGGCCATGATGAATAAGATGATGACAATTTACTACTATTATTCCTCCTCGTTGATTGGCTATCAATATCAGAGGCATGTTAGAAAAACAAATTTATTCATGTGTACAAGTAAACTGTATCTCCATGAAGTCCATGTAACAATGGAGGCAGCATGTTCCATTGGACAGAATCAGGAATCATTGGTACAATTCCCAGCTTTGCCATTGATTCTCTGTGAGAATTTTGCCAAACCAGGTTTCCCCAGGTGTAAAATTGGTATTAATCGTTTGTAAAGCACACAGAGAGCTAGCTGCCTGTGAGAGTTGCTAAGTAGTAGTATTATTACAACAAGCTATTTGTCACAAACATGACTTGTTATTTCAAGTGACAAGCCCCTGAACTACACTGAAATGGTTTGACACAAAGTTGTGAGAGAGCAACAGAAGCCAAAAGGAAATCTCAAACAAAGCTTAATGTCTAATTGAGTTTAATGGCATTTTAGCATTTTATCTGTAATCCAACGTAGTAAAAAAAGTCTCTAAAATGTGCGCATATTTTTGCTTTCTAACAAAGTTTTACCCTGATAGTAGGTCAGTCTTTGTTGGCAGCCTGCACTAAGTTTACTAATGTATCTATTGGAGTGGTTCCAGTTAAAAAAAAAAAAGAATTTGGTTTATATTACTTGTTTTGTTTTGATCACTTCTCTCTAAAAATCTCAAACAGTGGGCTAAATCAGATTCAGTAGTAAATGCTGAAATACTATAAGGAGTCCAAATGGCTGTGGATTCTTCCCATCTGTCATGGGTTGCAACTAGAATACCATACTAGCAAAGTGATATTACTTTCAAACTAAAAATAAATCATCAAGCCAAGTCTGTGTCTCTAATCCTGTGTGTGTTGTCCTACCAGTGACCTTTCTCTGGCCAGTACAAATTATACTCCTTAGGGAATTCATAGAAACTCACTCTTCTT
Source organism: Gopherus flavomarginatus (assembly GCF_025201925.1). Classification (NCBI taxonomy): domain Eukaryota; kingdom Metazoa; phylum Chordata; order Testudines; family Testudinidae; genus Gopherus; species Gopherus flavomarginatus. The sequence goes on from NC_066626.1 coordinate 63,523,398, forward strand.
GCTAGCTTGTTTCTGTTCTGCTTGTGAACCAAGGCAGCCAGCTACATCATACTGAACCGACCATGTAAATGTACAGCATTGTTGGCTGTTGTGCTGCTCTCCATTATGATATGGCCCAGCTACTGTCGTACTCATATCTCTGAACTTGTTTACCAGTGATCTGTAAAGACAGACACTGGTTTGGTGTAATGGTAAAAAAAGAAGTGGGTAAACTAACCTAAACTAGACTCCATACTGCTGAAGTGGGTAAGTGCCATCTGTGTTTACCTGCCCATATGCTAGTGGCAGGAGCTCAAGACTGCCCTGTGCTCTGTGTGGTTGCAAGGGGAGTGGGGGGAAGGTAGGGAGCCTCTTTACAGACATGCACAAAGACGATTTGAGCTGGACTAACATCTCACCCCTTGCATAATACTCCTAACAGGAATAGGGCTCACGTCAAGTCCCTTGCCGGAATGTATGCTCCTTTCAGCAACAAGAACTAAATGGGTGTGCATACATGATGCTCCATTTCAGAGGAGTGACAAAGTCTACTCCATGGCAGATTTCCTCATCCTCCCATCAAATCCTGCCATGTACAAGGCAGGCAGGATCAGAGCTGCTTCTCTGTTCACCATCCTGTGCTAGGCAAAGCAAGATTCAGGCTAACCCATTATAAACATGATTTACAATGGAGATGCTGGTACAGCCTTATTGACAGGAATGTTATGATTAGCATCAGATAATACAAATACCAATAATGGCTCATAAATTGAAATGGTCTGTTAGCACATAGAAAACACATTTGCAGAAGAGTGCAATAAACTCGGCAGCCAATAAGAGAAAACTGCTTCATTTGTATTTTAGAGAAATCTAATCAGTGATTCAGAACAGCAGAGTGAAACACAAATACTCAGTAGAGTGGGCTGTCAAGCAAAGTGTTATTCATGACAGACTGTTTCATATCACATTAAATTACAAAAATATGAATACCTTTTATTTTCTTATGGTCTGATCTTCAGAGACTGTAAACACCCATAATGCCTATTGACTTCAGCTGGAGTCATCAGGTACAAAAGCACATCTGAAATATGCCAACGGTGCCCACATTGGAAGTATCCAAAATAACAGGATTTTTAAAAAAAATTAGCTCATATGGACTGGCTCAAGGTCCCACAAGACATCTGTGACAGAGTCTGGAAGAAAACTTGGGTCTCCCAGTCCCATTCTTGAACCATGCTATGTTTCCATGCTTCTTCTGAAAATGTCAATTTGCAAGCACAGATCTGCAGCTTGCCTATAGAAACAGGTGCCCATGGAGTTTTGTGAGTGAAAATTTAAAAAGTTGACAATTAAATTCTCACTGTTCATATAATCTACTTTCTTTAACACAAAGAACCATAACGTCTCATCAGTTTCATAGAAGTTTATAGTAACCAATAGGTGCACAAGTGAATAATGTTTTGTTTACTCCAAAAGTCATGAGAAAGAACTCTGATAAAATGTAATCAGATTGCATCGCTAATTTACTATCTATATAATCAAAATAACTTTAGGAGTTAGCTCTGTTTAGGGTAGCCATCCTGAAAATGGCACTGTTCAAATCAGGAAGATGAGAATCAATCTTCAGAATTCAGATCCAGTTCCCATTTTCAAACATACCAAATTTCATGGTTTTAGTTCAACCTCAAAGAGAGGGGCTATATGTAAAGGTTGGGTCTAGATGTGGGTTGAGATTTTAACTTCCCCGGATTTTAAGTGGCTGAGTTCAGATTCACATCTGTCAGAGACATTACAGATTTTCAGAGGCAGACAATAAGCCTGGAGAGGGGACATTTGAAAATTGTTTGTTATAACTTCTAAACAAAGAAACATGTTCCCATCTTAATAATAATAATAATAAAAATAAAATACACTTAAACCTCAAAGTATTTTTTTAAATAAATGTCCATGGTTTGAAAGAAAAAGAAAAATAATCATACATTTTTAAACAGAAAAAAATAAATCAGCTGACCTATAAGCATTGAGAAAGATGAGGATTTTGACACACGCACTCCTGGAAGTATAAGAATGGGATTCATGTGGCAGGCCCCAACCGGTTGCAGACATAAAAAGGATTACCTTTGAAGTGTAAAGATCAAAAAACATTTTTTCAGGTAATAAGATCTCTCTCAGATGGATTTCAGTAATAGGAACTGGCTTCTCTATAGTGAAGTAATAAAAAAAAGGAGCAGAACACAATAAAACTACAGCTAAGTCATTCACCCTTGGATACTCAGCATAAGGTCTCACAAAGTTATGAATGAAGTTTACAGTGGTTAATGTAGCATTTGCACATAATGGAGAAATGTGTAGGAGTCGTATTGATGAGGCTTGAAATAACTTGGGGATTGTGGTGACATCATAACAAACCCCAAGAGCAAGGATCAAGCTGTCTGTGGCATCACAGAACTCAGAGATGCACCAACATACATTTTCAGAATGTTTGTTTTTCAAGGAGTCTCGGGGCTGTGGGTGGAAGAGAAAAAGAGAAAATAAATTCTATCCCACTTCTCTCTCTTTTCCATGCTTTCGCATGCGAGGCCTGCTGCTTTTCTTCCTTCACTACTTCTTTTTAATGGCTCCCTAGCTTTCTTGAGCTCTTTCCTCCTTCCAATGACATCAGCAAACCAAATATTAGCATAGCCTTTGTTTCCAGTACAGATTCACATTAGTCATTCCATTTTAACTTTTGTTTTTAATAGTGCCTTTGATCCCAGCATCTGAAAGCGCTTTACAGCAACAAGGGCGCCTCACACCATGCCTGTCAGGTAGAGTAAGCATTCGTATAAACACTTGATAGAAGCACAGAGGCAAGTTCACTAAGTGGCAAAACTGGGACTAGAAACCTGTGCTTCTGACAACCAGTCCCCTGCTCTAGCCACTGAACAACATACTCTCCCATTGTTATTTCTAAGGCTCTCCTGCACTCCCAATTTACACTTTTTATTGATGAGACTAAATTCAAAGTGATGCCGCACTGAGTGAAGTAATATTGAAAGTTGGGAGAATTGTAAGAATGTAGTGAAAAACCTAACTGATTTATGTAATGTCACACCGGTAACGGACAAGCTTTTGGTGACCTCAACCCCTTGAATCATTTTTGTTTAACATATTAGCAACAGGTGAATCCACTGAAATAAATCCACTCCTTCACACAGCCAGAAATATATTGGATGTTTCCTGCAGTTCATTTAAGACCCTGATTCTGCTCCCATTGAAGTCAGTGGTGTAGGATCAGGCCCTGACCCATAAATTTACCCAGTTCAGCTGCAGAATCAGATAGTCAGTGAAATTTTTGCTTTTTACTCAATTTTCCAGCTAAGCTGAGCTGACAAAAAAACCAAGACGTCAAGTGATTTACTCGGGGTTACACAATGAGTCAGTAGCATAAGACCAGATTAAAACTCAGGATACTCCCTGGCTCCAACAGTTCTCTTGCCAGTAGTTCACACAAGCTCCAGCTGTTTGCCCTACTCACATGAACAGAATTTAGGGAAGTCTGGGGAGAATTTCATTTAAGTACAAATTCAGCTGGCAGCAGGCTTTTTGCTGTCAAACGTTCAACTGGATTTTAAAGGACTTCACATCAATTTCTAGAATGGGGCCCACTCGTGTCACCCCTTTTAACCTACAGCTGTCTCTTTTTCTCTTTCAGTTATCTACGAAGCAGAAAAGGTCTTTGGAATTTCTGATTTAATATGTCTTCTATGAATGAAAAAGAGAAACAAGTTTAACCACAGAACATTTGCTCTTTTATTGACTGCAGCCCTGGGAGACTGTGTTTGCAGCCATTCTGCATAGGCACCAGCTGAAGAATCAATCTCCCTCATTAGGAAGGCATGACATGGAGGAGACCTTATCAAGCCAAGTTACGAAATTTGGTATTTCAAATAATTATCCCAGTTATAAACAGAACTTCACAAAGGAGCTGCAGAGCTTAAGCAGACTCCTGAGGAATCCCCCAGCATAAGGGGAATCCCAGATACCACAGGGCAAACATCCCCCTTCCAACACAGAGGGCCTGAGTAGGAAAAAGAGGATGTGATCAGTTTGCCACTGCTCTAGGGAGATTTCAGCTGCTTAAACAGCTCTTTCAGGCCTTTGGCAGCTGAGCTTAATTTAGTGCAGCTCTGAGGCTGCTCTAACTTGTACTGGGGACAGCATTGGTCTCAAGATAAAAGGAACACCAGGAAATGTAAATCCCCCTTTGCCTCCCAACACAAGTTTTGCACCAGACCTGGAAATGTAGGCCTATATCATTCTCTATCTATATAAATTACAAGATTGTGCACTATGGAAGTTAAGAGCAATTCCCAGGACTAATGTTGTAAAGAATTTTACCCAAAATATTGACTTCCTGTCTTCATAGAGGATACATGTAAGAAAATTAAGCCCATTTTTAATAGCATAAGTCACCAAATTGATCTTGTTTTAGAAATAAGGCAATTTTGTTAGGTAAATAAAGCAAGTCCTCACTCACCTCTCCAGCACCCGAGTTCGTGCAGAGTTGGTATGGGGCACACAATTCTGTCAGAGATCAGACACCAATGCGTTGATCAACGGGCTCACACTATCCTTAGCTCTAAAAGCTTTAGATTAAGTGTGGCCCCTTTATTAGGGGTGAGCATCAATATTTATACACAGAAGTAAACAAAGTGATTAACAAAAGATAATGGTCATGCATAATCAATCAAGATTTTACAGGAAAAGCAAGTTAACAAGTAAATGCATAGAGATAAAGGCTAATGGCTACTTGAGAAAGGGGGTGTCATGAGTAGTTTGCAGGTCAGTGTTTTGTTCAAAAGGGTTCAGGAAGGATTATGCAGAGACAGCCAGTCTGGGTGTTTTTTGGCTCCCCTAAGTTCACCAAAAGTTTAGACCCAACATTCCTCCATTTGTAGCTTTGGGATAACTATTAATCAAAAAGCTACACCCTATTTCAAGATCTTAAGGGCCGCTTGGCAATTTCAGCCTGGGCCAATTCGAAGAGAGTAAGGCTTTTAGCTGAAGTGGGAAAAGAATAAACTGATTTACATGAGTTTATGAGGGAGGGGACACACTGAATACAGCAACACAGTATTATAAGGACTACTATGGCCCCAACAACACCCACCAAGAGTTTTTTAACCCACCCAAATCCGGGCAGCCAATTCCATAAGGCTCCCCACCAATCATAAGGTGGCTGGCCAGAGGAGTAGTTTTTAGCCATTTCCCTTAGGTGTTTGGTACGTTGAAAAGTGTCAGAGTAGGTGTCATTTACAAAAACACAGCATTCTTCATTTATGAGGGCGCAAGTTCCTCCCTGGGCTGCTAACATTATGTCTAAAGCCATTCTGTTTTGCAAAGCTAACTGGCGCAGCTGGGACATTTCCCCGGCCTGATTTTCAAATAGGGTTGCAGTTTCATTGGTCAAAGATTCTAATAGTCCCTGTAGACGGATGATAGCACCCTTCAAGCTAGTGTGACCAGCCCACCGCTGCCAGGACAAACCATCACGGAGATTAATATCTCTGTCAGTTTCACGGATGTTACGAACGTGGGGAAAATGAGGGGGAGTGAGGGAGATGCGAGAAGGCGGTGCTAGCCATGCCAAATAACATGACCCTGCCCAATCAGGGGAGAGAAAATAATAAGCTTTGGGCCCGCACACCCAGTATGTTCCATATAATGCGTTTTGGGTATTCCATTTCTCAAAGTAGGAGGTAACCCACCACCCGTTGTACCACTGTTCCCCTGGTAACGCAGAGGGGTCGTTGTGTGAACTGCAGAGGCACAATTTGGTAGTGTTGTTCTCAAAGGGCAGTGTAGTACTGCTTGAGCAGTTGTAGAAGGCAATTGTGTATCCTTTAACAATTAGTTGGACACCCTTGAGATCTGAGCAGGGCTTTTTAAAAACTGACTCTGAAAACCTGCCCCTCCATGAAAAAGTTGAAAAGGTTGGATCGGGGTGAGGGATCCACATATGGGATAAGTGGGATGCGCAAGGCTTGAAGCCAAGATTTTTACTAAAAGCGGTGCCATTAAAATATATGTTGCATTTACTTGTTCCCACAAAAGTTGACCCTTTTCCTTTAACAAAACACAGTGATCCTGTTTGATTGGTTACCCTGAGATATTTGTTAATTGGCACTCCTGTTTTGTCCCATGTAAGATTGGGTTGGACTGGATCTTTTATTCTAGTCGGTGGCATCCAAGTCATATTAGCAGTGGTTAGGGGAATGGGTGTGAAGGGGAGTCCCTGTGCTGCATTTACTGGAAATTGAGTACATACCCAGCAATTACTTCTATTTCCTAAAATACGAGTTTTAACCTCGTGGGAATATCTAATAAAAGCATTATCTTCATAAGCAGAAAATAAACTAAAAAAGCATAAAAAAAAACATACAGTTGTCAGAATAAAGGGTCCTCTCATTTTTTTTGAGTCAATTTAAGTCTAATGTCTGAGAGAGGTAAGCTGGTCCACTGGTCGAAGGCAGTGTCCTCAGTGGTGACAAGAGCTGCTGGTCCGTCACTGTGGTCCACTACGGCTGGCTTGACGTGGGAGTGGTGGATCCAAGATTTGCGTCCTTCCAGGAACACTGCAGTCTGGGTTGTCAAAAGAACCTGGTGGGGTCCAGTAAACCTTGGCTGGAGGGTGTCGTCACGAACGAACTTTTTGGCCCAGACGAAGTCCCCTGGTTGGAACGGGTGGATCTGTTCCTCCAGCGGCACGGTCTGGGAAAACTGCGAGGCTTTCCAAAGGGTACGGAGGCGAGCCTGTAGGGAGAGAAACTGACACGCGGTCATATGATCCCCTCCCAATAGTGAAACATCAGCACGTGGTAGCGCCCCGCCTTTGAAAGGGGGGTGTCCATAGAGCAGTTCAAAGGGGGATAATCCCAATGCGCGGGTTGGGCGAGTACGAAGGTGAAACAGGACCAAAGGAAGTACCTGAGGCCACTTTAATCCTGTTTCCTGACAGTATTTAGCCAATGTAAACTTAAGTTCCCTATTCATACGCTCAACTTTCCCGCTAGACTGGGGGTGGTAGGGTGTATGAAAGGAGTGTGAAATGCCCAGTCCTTGTTCTAAACGGCCAAGGACATGACCAGTAAAGTGAGGTCCGCGATCTGAGTCGAGCACAAGAGGGATGCCAAAACGGGGTACAATGTCTCTAAGGAGAATCTTCGCCACTGTGGCAGCAGTACAATTAGCAGTAGGAAAAGCTTCGACCCAGGAAGTCAGAGGGCAAACCAAAACAAGGAGGTGCTTTTTCCCAAAAGCCTTTGGCATATCTGCAAAGTCAATTTGAAGATGTTGAAATGGAGCAGCAGGCGGAGGTCTTCCACCCTTAATTTTGTGAAGAGGCGGAGCAGGTCCATTACGCTGACATGTGCTGCATGCTTTCACTATTGATAGGCAATAGGGTTGAATGCCTGGAGCATACCAAAAGCGAGCGATGGTGTCCACGAGGGCGTGCGTGCCGTAGTGACCCCCTTTATCATGGTGCCAGCGAACTGCCACGGGGTATGTGGAGCGAGGGAGGCAGGCTCGGCCATCTGGCATAAGCCAGGTCCCTTTGACCAGAGTGGCCCCGAGGCTCTCCCACGATTGTAGTTCAGCAGCGGGTACTGGTATGGGGTGCGGTGGAGTAAAGGAGGAGGCTGCAATAGCCAACGTGGGCATGGCTAAAGGTAAGGTGGCAGCCTTCTTGGCGGAGGCGTCAGCCAGGGCATTCCCACGGGTAACGGGGCTACTATCTTTAGTATGGGCCCAGCAGTGAACTACAGCCAGGACAGAGGGTTTTTGGAGGGCGTCCAAAAGCTTGTGGATGAGGGGGAGGTGCTGAATGGGTTTACCGGCAGCTGTCTGGAAACCTCGAAACTTCCAGAGGTGGATATGACAATGCACAACTCCAAAAGCATATTTGCTATCAGTAAAAATGGTAACGGTCTTACCAGCGGCCAACTGGCAAGCTCGGGCCAGGGCATAGAGTTCAGCGGCTTGGGCTCCCCAGTTGCCTGGCAGTGAGGCGGCCTCTTGAATGTCCCATTCAGAGGTGACAGCATAACCTGTGAAACGCTTGCCATCAACATAGAAGGAGCTTCCGTCCGAGAAGAGGATGCAATCGGGATTGTCCAGTGGCACGTCAAACAGGTTGTCTCTTATCTGTAAGATGCTGGAAACTACTTCCACACAGTCATGCTGATCCTGGAGGACTGGCAGGTCAGGAAGCAAGGTAGCTGGATTAAGGGGTCCACACCTTTCAAAAATTAGGTTAGTGTCTTCTAAGAGTTCGGCCTCTAGCTGTTGCTGACGATGGGCCGAAAAGACTTGGGTTGTGCCCCTACGCAGAAGGGCTGACAAGGCATGAGAGGTCCAAACCGTGGTAAAATGACCCAGGGTTAGGCTCTTTGCCTTTGTGATCAGCAGGGCTGCTGCTGCCAGAGTCCGGGTGCAGGATGGGGTTCCCTGAGCGACAGGGTCGATTTGCTGAGAGTAAAAAGCAAGCGGGAAATGGTGGGGCCCGCTCAGCTGGGTAAGGACACCACTAGCAATTCCGCCCCTCTCGTGGACAAAAAGGTGAAAGGGTTTGCTGTAATTGGGGGGGCGGAGAGACATGGAGGAGGCCACACTGTCCTTGAGTAACTGAAAGGCTTGAATAGTGTCCGGGGACCACTGCAAAGGGTCAGGAGCAAGGTTAGCAGTGAGTCGGTGGAGCGGTTTGCTTAATTCCCCGCAGGACGGCAACCAGGGGCGACAGAAGCCAATTAATCCTAAGAAACCTCGAAGTTGTTTCTTGGTGTTCGGTAGAGGGCAGTTTTGAATAGTCTTTATACGGGCTGGGTCCATCTGTCTTCCCTCTGGGGTTAACAGGAAGCCCAGATATCGGACCTTCTGTGAGACCCACTGAATCTTTTTAGGGTCTACCTTGTGGCCTCTGGTGTGTAGGTATAATAAAAGTGCCTTACCATCGATGCGGAGGGCAGCTTCTTCGCGATTACCTAATAGGATGTCATCTACGTATAGGACCAATGTGGATCCCTGCGGACTGGTGGAACCTTCCAAGTCGTGGCGGAGGCACTGGCTGAAAATCGTGGGGCTGTCTCTGTAGCCTTGAGGGAGTCGTTGCCAGACATAACTTTGTCCCTCCCAGGTGAAACCAAAGAGATACTGAGAGTCTGGGTGCACAGGAATGCTGAAAAAAGCTGATTTTAAGTCAATAACAGTGAACCACTCAGCATCCCAGGGGATTTGGCTGATGATAGTAGCTGGGTCAGGAACTACTGCATGAAGAGGGACCACATACTGATTAACAACTCGTAGATCCTGTACAAAGCGCCAACGAACAGGGTCTCCGTCCTTTTTAGGAGGCTTTTTGACGGGCAGTATAGGGGTGTTACAGGGAGTGCGCTGAGGGCGGACTAGCTTTTGTGCAATGAATCCCTCGATAATGGGGCGGATGCCCTCCCGGGCTTCCAGCGACAGGGGGTATTGAGGGACTGACGGGGGGGTTAAGGAAGGCTTCACCTGAATCCTTACGGGCTCTGCCGAAAGGAGCAGGCCAACATCAGTGTCAGAAATTCCCCAGAGGGTTGAAGGCAAGTCAGTGAGGTCAGGGGAGAGAGAGGGGGGTGTTTCCCAATTACCCTGAGTAGGGGCCGAATCTCCTAACACTGTCATCAATAATCCTACCCCTTCAGGAGTGCAGGTTAAAGTAGCCTCAAGCTTACAGAGTAAATCCCGGCCCATCAAAGGGATCGGACAAGCTGGGGAAAAAAGAAAACGGTGAGGAAAACATTTATCAGCATAAATAACATTCAAAGGCAAAGTGAGTCCCAGAGACTGTGGGTTGCCCTCCACCCCAGTCGCAGTTTTAATCTCAGAGGATAGCCAGGGAGAGGGGGCATGATTTAAAAGAGAGAAAGTAGCCCCAGTATCAATGAGGAAAGAGACAGGCAGTCCCTGGACTGAAAGGGTTAAACGAGGCTCTTTGCTGGGAGGGGAGAAAGTGAGAAAGGAGCCAGCTAAAGACATTAAGGAAATAAGACCATCACATTGTTTGCCTTCGCCCCCGGGGTACCGTCATTGAGGAGGCTGAGTTTGCTGCGGCTGCTGCTGTTTCCCGTAGTTGATCCAGGCCTGGGGAATGGGCTGAGCTGGTGGTGCAGGGGTGTATTCCTCACTTGTGTAAGCATCTGCGGATGCAACCAGACCCTCTGGGTGTCCCCAGGGGCATTCACGTTTAAAGTGACCGGGCTGTCCGCACTGAAAACAATTTCCTGATGGCTGGGGTCGCCAGGACCCTCTTCCCCGAGCACCCTGGAATCCCCTGCCACGGCCACGGCCTTTGCCTCGAACACCGCCATGAAAAGCTAAAGCCATCAGCTTATATTCTTCCTTTTTCTCTTTCTTTTTACTACTTTCCCTTTCTTTCTCCCAGGCAAAATCAGCTACGTCCAACACTGAAGTGACTGACTCACCTCCCCAACCAGGGCGAAACTTTAAGAAGTAATCCCTTACAGGGGGCACCGACTGATTCACAAAAAACGAAATAAGAGTAGGGTGGTCTGCTTCTCTCTCAGGATCCATCTGAGTGAACATTCGGGCCCCCTCCAATAGCCTCGACCAGAACTTTCTGGGCGGCTCATCAGATTCCTGCCGAATCTGCATGAATTTAGCCTGATTAGGCGAGCGGCGAGCCATTTCCTTGAGTCTCTCTAACAATCGCTCTCGATCTGTTCGCAGCTGAGTCAGCCTTGGCTGAGTCCAGTCTAGGGGATTCCAGCCAGCGGCCAGATCCCGCCTATCCATCCAAGTAAGATTAACTGCATTGCTATCTCCCCATGTCCTTTCTGCCATCCACAATCTACTACGTTCCTCTCCGGTCAAAACTCTACTTAACAACTGATCCACATCCGTATAAGTAGGATTATAACTTAAAAACAATCTTTCTAGAAGTTCTATGATCTTTCGGGGATTTTCCCCAAAAGACCCTGACAACCGTCCCCACTCTTTCAAATCCCATTCTAGCCATCCTTTATATTCCACAATATTAGCATGTTGTAACCGTCCATCATTGCCCATATAAGGTTGATCGTGCACCTGTAAAGGCATCTCTCTAACTATACTTTTATTACTCGCAAGAGATTTGACGGGGACATCCTCTGGGCTATCCTCAGGGGGGGGGCATGCACCCTGCTGTATCTGCTTGGACATTAGCCTAGTAACTACTCCTCCCGAGGTTTGCCCCTTCATTTCCTCCTCATCCTTCTGCAGAAATTCCAATCTGGGATCCTGCAGATTCCCCTCTGCTACATGGAGAGAGTCCCCCTGCGGAGGAATAGGGGCAGGTGCAGAGGGGACCAGCTGACGAGTCAAAACACGCCGTGGTCTACACCCTTCATCGAAATAACCTGGAGGGGGTTCACTCTCGGGAGAGTACCTGACTGCCATAATTTTTAAAGATTTCCACAGCTCTGCTGCTGTGTCCCAACAAAACCAGTAACATAACTGTCCCGGATGGTCTTTTTCGATCTGGCTCTTTACTCCTCTTAAGGCAGCCTGTTCGAAAGAGCCATACGAAGGCCACCTCATCTCCGGGTCGGCCAATACCGCGGTATACCCAGTCCAATTCCTTACACATAGTGTGTACAACTTCTTCCTAGACATTCCTGTCTGTACTGGGAGTTTCCCTTCATTCCATAACTTATTTACAATCCCCAACGGACTCTCAAGAGGCACGCTAGTCCCTTGACCCATGGTGTCTGACAGGAGCCCTCCAACTGGCGTTTACCCTGCTGTCCAATACACGACCCCTCAATATTGAATTGGCTGGGAGAAATCTCCTGTGGCGCCTTGCCAATTCATATATGAGTGGTCTGACCACTGGACAGAGGTACCGCACCAGAAGGAATCCCGGACGAGCCCCCAAATTGTTAGGTAAATAAAGCAAGTCCTCACCCACCTCTCCAGCACCCGAGTTCGTGCGGAGTTGGTATGGGGCACACAATTCTGTCAGAGATCAGACACCAATGCGTTGATCAACGGGCTCACACTATCCTTAGCTCTACAAGCTTTAGATTAAGTGTGGCCCCTTTATTAGGGGTGAGCATCAATATTTATACACAGAAGTAAACAAAGTGATTAACAAAAGATAATGGTCATGCATAATCAATCAAGATTTTACAGGAAAAGCAAGTTAACAAGTAAATGCATAGAGATAAAGGCTAATGGCTACTTGAGAAAGGGGGTGTCATGAGTAGTTTGCAGGTCAGTGTTTTGTTCAAAAGGGTTCAGGAAGGATTATGCAGAGACAGCCAGTCTGGGTGTTTTTTGGCTCCCCAAAGTTCACCAAAAGTTTAGACCCAACAATTTCGTGAGTATTTATGTAATGCTGAATTTTATTCAGTGCTAATATTTTGGGACATCTGAATAATAAAAAGTGGCATTTAGTTTAACAAACAAACAAAAAAAAGCCATGCCCACTCTTAGTATGAAACATGAGTAAGAGTGGTGGAAATAACTAGTCATGTTGTGTTACATCACAGCAGTAATATATTTTTGCTAACACAGCTTGCCTGGGTGCTGAAAGGAATGTTTTATTCTCAAATAGTTCAGTTCTCAAACTATTTGTATAGCCTAAACTCAGCATTCCAAGCAGGGGAAAAAGTTGCCTCTTAAAGAATAGCAAATCAATGATGCAACATGAGTTTTCTGAGTAATGGACAGCTGCCGAGCACAAGATCTAACAGGATCTCAAACACCTCAAGTCTTAATCATGTGAAACTTTCAGGCAAAATGGCAGTGGAAACAAAATGATTATTTACTTGTTAACTGAGTGAATCTCTTATGAAGTCAATGATTTTACCTGCTGTGAGCATATAGGTATATGGAAGAATATATATCTTAGTAATTTTCCCCCAAAGATAGCAAAGTAAAATAAATTATGCCTCACAATACCCTGGTAAGCTAGATAAGTATTAGTCCCATTTTATAGATAGAGAAATCAAAGTACAGAGAGATTATGTTACTTGCCCAAGGTCATACAGGAAGACTGTGGCATGGCCAGGAATGGAGTAAGTCTGGTGATGTCAAAGAGTTCTCACTTAGAGTTTACCTAGTGGCCTGCTCAGCCCTACAAACAATTCTTGGAGAAAACTGAAATCAAATCTTTAAAAAGTGAGGAAAACTAGGTAAAGAGATATTTAACTCAAAAGAAGAGACAGGAAATTCACAATTAATTTTGACACTAGATAATCCTTAATATTTAACTCAGAGCTCTGTGAAAAATAGCGATGCATTGAGGTTCCAGGCAATCTCCAGCTATGAATTTCCTGGCTTCTGTCCATTTGTTTCACCACATCCTAAATATTAATGTTATTATATTTTTTTCATTGTGGGACTGAAAGGATTTATTGACTCAAGAGACCAGAATATGTCCAAACTCTCAGGAAATACATACTGTTCAATAATTAGGCAATTTTCTTTGTAGCTTTGTAAGGGCTAGAATAGCACAGCTTCTTTCCTAAGCAGAGTCTGTTATGGAGAGAGGAGGTGGAACACACACAGACCCTGCAGGAAGAGCATATAGCATACATGGAAGAATTCCGACTGAGGAAAAAAAAAAAAATCTTTGTAGAAGTTAGAGCTTGCTCCAAATCCTGCCTGGCAGTTTGTTTGTTCTTTTTATCATGTAGGTTGTATTGAAATTCTCTCCTCGCTTGCATGTAACTGCCATTGGCATTAACTAGGAGCCCAAACAATACAAGCTTACTAAGAACGTGTCACTAAGTGTAAGAAATCTTACACATTTTATACTTATTTAAAGTTTACACAGCTTGATCCAAATTCTTGCTGCCCAATGCAGATAGCGACATGCCAAGAAAACTCATAGGTGTGAAGATGATGCCTCACGCAGCCTACAGGCCTGGAGTTGTGCAGTGTAATGGTGCACACAAATCTGTACACTTCACATCCTGACCCAACAATGTGAAGTATGCAACCTCCACTCTTGCAAGATTATTGATGCTGGAAGAGCAATGTCGGTCAGTCTGTCCCTCATAAAGTCTGGGCGTCTAGCAGTAACTTTTACAAATTATTTCCTCACCCCAATGAACTACTTTCTCCAAATGATTGGGAATTTTAAACAAACTACAACTTTTACAATTTTTTTCTAAGTGACGGTAAAAACACACTCCTCTGCTTCCTGTTGTCATGCTTCACATCCTCTGACTTCACACAGAAGGATCACAGGAGGGTCATGACCTGGAAGGGGTAGGATGCATTCAAGAGGAGAGGCAGGGTTTACCTAGGGAGGCTAGAGGGGTGGGGGAAGATGGTGAAGCCTGGGTTAGCAGGGCTTTCACCTTCTCAAGCTAATAGAACTTCCTGCTATTCTGTTCTTTCCTCTCAGCATCTCTTCCCCTCAAGAGTCCTAGTTCTTCATCTCCTGAGCTAAGTTTACCCACCTATCCTACCAAGGACTCCTGCAGGGCCCAGCTATTGGCAGAGGAGTGGTCCTTCAGAAGTTGAAGGAAGGAAAGCAGCCGGTCCGGTTCATTGGGGAAGGAATCTGACTGGAATACCTTCCTGCTGCTGTCCTTTGTGGATTCCCTTTTCTCCTGTGGTTTCCGCTTCAATCCCAGCTCCCTGGCTGGATACTGTATCTGCTGCTGCTGGGAAAGGCAGGTATAACTGAGGCCAGATCATTGTCCCTCAGGATGGGTCATTGTCCATCAGAATGGGATAGCCAATCAGATATGGTAGAAAGTTATTGATGAAAACCGATTATGTGACAGTTCAGCACTAGTGAGGAAGCTAGGCACACACCTAAATGACATACGGAATTGACCATTTTTGGGTGTGCACCTTTAAGTGAAAGAGAATTATGTGGGGTAAAGGATCAGCAGGTGAAGGTACAGTGGTGGATTGGGGGTGGGGGTAATAGAGGAGGAAGAGAACTTAGGGAAGAAGATGCAAAGACTCAGTCCTCCCCAGTGTAGGATCATTTCACAGAGTTTGTACAGACAAAAGCTCTGTCAGCTACTACCACAGTGAAAGACAGGTAAGCATAAGTGATCTTGATAACCCAGACCCCTGGTCACTGTGGGATGATCTGCAGGCCCACCATAAGGTCTACCTCCAAGCTCTGACTGAGGAAACTGTTCTTTGTCACCTCCCAGGTGGACTACAGTATTGCATTATATGTCTGGGCATGAAGCATCAAACCTGTCCTCCGTTATGTATATTGGCTTTCCAAGCCTATTCAGCAAAGTTCAAGGTGTTGGCACCCACAGCGCTCTATGGTCTGGGCCCTGGATATCTAAAAGATAATCGAAAGCTTCAGGATGAAGACTGTGGTTGACAACTCTGTCCCACAGACACAATGGAACCTTCTACCATAAGGATGACGTTTGTCTGTGCAGTAAAGAGAGCTTTCTTAGCGCACGTCCAGACTAACCCGCGGCATCGGCGTGTTAAAATCAATTGCTCGGGGATCGATATATCGCGTCTAGTCTGGACGCAATGTATCGATCCCCGAGCGCGCTTACATCGATTCCGGAACTCCATCAACCCGAACGGAGTTCCGGAATCGACACGGAGAGCCGCGGACATCGATGCCGCGCCGTCCAGACGGGTGAGTACCTCGATTTTAGAAATTCAACTTCAGCTACGTTATTCCCGTAGCTGAAGTTGCGTATCTAAAATCGATTTTAATTCCTAGTCTGGACGTGGCCTGAGGGGCTGATCCGAGACTCAGGAGAAAACTCCCATAGGAACTAAGAACTAAACACCTCACCTCCTTCCATTCCTACTGCAAGAGGCACTTCTTCAACTTTGTCTTCTCTGACCTAAACCCATAGCAGAGTGTAGGTATTTATTTTAACAAAGCCTGTCAAAACATTACATTGCACCCACTATTTCCCCTCAGGGACAGGATGAGAGAGAAAATGAGCCACACATGACAAACATAAGCCACATGACTTAATGCACTACTGGAAGGTGCTCAAATACTACAGCCATGAGTACAGCATGAGACTCCATACAAAATAGGATAGAATGCCACCTCCTTCACTCATACAAACAGAATTCTAATATGACTGCTACCCTACATCTGCCTAAAATGAACTTTGTGTCACAAATCACTAAATACACTTTGTCTACTGACCTAAAATTCATTTTCCTCTAAAGCTCATACAAATAAACCTCAATTCATGGGAACATTTGTTAAAGATAAAGCGTTTACAAATATGAAACAAGAAATTCAGCTTCCGATTCAATTAATCTTTCCCCCTCCCCCCAACACACACACACACACACACACACACACACACACACACCATTTGGCTAGCTAGACACACTGCAAATTCAAAGTGAAATTTAAATGTTATTAAGAAGAGCAAGCATTGCTCTGTATACACCTTTAAAGGGAGCGCACACTTTTCAATAGTGCTCCGAGTTCTTAGGAAGTCCTGTCTCCGTCTTCCAGTGTAGATTGATAAGCAATTCAGCTGCCACATTACTACATACAAGCTACTTTTTTGCTTGTTTCCCTTAGCTTGATAACTCCATTTTAAACTGAGTCTTGTCAAGGTCATCTGTCGCCCAGTAATTTCCTTTATCACTCAGACTCTGGGGACAACATTTTCTTTGATAACTTGAATTTGTCAAGATCAGTGCTGAAACCTGAGTTGTATTATTAAGCATCAGATAAAGGCTTTTAAAAAAAAATGACACCAGTGGAAAAGATCACTTATGTACGGGCGTCACTTTAAGTATTCTTGTTGAATATTTGAAAGATGAACATATGTATAAACACACATCCTTTATATAACTATAATAGTTGGATATTCACTGTTTGCCAGGTTCAGTCAGCTTCTCAGGTATGTTCAGAAAATCCAGATGGACAGAAAACTATATGGGCATTATTCTCATTTGCACCAAGGCTCCTTTGCAGTGCCTCAGCTTAAATGTTGTGTGTGCCTACATTCAGCCTCCTTTCTAGAATAATACCGTAGGGTTCCAATGGATTTTTCTTTTTGAATTAGTAATTAATAAACTCTTCAGTGAGGATAATTAATCAAGCAACTTAAAGTAGATTAATGGGGACTCTCTTCAGAGGCAGAATGAACATTGCCCAGTTTAATTAGTTGTTCAGGGTGGATCTCACTGAACTAGAACAAAGCAAAAAACCAAGAGATGAGGTTTGATTTTTAGGCTCTGCTACAGTGTTGCCAGTTCACATGTTTTTAGTGTCATATCTGGAGTTTTTCTTAAAAGTCCAAGCTGCTAGAATCAGGAAGTCATTTGAATGTCAGCTTTCATTAAAAAAAAAAAAAAAAGTTCTAGCCCTCCTATTTTTTGGAGAAAAGCTTGAAAGTATGACTCAAGTGTATACTGAAGACTCAGAAACCAGAAGTAAAGAAAATAACTCAAAATTTATTTTTATTGTTTTAAATTTCCTGATTCTTTGGGGCCTGAGTCATGGTTTTCAAGCACTTGGGCTAGGCAATATTGCAGCTGCTTCATGTGAGAGCAAGCAGAAATTACTCTAAGAAATTCTAGTACTCACTACTCCTACCAACAGGAGCAAGAGCAGGATCATCCCTTCTAAAAAACCTGTGGGAGTGGGTTAAGATGGCAGAAACCACTACAAAAGTTCTTTTTATGGAGTTTCTTCGTCACTGTTCTATCAGGGCTTGCAGCCCCATCCTAGAGAGTAAATCTGGTGGTTCCCCAGCAATCCATGGATCTTGAGCGATCTGCTGAAGGTAAGAACTATACATACAGAGCCCCTGTGCTTCCATGCTAGCTCCATGTCCTGGCAACCAGCAGCGTATTATCGCCTAGGCCAACAAGGCCTAGGCCTAGGGCAGCAAATCTGCAGAGGTGGCAAATTTGCTTGTGACCCCTCCCAAACTCCGCCTCTTTCCCAAATCCCCGGCCTGCCTCCTCCTCCAGGTGCACCATGCTTCCCTTCTCTCCCCTCCCTCCCAGGCTTGCCACGTGAAAGCGCTGGGAGGGAAGGAGAAGTAGCAGTGCGCTTGGAGGAGGCAGAGCAGAGGTGAGCTGAGGCCTGCAGGAGCGGGGAATAACCCAGGGGAGCCGAGAACCTCTCCCTGCCCCAGCTCACCTCTGCTCCACCGCTGCCATTCCCCAAGCATGCTGCAACTCCCCTTCTCCCCCCTCCCTCCCAGGCTCGCTGCACAAAAGCACTGGGAGGGAGGCAGACAGAAGCGAGTAGCGGCGCAATCGGAGGAGTCGGAGCAAAGGTGAGCTGGGGCCAGTGGGTGTGGGGAGTGACTCTTGGGCAGGAACCACTCCCTGCCCCAACTCACCTCCACTCCACTGCTGCCATCCCCCGAGCATGCCACAACTTCCCTTCTCTCCCCTCCCTCCCTCCCAGGCTTACCGTGGGGGAGCAGAGTTGAGCGAGGGGGGCAATTTTTTGAGGGCCATGGGGCACCAAATTTGTTAATCCGCTACTGCTGGCAACCCCCATTTCCTAGCAAAGATGCCTCTATTTCCTAACGAGGATTCCCTTCCTACCACCACCTCTTTTACAGGGCCTAAGAAGTGTGTACTTTACGGAAGAAATTGCCCCTCCCCGCTTGCACACTAGAGAGATGATAAATGTCCAGAGGGACCTCTCAAGTGCTGATCTTGAGAATACAATCATGCCTCAAATCATTCCATTTCTTGCTCTAGATTTCATTCAGACAATACCCATTGTCTTCAATTGGAGTTTGCCTGAAGTGAGGGCTTTTAGAATCTGGCCCATTGAAATCAGTGGGAGTTTTACCTGAGGAAGGTTTTCATGATCTGCCACAGCAAGTTAATCAGCAAGTATTTTTTCAAGCAGCTGAGAAAGTTGCATATCAAGAAACAAGAACTGTAAATAGGGAAGTACTTGAAGAACTGATGCACAAGAGTGATATGACACCTGACTGCTTCCATTACGTAAATGTAATTTATTCAGACAAACAATTAGAATCATGCATCATTTCTGTACAAGCTGCCCCTCAAGTTCACGTAGTGGGCTGATATCTTGTGTCTGAAAACAGGAAGCTCCAGCTGTAACATGAAGTGACCCAGACAGTGAAAAGCTAGACAGTAAGCTAAATTGGAAGACAGGAAGTTAAAGTTCATATTCATACCACAAACAATAAAGTAATAAGCAGGTTCATCTGATATATGTTTGGCAATATCACATGTCACTGAAAGTTATAAAATATAAGAGAAAACTGCTGATATAAATGTTTATGGAAAGACAGAATGATGCTAAGAACCCACTAGATCAGAGGTAGGCAAACTACAGCCCAGGGGCCACATCTGTTCCATCAGATCCCACCAGGGAGCAGGGGTTGGGGCTTGCCCAGCTGCATGCCCTGGCTCCTGGAAGCAGCGGCATGTCCCCGCACCGGCTCCTACGGTAGGGGCAGCCAGGGGGCTCCACATGCTGCTCCTGGCCAAGCACTACCCCCCTGCAGCTCCCATTGACCAGGAAATGCAGTCAATGGGAGCTGCAGGGGCGGCGCCTGCAGATGGGGCAGCGTGCAGAGATCCCCTGGCTGCCCGTATCATAGGAGCCGAAGGGGGGGGACATGCCGCTGCTTCCAGGAGCTGCTTGAGATAAGCACCACCTGGACCCTGCACCCCTGACCCCCTCCTGTGCCCCAACCCCCCTGCCCGAACTCTGAGTCCCCTCCTACCCTCTAAGCCCCTCAGTCCCAGCCCAGAGCACCCTCCCACACCCCAACCCCTCATCCTCAGCCCCACTCCAGAGCCCACAGCCCCAGCTGTGGGCCTCATCCCCCCCTGCCCCTGCATCCCAACCCCTCTGCCCCAGTCCAGAGCCCCTTCCCATACCCTGAATTCTTAATTTCTGGCCCCACCCCAGAGCCCTCACCCCTTCCTGCACCCAAACCCCCAATTTCATGAGCATTCATGGCCCGTCATACAATTTCCATACCCAGATGTGGCCCTTGGGCCAAAATGTTTGTCCACCCCTGCACTAGATACATCATCCCAGTTTGACAGTGAACCATTGTTAGCTACTCTGAGTATGATCTTTCAACTAGTTGTGCACCCACCTTATAGTAATTCAATCTAGACCAAATTTCCTTAGTTTGCTTATAAGAATGTCATGTGGGACTGTGCCAAAAGCCTTACTAAAAAGCAAGATACACCTCTATCCCGATATAACGTGACCCGATATAACACGAATTCGGATATAACGCAGTAAAGCAGCGCTCCGAGGGGGCGGGGCTGCGCTCTCTGGTGAATCAAAGCAAGTTGGATATAATGCAGTTTCACGTATAACACGGTAAGATTTTTTGGCTCCCGAGGACAGCGTTATATCGGGGTAGAGGTGTATATCACATATACAGTTTCCCCCATTCATTAGGCCAGTAACCTTGTCAAAGGAGGAAATTAGGCTGCTTCTGTGATCTCCTTTTTTTGACCACTTCAGAGCTTGCTTATTGGATTTCACAGCTCCCTCTTTTCCTATAATCTCCTCCTGGCTGCCTCAGATCTCCACTCTGAATCAACCGCTCTTGGTCTATTGCTACTTTCATGTGAACAACCCTCTTCTACAAATAACAATTTATGGTGAGTTTATTTGCATACATTACAATGAAGTATTCTTCATAAGGCACAGGCCCAAACCAAAACCCCAGGTCCAGATCTGGATTCCAAATCTGTAAATCAGGAGTAACTCCATTGAAGTCAATGGAGTCCTTCCAGATTTACATCTCACTGAGAGCAAAACATGTTCCTTTAGCTCTATAATAGACAGAACCAAGAGTCCTGAGCCATACACTCTCAAACTCAAGCTTCTCCAAGTCCAGAATGTTCAAACTCAGTCCGTTATACAGACAGGTTTTAGCTGCAAACTCACCTCCAGATCCATGATTTCGGTCCCAGCTCACCTCTACCCAGTAGGGACCTGGTCCTGCACTTCTGAAGATAGTGGGAGTTTTGCATTTGACATCACTGCAAGAAGAACTGGACCCTATGTAGGCACCAGCGGCGTATTATCGTCTAGGCCAACAAGGCCTAGGCCTAGGGCGGCAAATTTGAAGGGGCGGCAAATTTGAGCACCCATGGAGAAGCTCCCCTGCTCCAGCTAACATCCTCTGCGAGCGTGCCACCACTTCCTGTTTTTTTCCCCTCCCTCCCAGAGCTTGCGCCGCAAAACAGCTGTTTCGTGGGGAAGGGGGGGGAGCGGGAACGCGGCACACTGGAGGAAGAGGTGGGGCTGGGGTGGGGATTTGGGGAAAGGATTCAATAGGGGCAGGGAGGGGGTGCAGTTGGGGCAGGACTTTGGGGAAGGGGTGGAATGGGGGCGGAGAAAGGGTGGAGTTGGGGCAGGGCCAGGAGTGGGCGGGGCGACAATTATGTCAGGGCCTAGGAGCGGCAAAATCATTTATCCACCACTGGTAGGCACCCTTTACTAGAGAGGCCTCTGAACTTTATTGGGAGTGTTCCAGGGCAAAAGCCTGTGTGCTGCAATCTAGCCTTAGAGACTACAACTCCCATGATGCCTTGGGGAAAGAGGGGGCGACTTCCTCATTTAGGGAGAGCAAGTGGTGGATGCCACTTTGAAAAAGGGATTGAGGTTGCTGCTGTGGAGCTCTGCCCACACCAGGAGCTGCTGCTAGGAAGCCAGGAGCTGTGGCTGGGAGCCTACAGGGGCTTTGATCTAGCAGGGAGCCTCAGATGTTTCACTGGAGCCAGGGCAGAGACTGTTGCTGTGCCTGGAGCTGACTGAGGTGGGCCTGCAGTGAAGGAACTGTGAATAACCCCCACTCTGGTTTGGGAAAGTACTAGCAATGGAAGAGGCGCAGCAGAGAGACTGAGTCCGAGGAGAGGCAGAGTGATCCTCCCATCGAACCAGGACTCAGAGCTGCTGACATTTGGTGGGGCAAACTCCAATCGTCAGCGGGGTTGTACAGCTTGTTACCTTGTCTGGTCTGATCCACAGGATCAACTGAGTACTGTCTCCAGCTGCAAAGCTCTAAGTGCACTCACGCAAACTAGTGTCTGGGACTCTGAAATCCAGAGGAGTGTACACTCCGGGGTGGGGTAAATGGTGGCAGTGTAAATGCCAGTTAGATAAGTTTCATTTATTATTGTATACTGTATTTGTTAATTGATTTTATTCAATTGCCCCCTCTGGATTTAAATTAGTAGTGACATTTAATCTTAGTCTGTTATACCTTGAATTTTTTCAGTTATTAAGTAAAAGGTGTGTTAACTCTAATTTAAGTGTATTGAATGTATATTATTTATAATTGGTATTTTTGAGTTATACCCATGCTACAGATTATATTATTATTATTTATTGTTAGAATAGCTTTATTCCTGGAGGTTCCCAAGGTATGCCATTGAGTGTGTACAGAGGCCAGCCAGGCAGAGGCACCGCCAATTTTAAATTCCTTTAGGAGTAAAGGGACTGCAGCAGAGGGATGAATAGAGGATTCCCACCTATCCAACAGGAATACTTAGAATCTTCTTTGATGTCAACAACATCAAGCACATAAGTGAGTGTCGTCTACTCCCAAGTAACCCAGCGAGGAAAGGAGGGTTACACCTAGAGCCCCAAGTAATTCTACCACCAGTGCTAACTTTTCACTAGCAGCCATGAAATGGGAATTTCAATCCTGAAAATTAAGTAGCCCGATTGGCTTCACAAACACTTCACAAACAACCTGGCCAACTGCAAAATATGTTGCAAGATCCACCTATTTGTCAAACCCACCCATCATAAGAAAAGACAAGGGGCCTAATCCTCTCCTGCCTTGTTCGGTGCTTTACAGTGCAAGGTGGGTATAAAACACTAGCAAATCAAAATGGCTGCAGGACTACCCAAGGTGAAAAGTCCTGGCTGAACCAGGCCCAAGGAAATACTAACATGGGGGGAGGCGGGGCATTAGAAAAGCTCCTGGAACTTGGGAGAAATAAGGAGCAGAATTTATTATAAGCTCACTATTGACACGTTTGGCCAATCCAAAATTACCTAGTCTGCTCCTAAGTACTACAGGTATAAGCACTGTAGAATACCTTGCAAATCTTAGGTTAGAGAGATATGTCATTTGAAACTCAACATTTTGATTGTATCATTAATTGGCTTATTTTCAGGAAAAAAACAAAAATAACTGGATTCTCTGTACTTTCAACCCAAACATTGCAGCATTGGACTAATGCCTTAGAACCAGAAAGTGAATTGGACTAGAAAGAAAAATGAAACTTCTCAGTTTAGTTTTACTGTCTCAGCTGAGTAAAGGGCAAAAAGTAAATTAAAAAAATATCAGTGCTGAAGAGTATATGATTTTTCCATGTTCTTTCAGGTTTTATAATTTCAGTGTCATTTCCTGATTTTTTTTAATTAGGTGATTTTTAATCATAGCATATCCTTCTAGCCAACTAAGGCTCTCATTTCTATTTAATTTTTTTCCTCATGAAGAGCACTCCAGTATTTTCAACAAATGGAGAAAAAAATACATTAAAAATTTTTTTAATGACTGGCATAACCACCACTCTTCCCTTCCAGCACATGTTAAAGAACAGTATCCCTGAGCTATTGCCTCACCACACCATGACACAGCATGCATTTAAAAATACATTATCTAATTCACCATGGCATTTTCTGGACTATGTAAAATGAGAGTTATAACAGAGAAAAATAATGTTCCTGAGGACAATAAGAACATATCATGTCTGCTTAAAACTTCAGAAAAATAAAACTAGAAAAAAAGATACAGATGACCAGATTCACTGGTACATTCTGGCTGCCTTGTATCACCAGAGCACCACATAGCAGCTGGAGTGTACTGGTGAATCTCACCATTAGCACTTTTCATCAGTACTCAACACATTTCACACTGAAGACATGGGGCCTGATCTTCCTTGTTACACAAGTGAAAATCACCAATAAGTGGATTGAGACTTAACAGATCTAAACTATTAATAAAAGGAGAATTCAGTCCTTTGGATAATTCTTGAAGATCCAACATTCATCATTCAGGAATATGGGGATATTAATCATGCTATTATTTGTAAATAACTAATATGAAGATAATTTGTTTACTTTTTCTCTAAACATTGGTATTGACTCTATTACACACTCTTGCAGTACAAACTTTATATGACAGGACTTCCCAGTGCACATCAGAAAATCATTGAAGCACAGAACTAAGAAGACATTTGTTGGGTTTTCACAATCATATGCTGGCAGTAGATTGCAGCTGATCTAATGCTTTACTTTATTGCAGGTAATGTCATTATTTTGCACAGTTTTGTGTGGAGGGTTTCCTCACTGAAGCCTCCTTTTCATCTCATTCACCACCTCGGCTCACCAACTTTTTTAATTGTCTTGTTTACACTCTTGTCTTCTTTACTACATATGAATCCCATTGGGCAGTCCACCATCCCAGTTATGTGGCTATCCATTTTAAAAGTCTTGATTAAGTTAAGCATGTATTCACGTGCTTTACTTTAAGCATATGCTTAGGCCCCATTGACTTCAAAGAGGCATAATCACAGACTGAAGTGCTTCATTGAATAGTGATAGATTTAAGTAAATGTTTATGTCGTTTACTGAATCAGTGCCTAAGAGAAGAGACAGATTTAAACAAAGAGAGAAGGTGGGTGAGGCAATATCTTTTATTGGACCAACTTCAGCTGGTGAACGAGACAAGCTTTGAGCTTCACAGAGATCTCCGGAATTCTCTTTCACTAACTATGGTGACCGGATGTCCCAATTTTATAGGGACAGTCCCATTATTCAGGGCTTTGTCTTACATAGGCTTCTATTGCCCCCCAACCCCGTTCCAATTTTTCACACCCTATTCATTGACAGAATTTGGTCCAATAAAGGATATTAACTGACCTTAAATAGTGTAATAAGCTAGCAGATGGCGCATAAGTGCAAGCAGCCAAGTCCTGGAGGATCATCGGCCCAGAGGGGAAAAAAGGCAGACAATTCCAGGACTATTGGGAGGAGCTGGAGGGTGGGCACCATCCTGGCAGAGAGAAACCACTGTAGAAAGTAAGGAGGACTGTGTTGCCTTGGATGTGGGTACACGGAGCCTAGGGAAAAGGACTTGTGAAGGACACTGCTAGACCTGGATGGGTGGTGAACACTTTAGACTTAGACTCACGTATATCCCGAAGCAAGGTGACGGTCGAGTAGCCGAGCAGCAACATACTTTACCAGGCCAGAGGTTGAGACCAAGCAGCCACCAAGCAGCATATCTCAGCTTTATGTGCACCACTGGTGGTATTAGAGGCACTAGGAAGGGAGGAGATTCTGGGCATCTCCGAAAGTTGGGGGAAGGGATTGTGTTACTGTTTCACCCCCGTTGTTGAATTCACTTATGTTTCCCACCCCCAGTCTAGCCTGTTGGTCTGTACCCATTCCCTTGTCTAATATTCTTTTATATAAATGGTTACAAACCCCTCCTGTGTGTGTCATTTGGGTCTGTGTTAGGTGTTACCACACCCACATAAGCAAAGAGGAAAAATGCCTAACCCAGAGAGGAATAGGTGCAGGCCAGCACCTGTGGACAGTGCGTGGGAGGAGAAGGGTAGCTGGCACATTACATCTAATTTTTATTCTGCTTTAGACTCATCCATAGAGTATAACCTCCATTTTGATTACAGTAGTCTAGCAAACTGGTATGTATATTCAAAGCATCCAAAAAAAGGGGTTGTCTCCCCGTAAACAAGTTCACTCACCACTAGGTGCCCCCTTGGGGCCAGGCATAGCAGCTTTCTCACTTATCTAGCAACCCATGATGACAATCACTCCAACCCTCCCGTGGCTTCTCTTCCAGTGACAAGCCCCTCCAGCAGGATCACGAACTTAAGTGCACCTCTTCCTGGGTCACAATTGTCCAAACTGAAAGTCTCCAAAATGTCTAACACAAACAAATTCTTCCCCATCTCTGGGGATCTTCCTCAGCCAGTCATCAGCTCAGCCTGTAGTCACCATGCTGGGCTTGATAACCCTTCTGGTGAGCTTAAAGGTCCCCTTCCTTGCGGCTGGTAGGGAAACCCAGTCCCCACTCTCTACTCTGGGTTCCAGCCCAGGGCACTGTACTGAACAGCTAGGCTATGGAGTTCTACATATTTCTTTAGTTTTCAATAGGTCACTTCCTATCCAGCCCCTTAAGTTCTCCCCCCTGGATGTGTCTACACTGCAACATAAGCCAGATTTAAAACTCAGGCTTGAGTCTAAACCCCTTTCTGTCTACACACAAATCTCTCAGACTTGGGCTCAGACTTAGAGTGCTAGGACCCTGTGAGGGTGGGGGTTCTGGGTCCATGTCAAGCTGCGACCCAGGGTTTGAGTCCTGTTGCTTTGCAATGTAGATACAGCCTTGCTTGACTTGGGTCCTGGGCATTCCCCAAAGTATCCCACAATCCCATGGGATTCCTTTGTCTTTTCTATCCCAAGAATCTCCAATCAACTCAAGTAAAAATGAAAGTCACCTCAGCAGTTCAGTGAGTCAGCATTAACACTTAACTTGTTTTCTGATCACTGAACTGCAAATATACCATTAGAACATACCTTTTGCAAAGCGTACTGCTTCATGGTCACGGGAGCGCAGCCAGATTTGGGTGAATCTCTGGTGCAAAGATGGCAAAACTGTGGACTTTAGTAAAAGTACCAGGAATGACCACACAGACCAGCTGATCGCAAAGAAGCTAGGCAGCTTTGCAAATTTATCAGATCGGTGACCAGTGCAGGGAGTGTATTAAGCAGCTCAAGAGCAGGTACTGGAAGACCAGGGACCAGAACTGCACCTTGGGCAACTCGCAGACATTGTGCCAGTTTTATGGGTAGTTTGACCAGGTGCTGGGCACTGCACCCAGCATGGAGCCAACCACAGTGCATGATGATGGGATGGCGCCTTGCTGGCCCCAGAATCCAGCATGGGGACTGACAGGAACCAGCAGCAAACACTGAGTGAGGAGCATGGAGTCACTGTTGATGAAACTGGCCCCAGAGCAGGCTTTGGAACAGGATGAGTAGCAAATTCTGCATCCATATTCGAAGAAGCTGTTTGATTCCCTTCCCATCACCTGCCTGCCTGCGAGGAACGTCCTGCTGCTGAACCTGTAGCAGTCACGGAAGGAACAGAAGCTGGCCCCCTGAGCCCAGTAAGAATCAATGCAAATGTTTTGAAAAGACCAGGCTAGCAGCATGTATCCATTAATGGTGGACTGTATCCCAATGCCTTGGCCTCCCACACCCCTACCACGTAGAATGCAAAATGACAACCAAGAAATGCAAACAGTAAAGAATACCGTTAGAGAGTGTAAGGGTCCGGTGCCGGGGGCTTGTCCCTCTCAGGCGCAGCGGGGAGCCAGGGCGCCTCCCTACAGGCAGCAGTCCGTGTAGGCAGAACCCCTCAGCAGGGGCTGAGGGAATAGAGGGTCTGTAAACAAGGCAGAATCCCAGCCCTTCAGCAGGGTCAGGTACACACAAAGTTTATAAGCCCAGGCCCTTGGGCAGGGCGGGCAGGAGGCAGTCAGACTCAGGCCTTTCAGCAGGCTGAGCAAACACAAAGTCTATAAGCCGGGCCCTGGGGCAGGGCGGGGCAGTAAGCAGTTCCAGCTCAGACTCTTAGGCAGGGGCTGAGCAGCAGTTTAAACTGTAAGTCTATACAGAAGGCCTCCTCAGGCCAGGGAGAGGGGGAAGTCTGCCACCCTTGGAAGGGTGGAAGGGGGGACGCAGGCCCTCCCACTCCACTGCGTCCCAGCCCGGGGCCCTAGCAGCGGCAAGGGCTCGTGCAGTCAGTGGGGAATCCTGGCCGCAACACACTGACATTATTTCAGGGTCCCCTGGAGCCAGATTGGGGTCGGCTACCCCTGGGCCACTTCCAGTCTCCCCCTCTCTAGGTACCTGTCCTCCGCTGGCGGTGTCCGGCGGGTCCCAGACCATGGGCTCCTCTGGATACTGGGCAGTGGGAAGCTCCGGCAGCTCCTCCGGGTAGTGAGCGCGGGGCAGGTCAGGCCAGCGCTCCTCCGGGTAGTGAGCGCGGGGCAGGTCAGGCCAGCGCTCCTCCGGGTAGTGAGCGCGGGGCAGGTCAGGCCAGCGCTCCTCCGGGTAGTGAGCGCGGGGCAGGTCAGGCCAGCGCTCCTCCGGGTAGTGAGCGCGGGGCAGGTCAGGCCAGCGCTCCTCCGGGTAGTGAGCGCGGGGCAGGTCAGGCCAGCGCTCCTCCGGGTAGTGAGCGCGGGGCAGGTCAGGCCAGCGCTCCTCCGGGTAGTGAGCGCGGGGCAGGTCAGGCCAGCGCTCCTCCGGGTAGTGAGCGCGGGGCAGGTCAGGCCAGCGCTCCTCCGGGTAGTGAGCGCGGGGCAGGTCAGGCCGGCGCTCCTCTGGGTAGTGAGCGCGGGGCGGGGCAGGTCAGGCCAGCGCTCCTTCAGATACCGGGCCCGAGGCAGGTCAGGCCAGCGCTCCTCCGGGTAGTGAGCACGGGGCAGGCTGGGCCCGGCGGGAGCTCAGGCACCAGCATCTGTCCTCTCCGACAGCCTGCGGCCAACTGAGCGCTGAGGCCGGGCTTTTATACTTCCTGTCCCGCCCCTTGACTTCCGCGGGGGAGGGGGGGACAGGTGGCAGTGACTCCGCCCACTGAGGCACCTGCTCTGGCTCGTCTCTCTCAGGCACGGCGGGGAGCCAGGGCGCCTCCCTACAGAGAGTATTTTTACTGGAAATACATAGATTTTTGCTAGGGCCATTCCTGTTTCTTAAAAACAACAACAACAACAACACTACATTTCCGTGCCTTTATGTTTGCTGCTCTGTAATCACTTAACACTCTGTGGAGCTGCCTGGAAACAGTGGACTGCTTGCGTGTACTTGAGAAATGTGATCCATTTTCAATACTAGCCTATTTCAGTTAGAGGTAGTCTATGCAGTCCCTAAGTGCCACAATCATTTGTTCCAAGTACGACTAGGGTCTGAATTTTTGTCCAAAATGTGCTGGGGTTGGCGAGGAAAAAGGCTGTGGAGTTCTTTATATTTGCATGCAGCCGAAACAGACTAAGTCATGCGGAAGCTAAAGCAGAATCCTGTTGATTCCCTCATGAATTCTGACCCAATCTCAGGTGCTGATGCTGCAAACTTTTCCTGAAGCAGGAACTCCAGATAGGTAGTCACATTGTGAGGAAGGGCCACCTCAGTATTTTCCAGGGCCACCTCAGTAACTGATCAAGCCACTCCACTCAGACGTGCTGTTCAGTCACTATATGTTTGTCTGCATACACTTCAGCCCCCACTTTGGCTGCATACACTGCCGGTTTCCCACCAGCAGCTTGAAATAACATCTCCTGTCACCAACAGGACACTAAAAGAACAGTTATGTCCTCCACAATGTGAAACCCTGAAATGCTGGATGAAACTTTTTGTGGCACGGCCACTAACCATCCCTAACCCAAGTAGTTATGCAATTTTTGTAAAACAAAAGCTACTTTGAATTTTTAAACTTACCATTGTCTCTACATTAATTTAACTATGATTAACCAGGCTGTGTCCAGGAGATTCTGTGGACTGAAGCATCCCTTTCGCAATGTACTGCAGTTCATTTTTTAAAATGTAACATTTTATGTCTTTGAAATTCCACAATAATTAATTCTGTGCTCCTCCACTGAACTAGTTGAGACCATAACTCTGTGTGTCTTGTGCTATTGCAGTCCTCTTGACCTCTACTGGCCACTACACCTCCACAGGTCAACCTCAGTACAGCAGAAGTCTGACCCAGCACACCTTCACGGACTCTTAAAGAGGATGTGTTTCCTTCATGAACTGATAGTTGAAGTTCTTGAGAAGGCCAACAAGCAGGTCTAGTACCAGAAACAGACAGACTTAAGACTGGAGAAAAGGCATAGCAAGAGTCAGGAGGACAGGCACAGGCTGGCCGCACAGCCTGAAGACAGGGTTTCAGCACAGAGGAAGCATTTGCTATGCAGTTCCTGGAATAGGAATGTCAGCTAAGGGAGGAGGATAGAGCTCAGCAGAGAGAGCTGTTCAGTCAGTGCTGCAAGTGTACCGGCTCCTGCTGCCTCTCCCACTAGGTGACTGTTGTACTGTTTTAACACATTTATAAATAAAGCCTTTTATGTCATCAAGAGAGTTTTTTGCTATCACTACATCTCATTGTATAATCATGATTTGAAGAAAAGGTAAACACATGATCGGGAACAATTAGAAATTAGTCAGAGAACGCTATTTCACTATACAGCTAAGTACAGCAATCCACACTTCAATTGCTTCCTTATATGAATCCATACTGTGACTCATCCCCCACTGCAACCCACCCCCCATTTCATAAGTCATCATGTCATTCATAACTACATTCCAGGGCAACCAAGCTTCCATCCCTCCCCATGCACTGAACCCTTCCTACAATTAAGTAGCCCCATCCCCCCACAAGCATATTCACGGAGATACCATTCCCTCTCTTTCCTTGAGCCATGCAAGTCCATAATGTGGGAGAACAAAGCATCCCTGACTTCTACTGTCTGGATGCATCCAGCTCCAGCTGCGGTAGGTGGACTTTCTGGCTGAGTGTACCACTTCAGCAGCCCATCACTGTCATAAGTCCATTCAGAGGGAAATGGCGCACCTCTTGCTTCACAAAGATTGTGAAAAGCACAACAAGCCATGGCAGTGCAGACAGCATTGATGACATTGGCATCCAAATGGGTCTGTAGGCATCTCCAACAGGATTGCACTCTGCCAAATGTGTTCAACGAGCATTCTATACTTTGCTGAGAGTGTAACTAAACTGCCTTTTGCCAGGGTACGGTTTCCTAAGCAAAGGCAAAAAGGGATGCACAGGATTCCCCAGAATAACAATGGGGACAGTACCTCCATTTATGACCATGTCATTTAGTGGGACTAGTGCCACAGCTTGTCCAGGAATGTAGACTCCCAATTGGTGAAACACCCTGGTGTCACGAACTTTTCCAGTGCAGCCCATGTTAATATTCATAAATTGCTGTCTGTGGTCCATGAGGACCTGCATAACAATGGATTAGTATCCTTTGCCATTTATGTATTCATATCTTCCTTGAGGAGGTCAAATTACAGGCACATGAGTCCCATCAATGGCCCTGGCACAGTCTGGAAACCCCACTCTCTCCAAGCCAGCAGTTACCTCAAGAATATCTTTTATGCCCGCCACCTTGGGTAAACCACACATGTTTAGCTCAGAAAATTCCACCATCACTTTACCCACAATCGACTTTCCAGCACCAAACTGGTTGGCAACAGACCTGTAGCAGTCTGGGTTAGCCAACTTCCAGATGGCTATAGCAACCTGCCTGATGGATCAGCAATGGAGCCCTCATGTGTGTCTTACACTCAAGGGTTGGAGCAAGCTGCTCACAAAGCTCCAAAAATGTAGCTTTCTTTATGCGAGTATTTTGGACCCCTGCTCATAATCCCAGGTCTGCATGACTATTTGATGCCACCATTCTGTGCTTGTGGATCTGCGCCAGAAGCATGGGTCTATGTAGGGAGCATCAGCGGCTACACCGAGTGTCATGAGCAGCATCAGCCAGTTCAAGTCTGCCTTGCCTGGGTAACTCCTCCTCCATCATAAATTCTGTTAGTGGGTCAGAAAACACCACCACCATGTCCACCAATGCATCATGGAAGCTCTGCCCATTTCCTTACTCGGGAGTGAAAGCACAAGCAAGAGAACTTAAGGAAAAGGGGTCTCCTTCATATTG
Organism: Gopherus flavomarginatus; assembly: GCF_025201925.1. Taxonomy (NCBI): domain Eukaryota; kingdom Metazoa; phylum Chordata; order Testudines; family Testudinidae; genus Gopherus; species Gopherus flavomarginatus. The sequence goes on from NC_066626.1 coordinate 63,555,144, forward strand.
CTCAGCAGGTTGTTCAAACTTCCCATAACATGCTGGGCAGGCAGTAAAATTTTCTCATAGTGCACCACAGTCAAAGGGATAGAGCAACCACATTTCAGGGGCCTGGTATATGATTAGTTTGACTCAGGTCTGCATCCTGCAGTATGGACACCAGAGCCCTAGGTTCAAGCCTGGATTAGAAAATTCTTAACACAGAGTTAAGAATTATTGCAGAACGCTCAAGCCTTAAGGTCTCTAACACTGGTCAGCTGACTGAAGTCCCGCTAACCTTGGGCTTACATTGCAGTTTGGTTTACTGCAATCAGAAAGTTGGCAACCCTAGCCCCTTCCTTCCCCCATTCCCCCTCCCTCTGTTGCTCGCTCTCCCACACCCTTGCTTACTCACTCAGGGTTGGGGCGTGGGAGGAGGGTTGGGGTGCAGGCTCTGGGCGACACTTACCTCAGGTGGCTCACAGAAGCAGCCAACATGTCCCTGCACCACCCCTGCAGCTCCCATTGACCAGGAACCAGAGCCAATGGGAGCTGCAGGGAGTAGTGCCTGTGGATGTGGGCAGCACACAGAGCCCCCTGACCACCTCAGGGCCACACCGGCCATTTCTGGGAACTGCTTCCAGGAGCCCCATGGAGCCAGGGCAAGCAGGAGGTGTGCCTTAGCCTCACTGCACCACCAACTGACTTTGAACGGCTCAGTCAGCGGTTCTGACCGGAGCCCCCAGGGTCCCTTTTCAACCAGGCGTTCTGGTAAAAAAACGGATACCTTGGCAACCCTAATTGCAGTGTAGACATACCCTCTATCTCTCCCAGGCCTCTGCCTGGCTCTCTCTCCAGCCCTTTCCCCAGTGGGGTTTTACCACCACTTAGGCCTGGCTCTCATTCCCATAATTTCAGCCAACTTCTGCTCTTTATGGGAAATGTGCCTGATTCCCCTCAGGTGGGGCTCATACTATAATCAGGTGGGCTTAGCCCCAGGCTCTCCAGCCCACAGCCAGACAAGCCTCCCTGTTGCACTCCTAAACCAACAGAATTAGGAAGGTTTTCAGTGTTATACATTTCTGTATAAATTACCTGGTCTAGTTTCCTGCCTTTAAGATTTGCTTTCATTCCATTTTACTAAAGCTAAAACCTAAAGTGTAAACATAAATGAAAGGAATTAAAAAAAGATCAGAGATGATTTGTGAATCACTTTGTGAATTTATTTATTGCTGGGTTTACTTTTATTAATATGTATTAGATCTTGTAGCCTGCATGGTGACAAAGCACCGACTTCTTTCCACACTCACGCATTTAAGCTGCAATATGGTTTCCTGAAGTTGCAATTTCAATTTGCTCATTCTTCCCCTTTAACTCATCTCTTTCCTCTTTTTCATACAAAGATGCCATTATGAAATCCTTCAAATATGCTTTTTAAGTTATCGAGATTATATCAGTGACAACTGACAGAGTGCTCTCTCCACCTGAAATGCCTTGGCAGGAATAGATTAGAAATATTTGGTAAAAGAATAGAAGCGTGCAATGGTGTGGGGGACCCCATCCTCCAGATAGGATTCTGTTCTGTAGCATCTTACATCAGATAAAACCTCTTCATTAGTTTTCTCCAGGTAGAGCATTAATTGTACCTCTAGCTTTCTGTACTTCCCAGTATTTTCATGAGCATTCATTTGTATTTCTAATAGGTCAGCACACAGATAAGTGAACAGTACATAAAGTTCTTCAGCTAAATGTTTCATAAACAGATCATTACAGAGATTTTTGGTGCACTATTGCTATTGTTTTGTACACAGTTAGCAAGGAGAACACATTTATTTGGAACAATATTGTTCTATACAAGTATATATGCAGATATCTCATAGCATTTGTCACAGAGACAACCAAGTGCCCCAACTAGCAGCTAACCAGATTGCTTTGAGGAGTCCCAATCACTGGATCTCAGGTGTTTTAAGCCTCAGAGTCTGAGCAAAGTCCAGTTACTTCCCTGTCAGGTTCCCTGCGCACTCTTGTCAGAGCACAGATCCTCTATCTAGCACCCCATCCTAAGAGCTGCAAACACATGAACCTTCTGCACAGTCCCAGGGACCAGTGCTGACTCAAACTCTGCCGTAGCTTAAATATACTCTTCCCACAGAACTCCACCCAAAGGTGGGAGCCTTCTGGATTCCCTTTTCAAGAGTCCACATGGTAGGGATAGCATTTAACACGCAGATACTTTGCCCAGAAATCTAACACGCTATTGTTCATTACCCAATCCCATGAGAAATACATATATTTATACAAAGATAATCAACTCTACACACATTTCCCTGCTTCAGTTTCCTCACCACTCCAGGGCATTCTTTGGGCTAGGATCAGAGTCCTTTAGATCCATTCACAGTCTTCTCCTCCAGTGCATGGTTTGTTTTCTGAAACATGGAGCCTTCTCCCTATGCCAGCTTGCTTCCTCCAGTGTTGGCCAGTCTGTGCCCTTCTTTCTTCTGCTTAAACTTCCTGTATATCTCCAATGAGTACTTTATTAAAATCCTGCTTGATCACCTCACTTCTTCGTCCTATATCTGGGAATTTTCCACTCCTCTACTTCTCGTACCTTTCAGGCAGGAAGAGGATGTACTTTCTTCCACCTGCAAACCTTTAGCATATCTATTGTTCAGTCAAAACCGTCAAAGCTAGGTACTCTTGATTGTTCACAGTGCTGCATACATCTGTGGCAGGGCTTGGCAGCAACAGTGGATACACATCAACTGAGGGCTTTCCGTAATACAGCAATTTCATAACTTCATAATACCAGCTAGAATTCATAAACTGCACAGACAAATTTCCAAAATCACCATGGCATTATATGTAGATGCATAAATAGATCTGTAGATGTTACACATGGCCTTGTTATACATGCTGAAGAAAGACTATATGGGGTCAGCATTATTATATACACAAGTATTTGGGTAGTACTGTTATACATTTGTGGTATTTCATGCTGTACTTATCTATGTGTCTGTCCCTTGGTGGCTGCCACATTTTGTAGCATGTGAATTAGGCAGTATTTTGTTATTCGCAGTGGTCAGAATTGTTACACATGAGTCCCTGAGTTTAAAGGTTTAATCCATATTCAGAAGCGCTGAGCACCCACAAATCTTACTGAAGTCAGTGAAAACTGGAGGTACTCAGCAACTCTGTCAGACCACATGTGCTTGGATACCTAAATATGTATTTAGGAGCCTAACTTTAAGCCTCCCATCTCTCTGTTCAGCAGACTTGATCTGCAATCATTACTCCAGTCTCAAGGCACAGGCACCACCTCCTGCCTGCCCCCAATGAAACCATAAAGGGAGGAGTCCCTGACAAGCGGTGTTCCACAGTATGCAGTTGTAACCACTGCTGCCACAATGAGCCAATTTGAGCCCAGGACCTTCGGCACAAACCTCCACTACCTAAGCTAAAGGAATAACGCCACTAGTTCAGAACAGTAGTAGGCCATAATCCTTTGTAAATCAACCATAGGGTGTATGACACACACTACCATGCTACCCAATCTCTCAAAATCCTCCCTCCCCCCCATAACGGGATGATGGCAGTTCCACTGTGCACAGGACTGAAAAACAGACAGGCTTTTTGGCAAAATGCAGATCTGTATATCTGAACAGTGACAGTATAGTGATCTGAAGAGGCAAGTTAAATATTTGTCTAGTTAAAAGAACAGGAATGGTTCCATTTCAGTGCAGTGTGCAATACTAAAAGAAGCTGTAGGTCAGTGTCTGTGCACACTGTGATGAAAATAAAGTCTGGGGGCATTTCCTTTTTTTTTAAATGAACTGTGTATAACCACTGTTCAGCCTTTCCCCTACATGAAAGGAATGGACATCAAAGTACATGTGCACTGAATTTAAATATCTTCAGTCTCAAATAGCTTTGTATGTTTTATTTCTCTCTGTACCCTTACTGTTATGAAATACTGAGTACATTTACAACCTGCCTGGTCCTCTTGTCAATGAACAAAAACAGCAACTTTTTTTGCTTCTGCTGCTGTTTCAAACAAGGTGTAATACAGAGAGTATAGCATTCCTGGGCATATGTATGGCACAAAGCACACTTCACAGCTGGTTTCAAATGTCCATGTAAAACAACTGTGAAAGCAGACAAAATGAGCAGGAATGTAGGTTGTTAAGCATCTAAAGAATAAGAGAATTACGGGAGTATGTGATTTTAGAGAAAGCTTTCAAAAAGAGCTCTGTGTAAGATTGAAAACTCTCTGTCACCAACAGAAGTTGGTCCAATGGATGATATTACTTTACCCACTTTGTCTCTCTAATTAATTTCTTTTGGAAGCTTTCCTCCAGGTTACTAAATCAAAATAAGCAAGTTCCTAAGAAGTGTAGGATGGGGTCAGGTGTGCCAGACAACTCCTCACATGTTGTATCCATCACAGGAAGAGGATGCCAAACAAATGTTTTCTATTGAGCGGAAGGGTTCTAAACATCTCACAAAGGTGTTAGATAAACAAAAGGAGAAAGAGAAGGTGATGGCAAAACTCTCTATGAAGTGTTGTGACTTCTGTGTGGAAGACAAGAGAATTTCCCTCCATTTAACAAAATGAAACTAAAGAAATACTAAAACTAAATCTGGTTCTCTATGCAAAATACAAGTTTGTATGAAATTAGACCTCTAAGGTAGAGTAAAAAAGTCTAATTTTTAACATTAAAAACCCCCAGTCAAAACAGCAGACACCTTGCTTTAAACTGCAAAGTTCTAATACGAAAACCACCACTACAGCAACAGAATGTCAATACTTTAATTAAATACACAACTTTACTGACCAACAGGATTATTCATATACCAATTAATTTTTTTCTCTCCAGAACTAGCTGTATCAGGCAGCTATTGATTATCCAAAAAGCAATCTCTGGGCATATTTACTGAATAGAGTGAAATATGCATCTGATTTCAGGCAAAATAATTATGAAATCAGAGAACCCTAACAGATGTGTGAGATGATAAAATCTAGAAACAAGGGATAGCTAGCAAAGTAATGCAATGACACTGTGATCCATATTGATCTGAAGAACATTTTGAATGAATGGAACCATAGTTTCTATCTTTTACAGCATTTTTAAGAAAAGCCTCAGGATAGATTAACAATAGCAGGCTCATAACAGTCTGATTTGTTTATTTAACAGAAGTGGTTAAGAAAATGCAGACGCAATTGCATCCAATAAAAGTAAAGGATGTCTACACTTAAAACACTGCAGTGGTGCAGCTGCACTACTGCATCGCTTCAGTGAAGACACTGCCTATGCCTGCACAGGGGTTCTCCGGTCAGCATAGGTAATCCAGCTCCCCAAGAGATGGGGCAGATACAGATTTAGAGCTAGCCCAGATGGGGTTGAGAACGGAGCCCAGAGACAGGGCTAAAGACATTAACAAAGGCACAGGGACAGGCCCTGTTGGACCTTCTACCCCAGAAGAAGGGGTTCTTAATCCATTTTAAACTATGTGTGACTTAGCCAAAAGACTCAGCCACTGAAGACCTGCCAGATGATGGCAACAGCCTATAGGTGGCACTGTAAGCAGAAAGAGTGCAGGTTCACTTTCAGACGACAGGAGGTGCTCACAACAGGTGAGTGTGCCCCATCACAGGACCCAAAAGGGCTCAAATCAAAGGTATACAGCAGGGGTCGGCAACCTTGCAGAAGTGGCGTGCCGAGTCTTCATTTATTCACTCGAATTTAAGGTTTTGTGTGCCAGTAATACATTTAAACTTTTTAGAAGGTCTCTTTCTATAAGTCTATAATATATAACTAAACTATTGTTGTATGTAAAGTAAATAAGGTTTTAAAAATGTTTAAGAAGCTTCATTTAAAATTAAATTAAAATGCAGAGCCCCCTGGACCGGTGGCCAAGACCTGGGCAGTGTGAGTGCCACTGAAATCAGCTCACATGCCACCTTCAGCACACATGCCATAGGTTGCCTACCCCTGGTATACAGGGTGTTTTTTGTAGTGGCAACCTGCATTGAGGAGAAAGACGTGCTCCACTGTGGCTTTGAACCTGTGCTACAACTCAAGATCGTAGGAAATTCCACAAAACCTAGTTTTGGCACAAAGAGGAGGAGAAGTTTTCCAAAGTAATACTATGCTTCTCTCTTCCATGTTGGGGAGTGTAAGTCCCCTTTGTGTACACAAGAGCAGCCAGCACAGGACGGATGCATCATTAATAATATTAATCTTTTCCCAGCACACCTGTAGATTGGGGTGGAGGAAGATTCTGCACAGAATCTGACTAAAAAAAAAAAAAGCAAGTCAATGAATACAATAAGAAACCAACTTGCGCCAAAGATGAGCAGAGGTGCTGGGCAACCTTCCCAAACATGTAACTCTATCAATGTATTTCAGTGCTGACCTGCAGCTACCCTGAGTTCAATCCAGAGCCCTCTCTTGAACAATGCCAGTTGTTTAGTGGAGTTAATGTACACTCATTCCTATCCGAGGCCTAGGCCAAGATTTGAAGCCATCGCTTCAGAGGTGAAAACTCATCTCCTGACTCATTGCACCACTCCAATCTGACTCCCTGGCAAAGGCCCTGCTGACTGTAGAACCATGTTACATGAGATTTCACAAACAAAAGACAAGGTGGCAAACAGTTTGATTAAAGAGAGGACCTTTTAAAAAGAAATAGGTTGGATTCTCAATGCAGTAGAGAGGTGGGGGCTCACAGGGAGCCAGTCATCAGGTATGGCTTTATCTTACATGGCTGGCTGTAGTTCCACACCAGCAAAGAATTAGCTGTAGCAGAGCCTTACTCTGATACTACCCCTCCCTTTCTTCCTCCCCAGCACACTTCCTTTCTTTCCCTTATACTAAAAGTAGGGGTTGCAGTACACAAGGTGGCAGAGTCTAGCAGCAGAGCATATGCAGGAATTCACCAGTACAGGTCTCCAGCCACTCTAAGTTGACTCAAAATGAACTTGGCAAACAGGAGAATCTAACTCATAGTGTCTGGTTTTATTTGTTTAGTTTAGCTAAGTGAAAAATATCCATTTCTCAAAATGCTGTTTTGTGTTGGATTGTAATATTCTTAAGATGAAGCAGAAGTGTGGCCTAAGGGACAGGACATTAGTGCTTCTAGACACGACTAATATAAAAACTAAAACGCAAGGTACCACACAAGCACTGTATGGGTGTTGGCCCCAGCTTCCTGTCTAGCTGAAAGAACCAACACGCCCCTGTAGCAGGGCAATCTGCCCCTGTAAGGGCTTGAGGAGTGAGAGAGCAGCAAGCCCTGGCCTAAAGAGAAGCCCACAGCAGGCAGGTGTTGGGAATCAGCTAATCCAACTAAGCAGCAACTAATTATTGGCTCTGATTCACAGCTGGAGAATATAAGTAGGACCCACCTGAGGCAAAGGGGCAGGGGGCATGAGAGAGAAATACTTTCCTGAGCAATGCCAGAAGTCTGCAAGAGAGGGCCCCTTAAGCTACTGGGGGGTAGAGGACCCTGCAGTACCAGCCAGGTCAGGACAATAATTTGTTACTTTAATAATTTTTGGGAGGGCAGTGCCACTGACAGCCTGGCCAGCGGGTGGCTGAGGAATTGTCTAGAACAACACAGGTGACATGTTCTGTGATCAGTGCTCTCTTTGTGAGGACTGATGCACTGATCAATCAAAGTGATGCTGTGGGGCAGAGCAATAGAAGAGCCTGCACTGAAGGCTAAAACAGAGTTGGGTGTGGCTGACTGATTTGTCCCCCCAGCAGTGGAACAGGCCCAACAGACTATAAAGCTGCTGGTAACATTTTGGTTTTATCTGAAAGAGGTGTAAAGGGAACTCACAAGCGGAAATGCAATTTTTGTCATGCCTGGCACTATTTTGGCTTCTACCAAATATATATGTATCTTCTGAGCCTGAAGATATGGAGCTAATTCCCTATAAACTTTCCTTTCCCCAGGCAAACTACCAACATACTCTGAAATTCCAAAAATGCCTGGAAACATAGAAGATCCCTGAGGCTCCATGGGAGGTCATATCATTACACCAGCTGAGACCCCTGGCAGGACACCATTAGTCCCTGGCTGTCTGCTCTAGGTAGAGTGACCAGATGAGACCTGAAATATTGGGATGCGGGGGGGATGCCAGCAGAGCAACAACAACAACCGAACAAAGAGCTCCCAAAGCATAGGAAAAATTGGTGGGCGCTGAGCACCCGCTGACAGCTCCACACCCTGCCCCGCCCCAGCTCACCTTCGCTCTGCCTCCATCTCCCTTCAGCTGGCTGCCATGTCCTGCCATACAGCTGATTAGCGCAAGCCTGGGAGGGAGGAGTGAGGAGGAGGAGGAATGCGGTGTGCTTGGGGAAGAGGCGGGGCCAGAGCAGGGATTTGGGGAGGGATCCAATAGGGGAGGGAGGGGTGGAGTTGGGGCTTGGGGGAACGAGCCCCTCCACCTGTGTGCCAGAGGGCAAAATATCGGGACAATCTGCGTCCGACGCCGGACAAACAAGTAAATATCAGGACAGTCCCGATAAAGTCTAGCTCTAGGTCACGGCAACCCCGAGGATTCCTAAAGGCTGTGGATGGGTGGATGCAAAAGACAATACAGCCTCAGATTGCGCTAATTTACAGTGGTGAACTGGCCTAACACACAGCTGGCCTGGGACTGGTGGAATTACAGATGCCACTTTTGCAGCCTATCTTGAGTTCCACTGTGTGCTCCTTAGCTATAGGTGGGTATCTGGGTTTGTAATGGAGTCATAATGCAACACCAAGTTCAGAGGATAAACAAATGATAGCCAGAGGAATCAAGGCATAATATCCACTAGAACAGGAGTGGGCAAACTTTTTAGGCCCAAGGGCCACATGGAAATTGTATGGCAAGCCTTGAATGCTCGGTTCTGGGGTAGGGCCAGAAATTAGGAGTTCAGGTGAGGGAAGGGGCTCTGAACTGGGGTAGAGGGTTGGGATGCAGGGGAGGGCTCCAGCTGGGAGTGCAGGCTCTGGGGTGAGGATGAGGGGTTGGGGTGCAGGAGGGTGCTCTGGGCTGGGACTGAGGGGTCAGAGGGCAGGAGTGGGATCAGAGCTAGGGCAGGGGGTTGGAGCCTGCACTCCTGACCTCCTTCTATGCTCCAAGTGGTGCTTATCTCAAGCAGCTCCCGGAAGCCGCAGCATGTGCCCCCTCCAGCTCCTATGATGGGGTGGCCAAGGGCCTCCGCACACTGCCCCATCCCCAGGCGCCGCCCCTGCAGCTCCCATTGACAGGAGTTCTTGACCAATGGGAGCTGCGGGGGACAGCACTTGGGGCAGGAGCAGCATGTGGAGCCCCCTGGCTGCCCCTACTGTAGAAGCCGTAGCAGGGACATGCCACTGCTTCCAGAAGCCAGGGCTTGGAGCCGGGCAGGCCCCAACCCCTGTTCCTTGGGTGGTAGTGTGCCAACCCCTGCACTCAAACCAAATACACAATTCTTGTGGTCAAGGGTTACAGAGTAACCATGTGAACATCAATAGGCTTACTCAATGCTGTATCAAAGATCAACAGTAGTGATAATGAGCTCCTAGGCAGCACTGTTCATCTTCAGAGAACTTTGCAAACATTGGGCTGAATTCTCAGCTGGTAAGAGTCAGCCTAGTTCTGCTCAAGTCAATGGAGGAGCTATGCCAATTTATATGCTCTGAGGATCTGGCCAGGCCTACGCAACTTGTAAAGCAGCGAGGGCCATATTACTCCAAAGAAAACAGCTGAGGGCTGAAACCCCCCAGCCCTGCCGAAACACATACACCCCAGCACCGCCCAAGTATAAAGCCCGCCCCCCCACTGCCTACCCACTAGGCTCATCTCCGCACCCCCCAGGCTCACCTACTCACCTCCTGCCACCCACTCGCCTCCTCAGCCCCCCTCTCCTGCTGCTGGCTCACCTGCCTGCTTGGCTTGGCATGTCATCCCCCCAATCCTACCCGGCTCGCCTACTCACCCCCCGCTACCCACTCGCCTCCTCAGCCCCCCTCCCCTGCCACTGGCTCACCTGCCCCCTGCCACTGCCCGCCCACTCGGCTCATCAACCCATGCCCAGCTCACCTGCTCAGCCCCCTGCCCACACCTCACCTGCTCCCCCCGCCACTGCCCACCTGCTCGGCTTGTCATCCTCCTGCCGCTTGCTCACTTCCTCAGCCCTCCCACCCACCGCCGCCACCGGATCAAATGCTCCCCATGCTGCCAGCTCACCTGCCTGCCCACTGCTGGCCTCTTACCTTCTGCCACTGCCCCGCCCGCTGCAGCTGGTTCACCCTCACTCCCCAGCCTGCCACTGGCCTCTTCACCACCCTACCCAATGGCTGGCTGGCCAGTCAGCCAGCCGTTGGTTCACCCCACCCCACTGCTTGCCTACTCACCTCCCACGAGCCGCGCAGTGAGCCCACACTGGCTACATGCGGCCCGTATGTTGTGCAGGCCTGATCTGGCCTATTAATAGACACCTATGTGATGGGAGAACGAAGTTTAAGCATGGTCACAATATTACAAATGAGGTCACTGAGGCAGAAAGATTATGTGGTTTTCCTAAAGCCACAAAGAGTCAATGTCACAGCCAGGATTAGAACTTGGATATTCCTGATGCTCAGGTCATATATCTCTGTTCTGTACCTCATTACTCTAAGTAATGGCAAATATTACAAAGTGGGCCTGATCCTCTGAGGGGCTGAGAATCCTCAACCAAAGCAACCCATTTTGCTTATGTCCATGTTATTCTGTCAATTGACATCAGGGAGAGAAGGAAGTATCACAATAAGGGATCATTACCCTGTCTAAATTATGGTTTTAAAACATGTTGGCTAAAATACATTAGGTAATTTTTTTTTTTTAAAGAAACCTTTTGTCCTAATCTAGACAAGACTTTACTTAAACTTACAGGGCAAGAACTTTTACACAGAGTTCCTGATCCTCCTCACAGTGGTATAGATCCGGAGTTCTCTATTAATGTCAATGGATTTATACCGGTATAAAAAAAAATGGTATAACTGAGAGGTAAGCCAAACTGCCAAGGCACAGTCCTTGCTTTGTGCTCTACTACAGCCTATGTTTGATTACGTTGAGACTTTACGGGAAAAGCGACCATCTGTAAACAGTCTTCCACTTCCTTTCTTTTCCATCTGTACTAGGCTGTCTTTCCCCCACCATACACACCCCATTCCCACCGAGTTCTATGTTACTCCATACTTACCCATCTATGTCCAAATTTAAAACTGCATACCCATTCTAAACCCACACCACTGAAATGTTATATTATTACACGTTAGCTGGAAGAGACAGACCCTACAGTTACTTTTACCGCATTTTAAAAGTCCACCTTTTATTCTCATCTAGAAAAACCTATAGTCTAGACACACCCTAAAATAGGAGGAAATTAATTGTTATATTAAAATGAAATCAATCTACAGATAAATTATCATTTTTAAGAGACTGAGAAAGCCTTGTATTTAGAATCCACTGTTACGTTAAACTGAGAAAACTAAGGAAAAAAGCAAATGCAACCTACCATCCACTGCTCAAATACAATAACTAACTTATTTTATTATTTTCACTTTAATGCATATTAACTTTGCATTTAGGATTTTATATTTTTAAACTTCCTTTATCAGATATTTTCAGCTGACTCAGAGCATAAGCTAATTAGGAAAATCTTCTTTCCCCTGCTTCAGTCCTTGTGGTTTGTTGTTAGATTTAATCTACTCAGTATTGAGATACAGAGCATACTGTCCCATGTAATGTTTACACTTGAGATATGTTATCTGTTTGGGCTCTGTGTCTTTAGTGGTGTTGTAACTACAAAAGATGTGTTTTAATAGCAGCTAAAGATACCACAGTGGAATAATACTGACAATGAGGTGATAATTGGAACCTGAATGATGAGGTATCTGAAAACAATAGTTCACTCTAATTAACTTTTACCATCATTAAGAGGGTTAATGATTATATCAGTGACCTCCCAAGTAAATTGATTTGAAACTACTATATTCAAAACTGTAAAATAAAAAAATTAAAAAAATAAAAATCAGAAGATAGCCATGTAGCTATGAACAGAATTTGGCATGTCCCCCCATACTAACTCCATTAGCTTCAAGGAGAGCAGAGCTTGATCCAATGTGTAAATTTAACCTTCATACCTCACTGAAGTTGTTTCATGTAGCCTGCACTTTCTGAATAAGCAAAATACATCAAAGGTATACCCCTTTCTGGTACCTATGACTATCCTTCTAACATGTGACCAGCCTGAACGAGGTAGAGGCAGGAAGACCTATTTCAACAGCTTTCCTGCAAGTTGCCTCTGGAAAGCAGTAGGGAGGAAGTAACAACACACAGTGCTACATACAGTCAGAGCATCATTCCTAGAAGAACTCAGGACTATGTTATCATGCACTAAAAGTTCTGTGATTCATATTAATATAGTCCGATTTCAAACAGTACAATGTTAACGTGCTAAGGAACTTCTAGTGCACATCAGCAGGGTCCACACAGGCCACAACACACTGGTGCGAATACACACACACCATGCAGACAAGCTCTAATGCAGGGGTCGGCAACCTTTCAGAAGTCATGTGCCGAGTGTTCATTTATTCACTCTAATTTAAGGTTTCACATGCTGGTAATACATTTTAACATTTTCAGAAGGTCTCTTTCTCTAAGTCTATAATATAACTAAAATATTGTTGTATGCAAAGTAAATAAGGTTTTTAAAATGTTTAAGAAGCTTCATTTAAAATTAAATTAAAATGCAGAGCCCCCTGGACCTGTGGCCAGGACCCAGGCAGTGTGAGTGCCACTGAAAATCAGCTCACGTGCCGCCTTCAGCACCCGTGCCATAGGTTGCCTACCCCTGCTCTAATGTAATACCACCAAAATGTTATTGACCTTCAGGCTTCCAAACGGATTGATGTTCAGAAGTACAGTAGTTGCATTTTGTCAGCCCAGGTGCTGGCATATTGGATTCCTGCATTGGCAGGGGAAGCCTGCATTAAAGGGGCTCCATCTACCAAAACTGCAATGGCTCCTCTCAGATAAGAGGGGCCCCACAAGGACACTGTAATCAACTGATTACTGGGGATTTTAAAAAAAGAACAAAAAAACAGAAATGGGAATGAAGAAGAAAATACCTAGGTAAAGCTGTCTCCCAGGACAGCACTCACTTCTCCAGTAAGTGAACATTTCTGGCCTTTGGTAACTGGGAAAGTGGACAGAACCCACCTCCCTCAGTGAGGCAGGGGCAGCCACTGATCTCCGGAATCAGATGATTATAGAGGACAAAGACTGAAAGAATCATATAATCATAGGACTGGAAGGGACCTCGAGAGGCCATCTAGTCCAGTCCCCTGCACTCATGGCAGGATTATTATCTAGACCATCCCTGACATTTGTTTGTCTAATCTGCTCTTAAAAATCTCCAATGATGGAGATTCCACAACCTCCCTAGGCAATATATTCCAGTGCCTAACTACCCTGACAAGAAGTTTTTCCTAATGTCCAACATAAACCTCCTTTGCTGTAATTTAAGCCCAGTGCTTCTTGTCCTATCCTCAGCAGTTAAGAATTTTTCCTCCTTCTTCCTTGTAACAGCCTTTTATGTCCCCTCTGTCTTCTCCAGACTAAACAAACCCATTTTTTTCAATCTTCCCTCATAGGTCATGTTTTCTAGACTTTTAATCATTTTTATTGATCTTCTCTGGACATTCTCCAATTTGTCTACATCTTTCCTGAAATGTGGCACCCAGAACTGGACACAGTTCCAGTTGAGGCCTAATCAGCATGGAGTAAAGTGAAATAATTACTACTTGTTTCTTGCTTACAATGCTCCTGCTAATACATCCCAGAATGAGGTTTGCTTTCTTCCCCTCCCCCCACCCAACCAACAGTGTTACACTGGTCGCTCATTTAGCTTGTGATCAACTCTCACCCCCGATCCCTTTCTGCAGTACTCCTTCTTAGGCAGTCATTTCCCATTTTGTATGTGTGCAGCTGATTGTTCCCTCCTAAGTGGAGTACTTTGCATTTGTCCTTGTTTGAATTTCATCCTATTTTCTTCAGACCATTTCTCCAGATCCTTTTGAATTTTAATCCTATCCTCCAAAGGACATGCAACCCCTCCCAGCTTGGTATCATCTGCAAATTTTATAAGTGTATTTCTAACACGGACAGACCTCAGTCATTGGCGGGCGTGATCGAACCTGGGATTTCTAGAGCTTAGTGCATGAGCCTCCACCACATGAGCTAAAAGCCAACAGGCACTTAGCTAACTCTAAGTGGTCTCAGTGCCACTAAATGGGACAGAATACCACACCCAGGAGGTGTGTGGGTTATATACACTCTATGCCATTATCTAAATTGTGGTAATGGTGTTTATGAGGTAGATATTAACTAGATAAGACTAGCAAATTTATTTAATATGGGGCTTGTGAAAAACCTTCATATGACGACATTTGGTCACCACTGACCTGGGCTGGATTTGAATTGATGACTTATCTAGATCCAAGGCCATCAGTCTCGCTAACAAACCCTTCAATGTTTGTGGGGTTTTGTTTTTTGTATTACTCACTTATAGTCAATTATCACTGGAACTTTGACCTGGCCTCCAGTTGTGCAGGTGTAATTTTGCCTGTACACATAACCATCCAGGCACTTCTGTTGCATTAACATTTGCTCACACATTTTAAGAGTTTTCATCCTGTTTACAGGTAATCAAAGCTGTATGCACAAAGCCCATTCAGATACATTGGCTTTGTAAATCACCTGCATACACAAAGGGCTAGTACAAGAAATATCCATGCACAGATGTGTGTACCAAAGTTGCCGCAGACAAGTGGATAAAAAACTGGCTTTTTTTCTTTTCTTTTTCTTGATCATCGACTCACTCTCTATTGATTTAAGCATGATATTACCCTGGTGCTTTCTGTGGCACATTACTAACAAGGTAGTGCTTTATTACTGAACTGTTATTTGTAAACTGTATTTTTCTACCTCTTAGGAAAATCATTGTTGAAGTAACTCATTGCATGATTATAAATTAAATTACAGAAATGTCACAGATTATTCATTTAGACTAATTTTGGCTAGGTTGTGGTAGTGGTATTTCTGTGTATCTTTAAAAAATTGTGATATTAAAGCATTGCCAGTTACTATCTTGACCACTTTCCTTATATGTTGTATCTTTTTCTCCTCTCCTCTGTCTTTTACCTCATAAACTCTTAGGGAAGGCAATGCGTCTTCTTTTATGTCTGGAAATTGCTTAGAACCTTGCAGATACTAACCAAACAAAGAACAGTAATAATCATAGGAGTGTCTTGTTTGATCCAGTGCCAGAAGTCACAAAGAATCCCATTAAACCCTCAGTGGAGCAGCACACATGGATTTATTGCCTAGCTTATATTTTTCAGGATTAATGGTATTAATGGAAATAAACTTTCACCTGAATTATTCAAGACCTACAATGGAAAAGGAAGGCACATTGCAGTGCGAGAGAGAGAGAGATCATTTTGCCCATGATATTGTAACAAAACTGGAATGTGAATGTATAATTCAATTTTTGTTCTCTTACACTGGATGGAGAGTCAGGAGATCTAGGTTATCTTCCCAGTTCTGTGAACTAGCTGCTGTGTAGACAAAGGTAAATCACTTCACCACTCTGTGCCTCAGCTTCTAAATCAGTAAAAGGGAGAATGTCTTTTTTGCAAAGCATTTTCAAATCTACATATGAAAATGCTTTGTAAGAGTTAACTACAACTAATATAGTTTTCTCCACTGAAATAAGGTCTCCAAGTCATGCCTTCCCCTTTAATATTGTTTGCTACCTTCTACCAAAGACTTTAGCAACACATTTTAAGTGGCTTATGAGAAAAGGGCAGTACAATGAAATCAACTCTGCAAATCTTATTTTGCCTAGATTTAATTATGATTAATCTCATTGACTTTGATAACTGTTCTAACATTTCTAATTTTACACAACATTTGCACCAGATTGTTGTAATCTCTCCTATTTCATGCTGTGTAGTTCCATTGTCTCCTGACCATATAACATACAGCCAATATGACACTTTAATTTCTAGACATTTGCACCTTTACACTGAATACAGCCTGCCGGTATCATAAATACCAGCATTAGCATTCAGACCCATGTCTAAGTCATTCTGCTACGTCATTTTCTTGCTGTAATAATTTTATTCCCTACTTGCAATATTTTAAGTGATAGTGTTTTGTAAAGATTAGAATATATTTTCTGAAAAATGTTAGAACGTCAGTTGTCTTTAATACTCTTTATATTGCCGCAGTCTTATTTTGAAGATTTTGTCATAAAACTGGGAAATGTCCCTCCCAGAAAGAAACTAATATAACAACTCTTCTAAGGTAAGAAGTAGGCTACTTTGAATTAAAATAACTATATTCTATGTATTTTAAGACTGAAATGTAACCACAGAAGGGCTTTGTTAATTAAAAGGCGAGTTTAGTATAGGGTTAATAACCTTGATGCCCTAATTGTGATCATTTTGTTTTAAATTAGGAAAAAGACTTGCATATAGGGGCCCCACAAAATCTAATAGCCCCAGATCCATAGGAGAGTTAATTCAGCCCTGCCTGTAATATTATTAATTAATGTCTATTTCATTTGCCTTAATATCTCCTGGATTTCTCTTGCACAATGCTATCTTAATACACTTGCTCTACTGGTACAAATTTCAGGGTTTGTCTTTTTGTTAAGCAAGCACTGGACTGCAGCCTACTCAATAAATTTCTGCAAGTTTTCCTTTGAACCTATTTTTAGAATCATAGAATATCAGGGTTGGAAGGGACCTCAGGAAGTCATCCAGTCTAACCCCCTGCTCAAAGCAGGACCAATCCCCAAATGGCCCCCTCAAGGATTGAACTCACAACCCTGGGTTTAGCAGGCCAATGCTCAAACCACTGACCTATCTCTTCCCACTCTTGCTCTTTATTGTGTACTACAATCACTTCCTTTGGCACTGGGATAGCACATGGCTGCTAAAAATACCATTCCCTTCCCCAGGTACCTGGTCTTAGCATTATACACTCCATCACCATGGTTATTATCTCTTTCGATAAAGCATATTTTAAGATGTCTTGGTCTTCCTCAGCCATTGGCTCAATTACTGAAATTGTTGCCTCTTGTGGGCCAATGCCTGTAGCCCATACTCAAGGAAAACTCCTTCTAGCAGCCTCTAGCCAGATCCTGCAGGCCTGGGGAGAATTGCTTGGATAGGAACTTTGTGAGGATTGCAGGATTTAGCCCATGAGAAACTAGAGTTAAAGAATTAGCTCAAGGTCTCAGCAAGATTAAGGCATCTAAACATATATATCTCACAAAGGAAAGTCTAGAGAAAAGGGGAAGCCAAATGATTAAACGCTAGATGAGACCATTACAAAGACCTTGCATTAAGCAAAAGTATTACAGAAGGGCTCCAGATGACATCCTCCAGGAGGGAGGTACCTAGACATTGACTCTGAAACGAGAAGGCCCTGATTCAGCTAGAATTTCTGAAAGGAAGATAATGACAACTTGGCCAATTTTTATCACAAATATGCCATCAACAAAGAACAGGATTATGACCAATACATTAGCATGCCAATCTCTCTCTTTATAAGCTTACCTCAGCAGGAAATCAGCCAAAAGGACTTTAGAGGCAAAAGCTTTGGCTGCTGGGTCCCTAGAAAGCTGCTTGGAAAAAGAAGGGCAGAAACAAGTATGGAATACGCCCTTGGGCAGCATTAGAGAGGGAGCTGCTCTTCTGCCAATTCAGAGGAGGTACTGGACCTGAATTTACACACACACAGTTTTTCACGCATGTAACTATACTCACTTCAAGTTCATTCCTGAACAACATACATGGACAATGAGGCTCTCAGTGAGGAGAGAGGGGGGATTTCTTAGATTCTGGTAGCCAGTCTCCACACAAAGGAAGGTAAATACTAACCAAGAAAATAGTCCAAGACAAGCCCAGGGTAACACCACTCATATGTTCAGGACATTAGTTGTTCTGTGAGTGTCTTTGGTGTTTCAATAAACTACCTGAGCTCATGAACAAAACATTTCACATTACAGACTCATTTAAACCAGGATCCATGAGCTCATTACAGGAGAGATGCCCATGTGACACCCAGTTCATAGAAACGTAGGACTGGAAGGGACCTCGAGAAGTCAAGTCCATCCTGCTGTACTGAGGCAGGACCAAGTAAACACAGACCATCATGACAGGTGTTTGGCCAACCCTTTTTTAAAAGCCTCCAGTGACAGGGATTCCACACTCTAGAGCAAGGCTCTAGTTCCCTGCAGGTTGGAGGCTCCTGGAGTCTCAGCTTCAGCCTGAGCACAAATGTCTACACAAAAATGAAACAATCACAAGCCCAAGTCGGCTGGCATAGGCCAGCGGGGGGGTCTGTTGTGTAGACATACCCTCTGAATACCTTTCTCAGACCTAAAGAAGAGCTCTTTTTAGCTTGAAAGCTTCTCTCTCTCACCAACAGAAGTCAGTCCAATAAAAGATATAACCTCACCTATATTGTCACTCTAATCTCCTGGGACCAAGACATCCACCACAACACAGCAAACAATATGACTTGTAAAAGTCTTCCCCAATTCTCAAACAATGTTTGGTGGCAATCAGACTTCCATATCCTATTTTACCACGAATTTGGGTGGTGGAGCGGGAGGGGAAACCTTTGCATCTTCAGACTCTCAGGAACAAAGTTGTGTTGTTTTGTTCTTTTTACCACCTGAGAACTTCTGCTTTGTTGTGAAACTTCGTAATGCAACACAATACTGAGATGATGGAATGTGCTTTTGTAATGAGTTATTCATTTCTAACAAGATTCTGCACCATTTGCAAACAAATCACAAAGCTTTGCCCTTTTCCCCTAGCTGTGTTGAAACCCCCCTCCCCCCATTCCCACTGAAGTTAATCAGAAAGATAGATAGATACTCAGTACCTCTGAAAAATCAAGCTTCAGTGTTTAAACCAGGATGCATACCTGCTCTAGGTTATTTCACCATAACACTCTCATTGTACACTAATTTCTGTGGTTTCCTGTTTAGTAATATTTTCAATATAGTTTCTTTCTCTCACTGATGGCCCAATCCTACTAACCATTACCGAGCTAAATTCATTCCTGCTGTTTCTCCACTGAAGCTTATGGTTCCCCCAGGAATTAATTTGACCCATTACATTTAACTCATTGTACAGCATTTTACTGTCTTATTCAATCGGTTTACTGTCTTCATTCGTTTCTGGTCTCTCTCAGAACGGCCAATAATAGACTTCTTACCTTACTTAAGTATCACTTGGAGTCACTAGTTGCTTTATTCCCAAAAATTGGAGTTGCCTGTTGCAGTCAGAAGCCCTGACACTGTTGGGACTCTTAAATCCAACTTTAAATGTTATTGCAGAATTCTAGATTTTTAAATGATTCAAGAAAGTATTTAAGTGACTTCATAATGATTTGTTTCCCCACCAAAGACAACCTTCAGTTTTGCAGGAGTCCTGAGGTTTCCCCCACCAGAAATACTACTTCTTGACCACCTTTCCTCCTGGCTGAGGAAGAGGAGCGGATATATTAGCTGCTTGCACAGCATTCCTAATCTCTGCTGGCTTTAGCAGCAAGAGATTGGGAACTGTGAATCAAACCCAGGCCTCTCACAAGCTGTTCAATACTATTTTTAACCCATAAAACGGTCAGTAGTACTCCAGCAATGGACACCTGTTATTTCAATTGACTGTGGAATCATTCAACTTAAATAACCACAAATGCATGCATCTGGAGACTCCCCTCATGAAATAGACACATCTGTCTTATTTGAACTGCAGTGTAGCTGTGTTGGTCCCAGGATATTAGAGACAAGGTGGGTGAGGTAATATCTTTTATTCGACCAACTGCTGTTGGTAAGAGAGAAATAGGGAGCTGACCTGAAGAGCTCTGTGTGGCTCAACAGCATCTCTGCCTCACCAACTGAAATTCATCCAATAAACGATACTATCTCACCTGCCTTTATTTTAGTGAAGTATTCACAGCAGCAGTCCTTTAGTCTGTTTGATTGTACTGTATTTCCACAGATTTAAAAGAACAAACATGGCATGCCACAAGCAGTGCAGTATTTAGGAGAATCTTGAAGATTTTGCTTGACCCTAGAGAAGCAACATCTACTCATGCATTTTTCTGTTTTCTGTTGTAAATTAGAGCAACATGAGTGGGGGAACCAGAAAATCCCCACTCTTCTCACACAGTGGGCTGATGCACAGTTTTGGTTTTTGGCTGTGGGAGGGAAGCTAACATCATGGTCATTATCATGTCTGATGCTTGCTAGGCGCAGGATTCCTGATTCAGCAAGACATCCTTATTCAGGACAGCCCTTAGACATGTACTTTAAGCAGATGCTTACCTGCCTTCCTGAAGTGGGGCCTAAGAGATGGAACATTTTTCCTCTGCAATTGGCTCCACACAACTCCATAAACCACCATTAATTTCCCCACCTGTCTCCTGAAGGCAGCACAGGGTTTGGCCCATTGCAGATAATTGTATTGAAATTTGAAAGTTCAGAGTGACAAGAGCAGAGGGACATTTTCATATTAACAGGTTTCTTTATAATAAATATTGAACAACTTTATGAATTATTCTCAAAATAATGTACAGTAGAACCTCAGACTTATGAATGCCACAGTTATGAACTGACTAGTCAACCACATACCTCCTTTGGAACTGCAGGTGTTCAATCAGGCAGCAGAGAGTCCTTCCCCACCCCAAAAGCAAATACAGTACCGTCCTGCGTTCAACATAAACTACTAATAAAAATAAAGGAAAGATTTTTTTAAAAATTGACAAGGTAAGGAAACTGTTTCTGTGCTTGTTTCATATAAATTAAGATGCTTCAAAGCAGCATTTTTCTTCTGTAAAGTTTCAAACCTGTATTAAGTCAATGTGCAGTTGCAAACTTGAAAGAACCACCATAAGATTTTGTTCAGAGTTGCAAACAACCTCCAATCCCAAAGCGTTTGTAACTCTGGGGTTCTACTGTATTGTAACAAATGTTAAAAATTCTCATTGAGCTATACACCTAGGACCTCATCCAAAGCTTTTTGAAATCAGCGAGAGTCTTTCCATTTACTTCAATTGGCTTTTGATCTGGCCCGTTACACACACATTTCAGCTTTTAACATCATCTTTTGCTAACTATGTTTTGATAGAACTGGACTGTTAGCATTTAAAAGTCAATACACTTTCACTAAGTGCAATCCTGTAGTCCTTACTCCTGTAAAACTGCCCTTGTACTCAGTGGTGCTTACACGGTACTGAGAAGGTTCAGTGGGAGTTTTACTTGAGTACAGAGAGCAGGACAGGCTTGAAAAGCTGATGTTGTTTTTAAAAAATCCTATTGAAGAGGCCAGCAGAGTGCTTCCACCATCAACATTATTTAAACAAGGAGCCTGAGTAAGCGCCAGCCAGCCAGAGAGATTGCAGAAAATATCTTTGAGGAAAATGCTGTGACCATAGTGAAAGAACCCGGCATGACCCTGGGAAAATTAACTTGTGGAAAGCTTTAAACAAAGAACTGTGGGCAGATCAAGACCCCTCCAATCAGTCTAGCAACACAAAAACCAGAAGCTAAGCTGGTAGGGAAAGAAACATTTGATAGGCGTTTAGGAGGGATATGTTTATTCTTTTTCATTAAACTAGAGGATTATTGTTTTGCCCGGGAAACATTTCAAAACATTCGTGTTTAATCCATCCGTAAGTTGTCTTATATGAGTGTAAGAAATAAATGATAAGATAGAAAGTCTTGAAACTTTATTTGATAGCCCATTTGATTCAAAAATATTTAATATATCTAAAAACTAAGGGCCATTTATCATTCTAGATCCACGGATAGAACCCCGGTTGGGTTAATGAGAATTGTACCTGAAAATGGACTGCAGTATGTAGCCCAGGGGTGGGCAAACTATGGCCCGAGCTGTTTTAAGCTTGGCTTCACTCTGGCTGGGGTGCTGGGTCAGGGGCCAGACCATGCGGCTCCTGGAAGCCGCAGCATGGCCCCTGTCACTGAGTGTGGGGGAGTCGGGGTCCTGTACCCCCAACTTCCTGCGATTCACCGTGACTGTCAGCTAGCCAGTAAAACAGAAGGTTTATTAGAAGACAGGAATACAATCCAAAACAGAGCTTGTAGGTACAGACAACAGGACCCCTCAGTAAGTCCATCTTGGGGGGCAGGGAGCCCAGACACTGGTCTGGGCTTCCCTCCTTTTCCCCAGCCAGCTCCAAACTGATACCCCTTCCAGCCGTCCCAGCCAGCCACACACCCTGGCTCCTCCTCCAGCCTTAATCCAGTTTCCTGGGTAGAAGGCGTTACCTGGCCCCAGTCCCTTCCTGGCTCAGGTTACATGCTCAGGTATCGTTCCTCAAGTGAAGTCACACCCTGCTATCCCATCACCAATGCAGATAATACCAGTAAAACTCCCACACAACATTCCCAGGTCAATCCTCCCCACTCCCTACTCTGTCACAGCTCCATTCCGGCTCCTACGGGCTCCAATGGGAGCTGCAGGGGGGTGCCTGCGGATGGGTCAGCGTGCAGAGCCGCCTGGCCACGCCTCCACGTAGGAGCTGGAGAAGAGACATACCACTGCTTCCGGGAGCCTCTTGAGGTAAGCGCCACTCGGAGCCTGCACTCCATGAGGTGACTGTGTCTGCCAGGCTGAGCCGGCAGTATAGCCAGGGCTGGGAATCGCTCCGGCCCCTTGGGAGGGGCGCAATCAGCCAGGCCAGGGCCTGCCCCAGCCAGGAGCCCTCAGGACCCACTTGCCTGGAGGGGCCCAGCCAAGCTCTCCACATAGCCCTCCCTCAAACTGTCCAAGATTGGCCAGGCTTCTGCACCAGTCCCAGGCGGCTCAGCTCCAGGGAGACAGGTGGGGTCCCACAGGTGGTGGGAAGCAGAGACTACCCGGAGCTGGAGGTGCAATGGGGTCAGATCAGGAGGCAGAAAGAAGCCGGTAGGTGGGACCAGGGGGTGGAGAGGAGCCCTTGCCCTGCCAGCGGGCTGGCCAAGAGGAGCAAGTGGTGGGGAACCAGTGGGCTGGCGGGGTCTCAGGGCACAGTGCAAGCAGAGCAGGCTGGGGCCCTGTCTGAGCATTGGCCTGGCTCCATGGCGCCACTGGTGCCATTGTAAACCCGGCACTGGGTTCCTGCTCCCCTCTCATCCTGTTCCACATTCCTGCATTGCTCCTGCTCCATGTGTGATCCTGGTCTCATCTCTGCCTTCTACTCCCACACTCCCTTCCTGACTAGTGGCTGCCAGTCCCAGCTCCAATCCCAGCTCATCTTCTGGCTACTGACCCCAACCTAACACCTGATTACTTTTCATAGATCCTTCCATTAGGCAAGACTACCCACTCCCCAATTACTAACACAAGCACTCCCAAGTTAGGAAATGCCATGATGAAGGTTACCTGTGCAATCTTAATTCACCCCTCTTCCGTGTATGCATTACGTTCCAGTCTTTAGTTACATGATCTCATGCTACTTTTTCCCTGTCGGACCCCTGCCTCGTTCAGTGGACATCATGAAGTGTTCACTGAATGGATTGCTATTCAAGATGTATCTTTTTTCCTCATCATTCAGTGTGTAGCACCACGCATTATTTACTGCACACCATCCAAAATATTAATTTCTTTCTGGGATTTACTATGGTGCCCTCATCATTGTATCTTAGTGATTTATAAACATTTATGAACTTATCTTCAAAACACCCCTTTTAGGGGAGGTGGTATTATCATCCTTCTTTTACACATGGGAAATAGACACAAACTGAAGACAAAATTGTCAGAAATGTTCACTAATTTTAGGTACCCTAACCCAATGTGAGAAGCGTTGAGCCTGATTTTTCAGAGTCCTTAGCATTCTATAGCCCTTTTTAGGTTCAGAGTAGAGCTCCCACTGACTTGAGCTGCATGTGCAAGTGCTCAGTACTTCTGCAAATCAGATCCTATCCCAGGCATCTAAATGTTCGGTACACAGAAAATGAGGAACTCACAGTGTCCACCTGTGAAAATTTTGGTTTAAGTGACTTGCTCTGCATCACACAGGAACTCCATAGAAAGGGCAGGTGTTGAATCCAGTTCTCCATGGTGCCATTTAACCACTTTAATTATGAGAGTATCTTTTCTCTTCCAGCCAGGGACAACTCCAGGCACCAGCGAAGGAAGCAAGTGTCTGGGGCGGCCAATAGAAAGGGGTGGCACTCCATCCAGGTCATTGGCGGCAACTCGGTGGCGGGGCCTTCACTCCCTCTCTTCACTCGGCGGCGGCACTTCGCCAGCAGCTCAATTGGTTTTTTACCCTTTTTTTTTTTTCCTTTCTTCATCGCTTGGGGCGGCAAAAAAGCTGGAGCCAGCCCTGCTTCCAGCAGTTCTCTGTCTCAGTCACTACACACCTTCCAACTTCTGCAACAAATATGGCCGAGATCCTACAGACAACAGTGGCAGGAAGAATGAAGAAAAAATAGGGTAGGGGTCCTGTAGAAAAAATTGTATGTGATCCTGTAATTAAAGACACTATTACTACATACTCACAAGGGGGGGAAACTGAGGGTTGTCCAGGCAACCTTAATTATGGCATTTCCTAACTTCTCAGTGTTGGCCTTTCAACCTTGATGTTACATTAAAAACATTTTACGAAAGTAATTGCCTAAGTTATTAAAAGACGTAAAACTTAATATGTCAGAAATTCCATCACATGGAACCATACTGACCACATATGTGTCATCAGCAAGATTGGGATCTTTAGAGCCACAGCACAGTCCACTACCACTTGAGGCAATGGTGTATCTATAGCAGTAGAGGGTGTTATCTTTAATGTGGACCTGTCAATAGAAGGGATCGAGAGGACACACTCTGCCACACTCTTTCACAGCTATTGGTTGACAGCAAAGGAGTGCTGAGAGTCTGAAATAACGGGTTTTATTCCAAACTCTGCAGGAAAGTGTGCTCTAGTGGTTACAGATCCTTCTGCTCCTGTCCCCTCCCAGCTGGCTCCTGTCCACTCTGTGGTATGGTGATGATCCTCCCAAATAGAGTCTGGGGTGCTGTGAAGCTCGTTATGCACAGCCCACTGGAACCAGAGGCTGAACAAAGCAGATCTCTAGCCTTTAGCACTGATGATCACTGAACACCACATGCTCTGCTCCTGTCTCCAATCCCTCCACTGCTATCTCCCATGGCTCCTACCCACCCTCATCCAGCGCTTGCCTCTGCCCTCCCTGGCTCCTGACCATATTCCCCCACTCTGCTTCTATCCCCCCACCATGGCTCCTGCCCCTCCACTTCCCTCCTCTCCACCCCTTGGTTCTATTCCAGACTATCTTCTATCCTCCCTGGCACTTGCCCCTCTCACCTGCTACCGCTGTCCCTCCCTAGGCTCCTATCCCATCTCTACCCTGCCCTAACTCTCTCCTGCACCCCTCTGCATTTAAATCAGGCTACTTCTTTCCTCCTCCTCCTCACTGCCTGGTACCAACAGAGATAGCATGGAGAGCTAGCAGATGCCATCTCCCTGCTCTCAATTCCTGTGTCCAGTGCCACAGTGGCCCTGGCCTGACAGGAGTAATCACAGGGCAAAAAGCCCTGCTCAGTCCCAGCATCTCTGGGATGGAGCATGCACAGTCACTTTGTGGGGATCATACTGGCACAGATGCAGCCAGGTCAGCAGTTAAGAGCAGTGAGAGGATGGCATGCTTAGTGTAGATAATATTCAGAGAATTCAGCTTCCAAATCCGGACAAGTCTTTACTGAGCATATGCAAACTGTGATCAAATTTGGGATGTCAAAAGACACATCCTGCAACAAGAACACCCCTCCGCCCAGGGAAATTTCAAGTCCCACAAAAAAGGCAGTAGAGCTGCTCAATTATTATTATTTTTTCAAAACAAGGGCAAAACAATATTTTTCCCCAGTCTCGTTCTTGGACATCACTTTTTGTTGAAACTTTCCAAAAAATGTCAGCCAGAGGCAGACACCCAATAAGGAAAATTTCAGCCCAAACAATTAAAGTTTGGCAAAGTTAAAAGCAACTGAAAACAGGGTCTTTTAATTAAAAGAGTTGCAATTAACATTGTGAGCCAGATCTCAGCTGGTATAAACTGACATAATTCCAACTGCACAGCTGGGAACTTGGCCCTATGTTATTATTTCAGCTATGTCTAGAGTAACTGGCATATGAAACAAATTTTGGCTACAAATGGCCTTATACACATTTAAATTCTATTTGTTTTTAAGTACGAGTTTAAAAATTTTCATATAAATAAAAATATTTATATTCAAGTGTAAACATAAGGAAGTAGTTTTTATATCAAATTAAGATGATTTAAACCATATGGATTCCATTGATCTCTTTGAGTAAATGTATCATCTATGTTTATTGAAAGACCCACCTTAAGAAACCAATTTTTGTAGCTCCTTGGAATGGTTGCCTAACACAGATGCCTTTGGATTAGCCTGTGCAGTTCTGTAAATAAGGATTTGTATACAGAAATTAAATATTAGGTACAATGCAACCCACAAAATTTGTCTCCCAGATAAGCTCAGTAAGATGTTTTAAGCACGTTGCTTCTCAGTTCTTATACTGAATTAAGAATTTAGGTTGTATCACTCCTGTTTTCCAATAGCTTTCAGTCAGGCAACATGTTGATTTTAAAGCTGGGTTAAACTGTTCTACGGCATTAACCTCAGCCTCAATTCTGATGTATTAATTCTTTCCGAACCTCAGCATTATTTGCTTTCTTATAATCAAGGCTTGTTAGTTTTCTCATGTGTTAACAATATTACAGCACTTATCTTATCTCTGGGGTTTAAACTCCTCTATGCAATTCATTGCCTTTGGTAGTTATACTAGGAGGAGCTGGAAGCATAAGTCATTTTAAAGTTGGTTTGAAAACATAAGCAAATCTACAAAAATCTTCTCTGCGTTCATGACCAGAAGGGACGACGGGACCTGAAGAATCCATCCCATAGTTTACAGAAGACCAAGTAAATGCTTGAACAGGCGAGTAGACCTTTTCTATGTAGACCACCAGCAAACCTGGGTGTAGTCCTTAAAGCTGCTAGTTACTTAGCCTAAGAATAAGTTTTAGCCTATTAATGGGACACAACAAAATAGGTATTCACAAAAGTGAATAGGATTATATAATGCCTTGTAGTTGCTAAGAAAGAATTTACATTAGTATTATTTCAAAAGAATTTATCCCCATGAACAGCTAAAATTTGCATAGGCCCCTATAGCCCAACAACTTTCCACTTACTCATTTGCTGATCTGTCCACTCACCACTTCCCTGCAGAATTGCTGTGCAACACTGAAAACACAAGTATCGCACACAGCCACAGGGAGAATCCATGGTTTCTTTGGCCTATTGGGTATTCACAAAAGGACTCTCACTTCTCAGTTTCTCAACTGCTGTGCCTCTCCCCACATGTGGCCATTATGGGTCAGATTCTCATTTACACTATGGTCCTTGTAGGCCATTCTCGCAGTGTAAGGAGGTTTAGGAGTGGGCATAATAATAATTTATGTCCACTTTAAGTCAGAGTGATGTAAAGAGGACTTAGTGTAAAAGAGAATCTGGTCAATGGGTTTTAAGATGTGATAATTAGTATATAGGGAACTGGATTGAAACCTGTTAACTTTTTGTACTTGGGCCACTTAGGATGTGCAGGGTCAAATCCTGGCCTCATTGAAGTGGATGGGAGCTTTATCACTGATTTCTATGGAGTCAGATGCAGATGAAATCCTGCAGTGTCTATATGTACCTCTTCTAGCCTTGACTAGAACTGCATGGTTGACCTAAAAGTCCAAAAGGATTCTATTATCCCATCCCAATTTTCTGAGCCATCCAATCTCTATATTTAGTAGTTTGGTAAAATAAAATAAAATAAAATAAAATAAAAGCATATTTTCCTACCGCATGCTCCTTGGGTTAGTCTAAGGCAGAGCTTCAAGTTAAAATACTTTTTTTAAAAGAACTTCTTTCAGGAAGAGGAAAGAACTCTTCTTTCTGTTCTTTGCTGTCAAGGAGGCAAACTGCTTTTTCATCCTTCTCAAGAAGGTCACAATATGACTGGCAAAATATCAGGAATAATAGGATAAAATGGTGATGTAAATCCCAGAGGGAACAATGCAGCTTTTGTGCAGAACTCTCATCAGAAATCTTGGAAATCATGCAATGGGAAGTGATGCTGGAATTTGGGCTCTTACTCAGAGCTCTTACATGTTAAACTTACAGCACTTAGTTTCTCAGGTGCCAAAAGGACTCGTGTTTTTACAGGCCTTGAAATGTCTGAATAGCTTGAACTGCAAATAAATCCATGATTTTAGTGTCTAAAATCAAACCCTCCCACAACACCTTTCAAGATCCTTGGATCCTACACATGCCTATCACAACATGTGGTATACCTCATCCGTGCATTAAATGCCCAATAACAAGTTTGTGGATGAAATTATACAATCACTTTGCTGTTGAATGAACTCTCACAGGAAAATGATAAAAGACAAACAACATATCACCTGTGAGTGAACATTTTTCACAAAGCCATCACTCTATAGCTGACCTATCAGTCCTTATCCTCAAATGAAACTTGCACAACACTTTCAAAAGATGAGTCTGGCAGCTTAAATTCGTTAAGCTAGACATCAAAAATCATGGATTAAACAGACACACTGAATTTACGGCTTATTACAACAATCTGTAACCCACTAACCTCTCTTTGTCCTATGACTGCAGAAGTATTAACATGCCACTGTACCTTAAATGCTCCCTTACAATAGGTTTAGCATAAGCAGTTAGCACAATCTGTTCTATCTTGCTTTTTGCGTGAGGCTGGGAGTTCTTTCCTCAGGGTATGTCTACATTGCACAGCTGTTACAAAACTTTTGTCTTTCGCGGATACTTAACCCCCCCACCTCCCGTGAAAGACAAGTTTTATTGATGCAAACAGCAGTGTGAACGTGGCTTTGTCGGCAGGAGAGCGAAGTTTATGGTGCTTGCAGGGCTGGAAGTATTTTGTCGGCAAAAGTGCTGACAAAATACCGCAAAAGAGTGTTCACACTTGTCGCTAAAGCTGCATAGTGTAGACAAGCCCTCAGACTTGAAGAAAAGCTCTGTGTAAGCTCGAAAGCTTGTCTCTCTCACCAACAGAAGTTGGTCCAATAAAAGATATTACCTCACCCACCTTGATGCTCTCATACCCTTAACCATAAATGTGACTAGAAGGTATGTCTTCAGTGCAGAGTCAACTCAAGTTTTCCACACTCTCAAGGTAGCCTGATTTGAGTGAAAGCAGATACACTGCAAAAAACCACTCGAGCTGCTGTGTCCACATTGGTGTGCATGCACTCACTTGTGTGTGGCACTGCGACTTCTGGGGGCATATCCCATAGTAATTTGCACTTCAGTCAGCTGAGCCAATCTATTAATTCTTTCCCAGAGAATTGTGGGAAAACTTGTCAGTCCTTTCTAGGCCTATGGGAGGAATTGTGACATGGCACTAGAAGGACTGGTGACACTTGAGGACAGCTAGCCTGTATCCATGCTACAGAGTGGTTGCATTAACACCAGATGAGGTGTACTAACTTGAGCTGTAGCCTATACCTCTTGAGAGGCCAGCCAATTCCAATTAAAAGCCCTACCACACTAAAGATAAGGGGTTTTGTATGTGGAAAGGACTCAAGTTTGGAGCAACATTCTAGTTACAGATCAAGTTAACTTGGCAATGAAGGCCAGCTGCAAGTGTACACCTGCAGGAATGTTTACTATGATTGCTCAGTTTGCATTAGTAAACTTTAGTCCAACCCACACACATATTTTTAAATCAAGCCAAGACACTAGTTCTCAAATGAGAAGTACAGCTCCTGTTAGAAGTCATTGATGCATGGTATTCAGGAACTAAGTGAATGGGTGGATTAAATCACTTCCTTGAGGCTCTTTTGTAGTGAAGAAAATCTGAACACAAAAGAGGGTGCTAGTACCCACCAGCCATCTGACAAGCCTGTGCAGTCAGAGGGACAGGGTGGCACTAATGGGGTTTCCTAGGTTTAAGACTCTTTGAAAATTTTGCTATTTTTGCTGAAGCCATGTTCTAACAAGTTTCATTAGAATGTTAAGTAGGAAGCATGGTCTAGTGGGCAGGGACCAGGCTGAGCCCTAGAGACTTGGGTTCAGTTTCTGAGTCATCCAAAAACATCCCGTTTGATACAGGACAATAAGGATGGGACCCAAACTAGGCAGATATTGTCTGGGAGCCACAGAATAGGCCTGTCAGGTCTATGGCATCATTCCCCCCTCTTCCCCTCCCCCGGTACCATGTTGAAACCCCATCATTGGAGATGAGTGAAGGTAAGGCTCTGCCATGGTTGGGGATGGGGTGAGAGGAGAAGCTAGTTCTTTGTGGCATTTTCCCTCCTACATATCCCCACCCTCACAACAGAAGATATCTCAGTTTGTGGGATATTAGTTACAAGTATTTAAAGAACTTAAAACTATGATCAGCTTGGGAGCTATCTGAACAAACATAAAAATTTGTTGCCCTTTTTTTAAAAACAACAACACTTTGTGTTCTTATAATTTATTACTTAACTAGCTCCCATATAATTGGATTCCCTCCTGCTCCCACACAGAAATATAACACTTGATACATTCCTCCATTTTGAAACCAAGGGTTGGTCATTTTCTATATAAACTTGCTAATAATAAAATAATAAATTTCCACTCTAATATTCAGATTTAAATGTGTCAGCTTTACGGATAAATATTTTTACATATAGATATACAAATATATATTCTAACAGGCCAATATGCAAATGTGGGTTTTTAAACAAAGCAACTCCCTATCATTGAAAGATATTGGTAACTTCCAAAGAGTCCAGTGACTATTGGTTCACAAGGGGAAAGAGAGCTGGTTGCCTTGGAGGTACAATGAAAAACAATTGGCAATGGAATCAATTACAGCTGGAACATGGGGGCACCATGACCACAAGAGTCCCTTTCTGGGACCTAATAGTTGTGTATTGCCTGTCTCAACAACCTAGACATATTTCTCTAATTGCTGGAAGTTTAATAATATGTGACTGTAATATACATACACAAGCACACACACTTTACTCTGCTTTCAGAGTAATTTTTTTTAAACACATACTTTGGGCTGAATTGATTATAATGCATCCTATCAGCTAGGTAGATATTTCTTTGCAGAGAGGTCATGAAATCCACAGCAACAGAAAAGCCAGTGAAAAGCCATTATTTCACTCTCTCATTTTCATTTCAGTATAGTCATAAAGGTATCCAAGGCACTGACTGCAGCCTTTGAGATGTTTTAGAAATGTTATAATGATGCCAGCTGGTACAAAGAAAAAGTTTAGGCTAAAGGCACAGGTACTGTAACATTATACAAAAAAATAGTCAGTTAAACGATTCCCCAAATTAACTGTTGCTGTGTAGCCTGCGGCTATAAAAATCTTGATTGGCCCAGCAAACTTTCAAAGCCTGCATCCTGTCTGTCTTCTTGCCTTAGGGAGCCTTTTGTATGAAACTCATTGTTAAACAAAGCAGCTACTCCAGCAAAGGAATCACTTTAGGAATTTAAGCCTCATGCGAAAGGATTATCAGAAGCCATTGTTTTGATGTTTCTTAATTTGCTGTGTTTAAGAGAGGAAATGTTAAACCCGTTTATAGTCTCAATCCATTAAAACCCCTTGGCTTGTTTCCATGGAAGTCAAGTTAATTTCCCCTAAACTGTTCTGAAGTGTAGTTTTTGCATAAAGTGTGTATTAATTCTAAGTAAATGATGCATCTGAAGTTCACTAAGCCATGCACCCACTGTGTGAAAGTGATCAGTTCTCTCTTGCATATATCACAGAGAACTGGCATATACAGGACTCTAAATAGGGCAAAAGCAATATAAATGTCAACAGATCTGAATAATATTCAATAAATAACATTTAGTAATTAGAAAAATGCCACTTCACATATTTCTTGGGCCTACACCAGGTAGTGTTTTTAATTCACTGCTTTAAACAAATTAATTAATTTTATTACTTTGACTTTGCTTTTACCAAGCCATAATATTCCAAAAGTAGTTACCTTTATCACATAGGTGTCAGGTGAAGATTCTTACTGCCCATCCAGACTCCTCACTGCTTCTGGAAATCCAAAGACATAAGGAGTAAGGACATTTTCCATCATTGGTGGGCAAGAGCACTGGTCCTTTCCCACTGGATTAGAATTTTACCACAGAAATTCATGTATTTGTGACCTCCATACTTGATTATTGTAACTGCTGAGCTCAACAAAAATTGCAATTGGTTCAGAACACATCACCACACCTGCACAGCAACACAAGCTACCAAGAAGAGCACATTGGCCCCGGGGCTCTGCTCTTTTCAATCCCTTCCTGCAGGTTACCAAGTCAAATTAAAGATTTTGCTCCTATCTCCAAAGCCCTTCCAATTTAAATGAGGCACCGCTTGACAATGTGTGATCATGACTTGCCTTGACTGCTCTGTTACGCTGCAACTATGAAACTGTCAAATTCAAGAGTGAAACCTGCATGCGCAGCAGATAATGCTTTCTCAGTAGCTTTCCCACAAATCTAGAACTGTCACAGAAGAGATCAAAATATCAACAATCTCAGGACAAAAAGAATGAGGAGTACTTGTGGCACCTTAGAGCGGGGTGGGCAAACTTTTTGGCTCAGGGTTGCGCAACTGTATGGAGGGCCGGGTAGGGAAGGCTGTACCTCCCCAAACAGCCTGGCCCCCGCTCCCTATCTGCCCCCTCCCACTTCCTTCCCCCTGACTGCCCCCCTTAGAATCCCCAACCCATCCAACCCCCGCCCCACTCCTTGTCCCCTGACCGCCCCCTCCTGGGACCCCCACCCTCATCCAACCCCCTGCTCCCTGTCCGCTGACTGCCCAGACTCCTATTCACACCCCACCCCAACAGCCCCCCTGGGACTCCCACCCCCTATCCAATCGCCTTCTGCTCCTCGTCCCCTGACCATCTCCTCCCAGGACCCCCCACCCCTAACTGCTCCCCAGGATCCCAACCCCTTATCCAACCTCCCACCCGCTCCCTGTCCCCTGACTGCCCTCCCAGCTCCTATCCACATCCCCACCCCCTGACAGGCCCCCAGGGACTCCCACTCCCAACTCTCCCTGTTCCCCATCCCCTGACTGCCCCCCAGGACCCTCCACTCCCTTACCCACCCACCCCCACTCCCCATCCCCTTACCAGCAGCAGGAGCTCACAGCCACAACATCCAGCCAGAGCCAGCTGCACTCCCCAAGCTGCCCAGCGGGAGCGGCGGGCCACAGCCTGGTCAGCGTGGCAGCGTGGGAAGGGAGAACAGTGGGAGAGGGGCCAGGGACTAGGCTCCCTGGCCGGGAGCTCAGGGGCCAGGCAGGATGGTCCTACGGGCCAGGTGTGGCCCAATGGCCGTAGTTTGTCCACATCTGCCTTAGAGACTAACATATTTATTTAAGCATGAGCTTTTGTGGTCTAAAACACACTTCATCGGATGCATGCAGTGGAAAATACAGTAGGAAGATATATATATATATGTACACAGAGAACATGAAAAAATGGGTGTTGCCATACCAACTATAACGAGTGTAATCAGTTAAGGTGCGCCCGCTCTCCCGACCGCACCAGAGTTACTTGCGGGGGGCTCTGTCCTTCTCCCTCTGTGCCTCCTCCCGGCACACTTCCGCCTCACTCAGCTGCTCTCCCTGGCAGCCAGGCCCAGGAGGGGAATGGGATGGAGCTGCTTCTAACACCAGCTGAAGATAGCTGCTCCAGGTCACTGACTGAGCAGTGAGGCAGCTGCCTGAAAGACAGCCCAGCTGGGGAGGCAGAGTCCTCCCTCCCATGTAGGGTTGCCAAGTTTCTAATTCCAGAAAACCAAACATCCCTGTCCCACCCCCTGCACATCCCTGCCCTGCCCTTCCCAAGGCCCTGCCCCTCCCCAAGGCCACGCCCCCACTCATTCCATGTCCCCTCCCTCCATTAGGACCACACATTATCACAGCTGCAATGCGTACATTAAAGGCCCATTCCTGAAACCCAAATACAAATCCATAGAGCACAGCCACAGAAATGCACCTGTCCAAATACCTATATAAATAAATCTGTAGAACCTGACACCCACACCTACATGCAGATACACACATGTATTCATGTGTACACATCTAGCATGCACTAGTACATATAATTCCACGTTATTTATTATTACAATCGTTGTTTAGTGCCTATAAACCCCAACTAAGATCAGGGATCCAGGGTGGTAGGTGCTGGACATACACGTGAAAAGAGAGAGTCTGCAACAAAGAGTTTATAATGTAGCTAGACAAAGGTAGGGAGAAATATATAATACATTGGCTCTTCTGCAATTACTAATCAACAACATTAACTTTTTAAGCAATAATACATTTATTTTAGAGTTCCCTTCTCTTTTAAAAACGTGTTATGAAATGAATACACACATTTTATGTCATCAATTTTTTTGTGTGCAAGCCAGCAAAAGGAATAAAAGTCAAAGAGTTAGGCTACAAATTTTATTCACACAGGTATACACATATGCGGCAATACACGCACCTCCCTACACAAAGACACAGTCTCTTACACACATACAATGCATGCATGCACACATTTGCCTACACAGAGACACTTTTTCATACACTTTTCCAGGGACAGCCTAAATCACCCAGCCAGGAAGGGAGGAGAGTAGGCTAGAGGGGAAAAGATGGGGTTGGGAGGAGAGATGAGGAGGGAAAGAGGCCAAGGATGAGAGCAGAGTGGTAGAAAGAGGGGGCAGTGAAGGAGAGAGGAGGGGTTTGGGGCATGTGGTGTGGATGAGGATTCAGGGGGAGGCAGAAGGCTACAGATGCATGAGGATGTGGGGCGCACAGGGGTGTATAGGGATATAGTGGGAGTGCAGCAGTGTATGGAGGTGAATGGGGTGCGGGGCTGTGTGGGATGACAACTCTGGGAGGTGGAGAGAATGGGTGGGAGAGTGCTGTAAGGGGTAAAGGGCTGGGCTGGGTACGTGTGGGGGGGCAGAACAGTATGGGATGGGTGAAGGATGCAGTGAGGAGGATGGGGGCCGGGGGATGAGATGGGGAGGGATGCAATAGGGATGTGGAGGGGTTGGGGCAAGGAGGAATGCAGTGAGGGGGTGGGGATGCAGCCCCATTCCCAGCACTCAGAGACGGGGATACATGCCTCCAACTCCTGGGTGCTGGCAATGGGGCAACAGACAGACCGTGGTTCACCACAGGGCATGTACCGCAGCTGGAGCCCAGCCACAGGAGGAGCACGAGGAGAAGACGGCTGGGCAGCAGTGGGAGAGGCGCACGCTATGTGACCTCAACAGCCACCTGCTGAGCGCTCGGGAGTCGTGGTTGCGCTACTTCCTCCTCTGCCCTGACCCATCCAGTGGGAGCTGTGCCTTGCAGGCAGGGGGCACGGCAGCATGCAGACCCCCCCAGTAGCCACTAAGACTAGGAACCGGATATGCCGGCTGCTTCCCAACCTGGGAGCTGTGGAGCCCGGTGGCTAGCAGGGAGCCTGCCAGCCCTGCTGCGCGTGCCGTGAACTGGACAGTCAACAGCAATGCTGACTGGAGCCACCAGGATCCCTTTTCAATTGCATGTTCCAGTCCAAAACCAGACATCTGGTCACCCTAGTCCCTGGCACATTTCCCGCTCACTCGGCCCATGTCCCTGGCAGCAATGCCTGAGCAGGCAGCAAAGGGAACAGGGTCACCACCGCTTCCCTAGCCAGGTTCTCACAGGCAGGCACTTCACTGCACAAAGCTACGACCCGGAGTGGCCATCCTTAGCTAATACAACTAGTGGCTGGGGACAGGAGCCAAACATGCTAGGGGGCTGACATTGCGGGAAAAGGACATAGCCGCTCTCACTCCTCTTCCCTTGCAGGCCAAGCAGAAATCTGGGAGAGGGACACTTGACTCCAAATGCCCCCACCTACATATTGCCTATGCACAATACAAACCATGACCACTCTGGTCACTCTTGAGCTCCACTGCCCTGCAACCAGGTACGCAGCCATGCACCTCTTTTAAAGCCCCAGGAAGATTTGAAATTGCTCTTCCTGTTTGCCTGGTGTGGAGCGCTCATATAGCTAGTGCCCTGCTGAGCAGGTCGGCTGCATGCAGCAAACATGCTCCTGCCTAAAGTACATGGGAGGTGGTGGAACTGCTAGGTCTGTGGGGAGAGGAGGCTGTGCAGTCACAGCTCCACTCCAGCCACAGGAAGGTGCTCAGGGCATGGAGGAGAAGGGCTGTGCAAGGCCACGCCGCAGTGCCATGTAAAAACTAAAGAGCTGTGGCATAGCAGAAGGCATGGGCAGCAAATAATCGCTTTGGTGCGGAGCCACAGACATACTGCTTCTACAAGGAGGGGGCTAGGGTCAGGGTGCTTAGCCTCAGGCTGTGGGAAAAGAGAGCATGATTTTAAGGAAGAATGAAAAGAAACAGAATTAAAACTTTCCCTGGACAAGTAAAAACAGACACCACTGGCACTGACTTTTTCATATAGATGTAAATTGCACTGGGTTAAATTAACAGTGCCAGGTTCAGCACACTACAGCAACACACATTACTGTGGCTCATAGTTAAAATTCTCCTTCAAGGCCTCCCTCAGCTGAGTAGCCACCCCACTGAGCTCCTCTTATAGCCTTGTGTTCATAACAAACAGTACACCACTGAAGAGCAGTGCAAGTTCCCTGCTTTCTGACACAGATGGCTGGCTTGCAGGTTACCAAAGCAGTTGAAAAACAGCTGGAAACCGGTAAAATGCCTATGGAGTGATGGGATTGAGAAACCTTCATCATGTGACACTGAACGTGTCCCAATAAGGCATTGCAAACCCTTTTCAAAACACCCTGCAGTCAGTTGCACAGTGGGATAGCTACCCACGGTGCACTGCTCTCTATGTTGATGCAAGAGCTGCTACTGTGGATGCCCTCCGCTGTCACAAGGAACATAGTGGGGACATGCAACAAAATTACAGTGGTGGCTGCACGTTAAGGTAACTTAAATTGACTTATCTTTATAGTAGATATACTGTAACTCTAGCCACGATGAGCAGTAGTAGCTGTCGGCCAGAGAAGCTCTCCCGTTGACATAGCGCTGCCTACACCAACACTTACATCAGTGGTTATCAGTCCGGGGTATGTGTACGCCTGGGGGTACTCAGAGGTCTTCCAGGGTACATCAACTCATCTAGATATTTGCCTAGTTTTACAATAAGCTACATAAAAAACACCTGCAAAGTCAGAACAAACTAAAGTTTCATAGACAATGATTTGTTTATACTACTCTCTATATTATACACTGAAATATAAGTACAATATTTATATTCCAATTGATTTATTTTATAGTTCTATGGTAAAAATGAGAAAGTCAGCACTTTTTCAGTAATAGTGTGCTGTGACACTTGTATTTTTATGTCTGATTTTGTAAGTTTTTAGTTGAGGTGAAACTTGGGAGTACACAAGCAAATCAGACTCTTGAAAGAGGTACAGTAGTCTGGAAAGGTTGAGAGCCACTGACACATCACTCAGGGGGGTGGCTTATTCACACCTCTGAACGACATAAGTTATAGTGACATAAGGTCTAGTATAGACAAGGTCATAGTTTGGTAGGTAGTCAGATACTACAGACATGGGCACCATATAAGAATACAAATGACAGACCAACCATATAGACTTTCCAGGTCTAGCACAACAAAGTCAAGTGAGGGCAGGAGGAAAAGTCCTAACTATAATTCATCTTCATGTCATGCTTCTGATTAAATAGTATCTGTACTCCTTCATTCCATTGTTTTTAATAAAATGTGTCCAGGTCCCTCTTGAGATGAACTTCAGTTACTGGTTTTATCAGTTCAGTTTATATCTACATATCTTTTCTGTACCTCCAAGACTTCTCTGAGTTCAGTTTGCTATGTTGCGAACCTTCTGTTTTTAGTCTGCAAGATTATTTCTGACCACTCTTAGTGAGTATTTAACCCAGACATTTATTTATGCAGAACTGTTTATGTATGGAACACTTGTCATACAAAAAGCATTAGCTGTCTTTCTATGTAAGGTATTTATAAAACAGAATGTAAGTGCTTATCCTATCCAAACTGGTCTCTAGTCATCTATATTTCCCGGACCCTCCATTTTGGACTACAGTGTTGTCATTTATACACAGAGGGCTGGATTCTACCCGAAGTGTTGTCTGCTGGGTATTAGAGGAGCTGCACAGTAGTCTGAACCCTCAAACAGAGTGTGTCTGGCTTGGTCAGAATTCCTCTGAGGGACTCCCCAGCAGCACACACCATGGTGTGCAGTATACTCTCTAATTCCACAGGCAGCACCCCATCCCCTTGCAGGTACAGAGTACCTTTGGGAGTGCTGGAAGGGAGCAAGGACTGTACTCCCCATGGCGATTCCAGCCAATTAGCCTTTATGCAAAGGCATCAAGGGCCTAAATCTCCTCTCACTTACACCAGGCTAAATCAGGAATAGTTGACTGAAGTCAATGAAGTTACACCAGCATAACCTGTGAGGTAGGTATTATCTTCCTGGTACATATGAATAAGTTGATGCAAAGGGGTATTAAATTATTTGCCTTAGATCACATGGCAAGTCAGTGATAAAACCAGGAATAATACCTGGAGTCCCAACTGACCTCAATCCTGTGCTACAAGCACTACCACAGGCCCTCCTTTGTCAAAATTAATATACTTTTTCTTATGCCACAAGAGGGGAATGCAGGAATTGCCATACTGGATCAGCCTCGAGGTCCAGGACCCTGTCTCTGACAGTGGCCAGAATCAGATGCTTCTATGAAAGGCAGATGTGGAGACAGCTACCTGCCTCTTTAGGTCTCAACCTGATCTCTATAAGGACTTGTCTTCACTTAAGATGTTGCAGCTGCATAGCTGCACTGATGCAGCACTTCAGGGAAGACACTACCTACACTGACAGGAGGGCTGCTTCTCCCACCCAGATAGGAATTTCACCTCCCAGAGAGGCTATAGATATGTCTGTGGGAGAAGCCCTCCCATCAACATAGCGCTGTGTACACCAGGACCTATACTAACCTAACAGCATCACTCAGGGATGTAGATTTTCTACATCCCTGAGCAATGTAGTTGTACTGACATAAATTGCTAGTGTAGACCAAGCCTAAGTTAGAAATAAATCAGTTTGAGCCCTGAAAACATGAGGTTTAAAATCCCATCCACAATTTTTTATTACAAAGTATGATAACTCTCACTGTTTTTCATATCCATATACATTTTCAATCCCTTATTCAATCCTGTTAAGTTCTTAGCCGCAACAGCTTCCTGTGGCAGAGTTTTTTAGTTTAATCACATTGAAAGAGTATTTCCTTTTACAGGTTTTGAATGTTCCACCTTTTAATTTCAATCAATGTCCCCTTGTTCTTGTGTTATGAGACAAGGAGAAAAGAAGTTCCTGATTTACCTTTTCTAGAATATTCATTGTTTTATAGGCTTATCAAGTCCTCTCTTATTCATCTCCTTTCTAAGGTAAACCATCCTAGCCTTTTCAATCTCTCTTCCACACCCTTGATAATTTTCATCAGACTTCTCTGAACTCCTTCTAGTTCTGCAATATCCTTTATGGGACAGCGTAATAAGAAAGTACTTTCCTGATTTCCAAATGCACTCTGTCCACTAGCTTCACTCATTTTCATAGATACAGTGACATATTCAAAGGGCCAGATTCCCCATTGCTCTGTCCCTTGTGAATTCATTTGCACCAGTACAAAGTGCGTGCACCATTCTGATGAGGTAACATTTCACACTCACTATTCACTGGTGTAAAGGATAACATAAAGGGTGGGATGCTCCAAGCAATTTAGGCCTGGTCTACTCTACAGAGTTAGTCCAAAGTAAGGTAGCTTACGTTAACATAACTCTGCAAACATCGACACTAAAATGTAGCTCCTACCAATGTAAATCACCCAATACACCCACTTTATAACTTCACCTCCACGAGAGGTGTAGCGCTTAAGTCGATGTAGTTAGGGTGAGGGCACTGTGTTACTTACATCACCTGTTGACTGACAACCCCCCACAGGACTCACACCTGGACCCAGCCCCAAGACTGACAGACCTGTCAAGGCCTCACAATGCCCTATGCAGTTAAATTAGTGGAAGTGCTCCTGGCAGAGATGAGACATACTTGCCAATAGTGAAGGGGTAGAGTAAGGGCAGTGGCTGCAGATGTTACTGAGCACGCTCAGTACAAGCCAAGCAGCAACTCTGGGTGGGGGCATGTGACACACACACACACACACACACCCCAAGCCTTGCCTCTGGCTCCTGGTGAGGATGCGCACTGCCGACAGAAGGAGCATAGTGTGAATGTGAAACACCACTTTAATTACTGCAATGGCAGTACGCTGACTTAAGTCAACTTAATTTTGTAGTATAGACATGCCTTTAGGTCTTGCAATGCTGGGCATCATGAGCCTAACTCTGAGGAGCCTAGAAAATCACAGGAACAGCACCGCGATCCACAAAGCCTGAGTTAGGTGCCAAGGTTCCCCCTACAATGAATGGGGAGAGATAGGTACCTGAGAATGCAATACACAAAGCCACAACGCTAGCATATTAGGCAGGGAGCCACCTAAACCAGCCAGTGGGAGATGCCAATTAGAGGAGAGTGTTCTAAGTCCCACCCCTCTGTCAGAGATAAATGCCTAAATCCAGACTGCAGGGAGGCGCTTTGCTCTGCTTGTCATTGAGGAACGGGGGAAGATAGGTGTTAGGCCACCTAAGTTGCATGTGGGAGCCCAAAACAAAATGGCTGGCAGGGGATGGAAGGTGAAGCACCTCTCTTATAACCTTTAGCCTAGTGGATAGGATATTCACTGAGGATATGGGAGACCCCCAGGTCAAGATCCCCCACCCTTATGAGGAGAAGAAAGGGATTTGAAAAGGGATCAGCCATTTCTCAGGTGAGTGCCTAGCCACTAGGCTACACAGTTCATTGGCCCAGTTAATAATTATTCAGTTGTTTAATTAAAGTGGAACAACTTCAGTAGGAGAGATTGAGAGAGACTGCTATCAGA
This sequence comes from Gopherus flavomarginatus, assembly GCF_025201925.1. Taxonomy (NCBI): domain Eukaryota; kingdom Metazoa; phylum Chordata; order Testudines; family Testudinidae; genus Gopherus; species Gopherus flavomarginatus. The sequence goes on from NC_066626.1 coordinate 63,596,308, forward strand.
ATATATCTCAGATCAGTGGCTAGCGTACTCACCTAGGGTGACCAGATGTCCCGATTTTATAGGGACAGTCCTGATATTCGGGGCTTTTTCTTATGGGGCGCCTATTACCCCTCACCCTCTGACCTGATGTTTCACACTTTCTATCTGGTCACCCTATACTCACCTAAGAGGTATCCGATCCCAGTTCAAATCCCTTCTTACCTCAGGAGAGGTGAGGACTTAAACTAGGGAGTCTCCACATCCTGGGTGCAGGGCCGGTGCAACCATTTAGGAGACCTAGGCATTTGCCCAGGGTGCTAGGATTTGGGGGGGCGCCATTTTCTTCGGCAGCGACCGCGGCAGCCAGATCTTCGGCCGCCCCGGTCGCCACCAGTACTTAGGTGGAGGGAGCTGGGGCAGGGGAGGGCCACCTGCAGCAAGTAAGGGTGGGCACGGCACTGCAAGCCTGGGAGGCGGGAGAAGTGAAGCAGTAACGGCGTGCTTGGGGTGCAGGCAGGGCAGGTGGGTGCCACAAGCATGGGATGTGGGAGAAGTGAAGCAGCGATGGCGTGCTTGGGGTGGAGGTGGGGCAGGTAGGCGCCACAAGGCTGGGATGTGGGAGAAGTGAAGCAACGACAGCGTGCTCGGGGTGGAGGCGGGGCAGGTAGGCGCTGCAAGCCTGGGAGGCGGGAGAAGTGAAGCAGCCACGGCGTGCTCGAGGAGGAGGCGGGGTAGGGTGAGCTGCTTCACTTCTCCCGCCTCCCAAGCTTGCGGCGCCAATCAGCTTAGGCGCCGCAAGCCTGGGAGGCGGGAGAAGTGAAACAGCGACAGTGTGCTCATGGTGGAGACGGAGCAGGGATGAGCTGGGGTGGGGCAGGTGCCTCAGGGCGGAGGGGGGAGCTGCCACTGGGGGGGGCGCCTCAGGGCTGGGGCGCAGCGGGGGGGAGGGCGCAAGGTGGAAGTTTCATCTAGGACGCAAAACATCCTTGCACCGGCCCTGCCTGGGTGAGTACCCTATCTAATAGGCGAAAGGTTCTAAGGGAAGTCCTCCCACCACCCCCTGGTTATACCGTGTGAACTCACCTGTGGGGCCCAAGGAGCTCTTCAGTGCCCCCACTCTATTTGTGAAACTTTTGCATATCTTTTGAGGCATGATCTGCATACATGTATATCCTTGTCATATAAGACGATAAATTTACATGGTAAAATCTGTAAATCTGTATTTATTCATGCCATATATAAGCAAATAAAAAAATTGTTTCCTCTAAGTTTACAGAAACTTTTTAAGAATAACTGAAATCAAGAAATTGAACTGTGCACCAGCATTGGGTGAACCAGTATTAAATAGTGTTTTACCATAGGTGATAGCCTTAAAATGTTAAACCTAGTCCTTTAGTTCAAAAGTCGTTTTTATCGCCTTTGCTCTCCCGAACTGATGCACAGCAACAGAGAGATCCAAAGACTGGCCAATGGCCTTTTCGAGCGATAAAATAGCAAATGATGTCAGTCTCTTGTCGGCCATTGTCGATCAAAGATATGTTTTAATGAGTCTGAGCTTCAAAAAGATGCGCTCACCACTAACAACTGAGACTGGCAGAGTGAGCAGAATCCTCAAAGCTATCCACACAATAGGAAAAGTGTCTTTCAGCTCTACATCATGAATAAATTGGAGAACTTGGGTGGAGAGTTCTTCCCGTGTTGCAAAATGTGACAGATGTTGTCCAATTTGACGTAGAGGTTATCACTGATGTCCAAATATTCCCCATGTATCAACATATCTACAGTTGTTTGGTTTTTACTCCAAATGTATCAAAATTGCTTGAGAAATCAGTTACATAATTAAACCAGAATGAAAAATTCCACATAAAGAATACCTGAAACATGTTACTTCAAACATTCTATTTTCCCATTTGTCGCTAACAACAAAAACTGCACCCTGCGCCCAGCACCCCCACAAGCCCGACATCCCAAACGGTCACCTGGGTTGCCTGCCCCTAAATTCAGCCCTGCTTGTTGGCCATCACTGGAGAAAGGATGGAATGTGTATGGAGACTAAACTCCCTCTTGTACCCACAGGTAGTTTCTGAAGGCTAAGGATTAGAGAGACAAGTGGGGCAGCAATGACTATGTTGCCAAAACTAGAATGCCCTGGCCATGGAATTCCCACAGAACTTGGGCAGATTCAAGTGCTAATGTGATGAGCTGTTCATGGTAATTACTTCAGTCCTCCATGGAATCAGGCTATCAACCACTTTATTGTGATCCTGGCAGGGGCATGCCACAAGCTCCCCCTTCTTGATATTAAACAGCAAGTCTCCATCACCATTCCCTAACTCAAAGTGTGCAGACCTGGTGTGTTAGGCTTAGAGGAATGGTGGAAGGAGGTTTCCTACTTAATAGTAGGAGACAGGAACTTGTGATGTGTCCCAGCTAACACCACAGTGATACCATTGGGACGGATGAGTTTATAAAAATATAAATAATTAGATTAGATTGGTCGATAACTAAGATTAGACAGAAATCAGATTGAAAGGATAGAGGATTCCTATTTAACAGCTCGAGGGACAGAAATCATGATGTGCCCCACCCAGGTCTTCTGCTCCCCATGCTGTACCCTCTTTGGGAATAAGCTGAGGTTTTCTATCTCCAGGGCTCATAATGTGCCTCACTCTCACAAGCATTAAATTACCTCATTTTTAGATGGACAAGAACACCTATGCACAGGCAGAGATTTTTATTTTAGCTAATTTGTGTTTATCAGTATTTTTAATACTTGCCCAGAACTGAAGGTTATTTCCTGCATTCTCCCTGGTTTCTTTTTATGGATGGGACATTAGCCCCTGGAATCCCTGTTCTTAATGAGCTAGAACAAATTGCCCCAAAGGCTTCCCCCTATTTCTCGCTGAATACCCATTTATAATTCAACTCAGCTCACAACATTTCAAACAGGCCTGCTCTGTTACAGAGGGAATCCTTATTTCTCCCCATCCTGCCCAGAATGAGTTACTTTTTATTGATTGTGGAACTACTGAAATGGAGAATGACTATCAGCTTCATCTGGTGCTAACTTTTCAGGCTCTTGCCCTTCAATGGCCCTACTGTCTCTCCTCCTATCTGATGGTTTGCTTCTTATGAACTTCTTATTGTTTGCCTTTCCTTCCCTGGCTATTTTTTGTTCTCTTCACTGTTTAACCTTACTTATCCAATGCACCTCTCATTCCACACATAAAAAATTTAACTTCAGAGGGAGCTCTGCAAGCAGAACAATGCCAGGATCCAGTCTTTGTTCATTTTTTACATTTCTTTCGTGTTTCTCTGTACAAATTTTCTGAAAAGCCGGGTGCACAAGTTAGACCAGCTCCTGGGGAGATCTTACTTAAGTTACTAGCACTTACAAGGAGTTAATTAAGCTGACACAGACCTTTCCTTTCAAGCATTGTAAGGGTGATCTTTTCACAGGAACAAGCTGCTCTTTAACCACTGTGCATACAAATTTACTGCTGACTTGCATACACAATGGTTGTGTAGTGAATATTTTTAACATGCTCTTTTCCCTCTCCCTCTATCTTCCAGCGAGGGTCTGGTCCTGTTTAATTTTACTGCATGAATCCTCTTAAGTTAAGTCAAACAAGTTGCCCCTGTGGGTTGAAATTTATCTATGTGGAAGCTGGAAGGTGCATGCCACATAAAAGTATCGTCTACAGTGCACTGAATGTAAACCTATCTGATCCTTAGTGTTTTATTACTCAGCAATATGTATTATCTCCACCAACTTTCACCCAGAGAATGGGCATGGGGCCAATAAAGCACTCACTGCCATTCCTTGTCCACCTGCCCGTTTGGACAGTAAACTGTACAGTTTTTGCATTGTTACAGATTATGTGCTATTCCATTCCTTACCTAGAAGTGGGAGCAATACTTGTACTATTCACTCACCTCCATTTCAGTATGTATGTCTGATTCATAATCACAGCCAAAATGCATCTTCTAATTCTCTACAGCATATACATAGGATAACCTCCAAGCATAATTTTGTAATAAATATAGAAAAAAGGACTTCCCTCTATTTCAGAAAAATGACATTTTAAGACTGAAGGCTGAGATTGTCAAAGCTTCTTAGGACAACCAATTTGCATTAATTTTAAAGGGAACTAGGCATCCAAATCCCTTAAAATTAACACCATGGAAATCCTGTCTTCCTAATGCATCAGGCACTGCTCTCCTGAGTAATGGACTGGGGACTAGTTTGCCTTGGGTTTGCTTTGATTTGCTTGGTCTTGGTTTGCTGCTTGTCTTGCAGCATGCAGCCTTGCACTGGCAAGAGTACAGCTAGATAGCCAGAGAGGTTTTCTCTGTCTCTGTCATCTATGATTTCAACTGTTTGTTTTGGACAATCATTCGGAATCGGTCACGATTGGCCTTTTCTCAAGGTTCCTTTACAACAGTGACATTTATGCACTCAATCAGTAAACTAACAGATCAGTGATTTTGATCCATCTTCTGATAAACAAACAATATAGAATAGAATTTACCTTTATATTGTACCTTTTGAACTCCAGATATCTTAAGGTGCAAATATTTAAGTCAGATACTAGTAGTGCAGTAACTCTGTAGGTCAAAAGAGAGGCTGTGATATGCTCAGCAAGAGCTCACACGCAGATGCATGGCCTTGGACATTAGAATCTGTTTAAACTGAAGAAGGAACAGGACAGTGGTTGGTAATTACTACTCTTTTAGATATAAGCCATAGGAATTTTAACTTCCAGTTTCATATATATTTTACAGGACAAAATTTCCTTCCTATGACAGAGTGCTTTTAGCAGCCAAAAATAGAACCTATGGGAAGCCAGCCCCCTGGTCATTTGGGGCACCCAGGCTACTGGGTGTGGTTAGAATAGGACAAAACCAAAATACCCTCCAAGAGTGCAACTGCCGAATCAAAAAAAAAAAAAAAAAGGTGGCCGGAATGCTGTCCCTGGAATTGTGCCGCCCTAAGCATGTGCTTGTTTGTTGGTGCCTAGAGCTGGTCCTGCCAGCCAGGGTTTCCAGGAGCTGAAGGGAGAATTCATTCACAGGTGGGGGCTTGTCTGGGCTCCACTTGTCACTAGAGCCAGGAGGTCTGGGAGGCAGCCGGTGTGAGGACAGGCTGTAGCCTAAAGGATTTATCTGTTTGCTTGCATAGATATATATTTTCTTATAAGATTAAGTATTTGATGTATTGTAATAGGTTTACAGATGTATATTAAAAATAAGTTTAGCTGTAATGCAAGAGACCTACAGGCCAAAAACCTGTATGTTAAGCTAAGGCAAAGTTAGCATATCTATATTAAGACCTTTTACCCAGAAAGCTGACCTTCATCTTGTTACCTAAATAGATTTCAGTACGCCTAGGTCTAAGACCTTTTACCTAGACCAATAGACAATGAAGAATGGCATAGGGGTTTCTTTCAAAGTTGTACCCATAGACTTAACAGGTATAGTACAAGGAAACTTATGTGCATACGTACATGTCAAAAATATGCACATACATACTAGCCTATGGGGTAAGTGTACCCTAACATTTCTGTGGGTGAGGAATGAAATTTGGGCATAAGAGGAAGGATTTCTGGCACTTGTGCCCTATAAAAGAGATGACCCACCTCACTATCTTCATCTTCAACTATCGATGCTATCCATCCATGATGGCTATTAACTATTAATGGGCCGTACTTATTTTCTTTTCAAACTTTCAGTTCCAAGGGGACTAGGCTAAGCTTGGTTTCCCTAAACTTTTGTTCTTAGTTTTGTTTATTAGGTTTTAATTTTAAGTTTAAGTTAGTTAAGTAAACTCTAAGTTAGCTTTGACAACTCTTCGCATTAGTTTCCTCTGCACACCTCTGCAAGAGGTGAGAATCCTGAACTCCCAGAGGTGAGTTCCTGTGTCTTTCAACACCAGGTTATCAAGATAGGGTGTGAATATATTAACCAAAGTTTTGCAGCATATAATATTGTATTACTATATGTATCTTTTGAATAACAGTAATACAATTGTAACTTTGTAACTCTGATTATTTTACCATTTACTTACTATTTCATTGATTTTATTAAAAGGTCTTTATGACTATATCTGCCTCAGTGTGAGCTTCCTATCATACCCCTGAGGGTCCTTTGTAAATTCCGTGGAGCCTGATTTGGGACAAGAACTTTTATCTTCTGATCAAACAGATTGGCGAGCCTAAAACACATACTAATTAATATTAATAATTAATTATTATCAATACTTAATAGAAAATTCAAAAGTAAAATAAAATTAAATTGATACATTAAATTAATATTATTAACACACCCTAGATCAGGCAACAAGCTGAACTGGGGAAAAGATGGAGGAGTTGATATGTAGAGCAACAAAAGGAGATGCAGAGGATGCTGCAGGCATTCCAGCAAACTCAGCAGACCGAGTGACAAGCTCTGCTGGAATAGCAGAAAGAATAACAGTGAATGTTCCAGAAGTTCATGCAGGAACAGGCCCAGGTACTTCAGCAGTTAATACAAAACATGACAAGTTCTGCTGCAGAGAATAGAAGTCAGGCAGAGGGGAAGGGGCTGGGGCTGACACTTTGTAAAATGAGCCCTGGGGATGATGCCCATGCATTCTTACTGACTCCCAAAAGCATTGCTGCTGGCACAGGCTGAGGTAAAGGATTACAAGCCCTACAGTTAGCCTCTTATCTGACAGGAGAAGCTCAAACCACTTACATAGCATTGAGCAAGGAGCAGGACAAGAACTATGACATGTTAAAGATTGCTATGTTGGACCGTGTACACTTTCAGCCAAAAAATACCAACAGAAATTTAGAGTGGCCAGGTGCAGGCCCTCTCAGAGGTCCAGAGAGACTGGGCCACTTCCTACTTTTGAGACTCCTAGCCATAATAAAAATAAAAAATGACAACACATGAAAACAAAATAAGGCACCAAAAAAAGAGTGAGACATAATTTGAATATTTTTTTATTTAACAAATGCTTTTCTAGCCTTTTTCTGTGCAAATGCACTAATTATTGAGGGAAAATCTAGCTTTCATGCAATGTCATAGCTGATATTAAGCATGGCGAGCCCATTCAAATGTTCTTGTCCCATAGCTGAGAGAGTGTGTCACATTTTGGTCCGATAGGGATATGCATAAAAACAAGTTGCAAAACTTATCAAATGCCAAAAAATTAACAAGTGTCAAAATCTGAGGCCTCTTTGAGCTTGAGGCCCAGGCCAAGTGGCCCTCTTGCACCCTCTCAATTGGCCCTGGCCAGGTGGACTTATCTGATAAGGCCCAGAACATTTGCGCAGAAGTTGATTGATTAAGCCAACCAATGGCTGAGACCAAGGGGGCAAGATGTGGAAGTGGTTATGGAAGCCATGATATTAGGGCAATTTACACAGATCCTCCCAGATACCAAGATCTGGATGAGAACACAGCAATCAGAGATGGTGAAGGCAGTAGTAAAATTGGCTGAAGTGTGTGTTGAAGTGGATTTTCCAAGGAACTTGTCCAACACAAGCAGGAGTGGGGAGGCAAGATCACTCAAGCAGTAAGACCTGAGAGTGCAAAAGAGGAGGAAAGAGTGGCCACTTCAGCCAGCCGGGATATAACCTGCTTCCAGTGGGAGTGGCAGAGGGGAAGGCCACATTAAGTGGGACTGTCCATATGTGGAATATGGACTCGGGGAAGATAGCAGCTGGACTGAGGTGATTGGGGTTACTTTGTATAGTTCGAGTAGAAGCAGGTTTGGAAGGTTAGAAGGGATCACTTGCACCTGTAGTGAAGCTGATAAGATAAGTAGCTCACCAGCTGGATGGGTGGGAGAAGGCAAGCACTATAAAAGCCAGGGCACAAGAGTGGGGTTCCTAACTGCTGCTATGTTTGTGTTGCACCTGGAGCACAATGGAGAAAACAATAATAAAGAGTACTTGATTAAGGTACCTAGTGGATCGCATATGCTGTTTAATTCATCCAGAGGGCTCACTAGCCAAGGTTTCCAGAAGCTGAAGGGGAACCCATTCACATCTCCCCAGAGCTTGAAGTCCTTACTCAGTCAAGACTTGCATTGAATTCAGTGGGGGACTTGCCTTAGCAAAGACTGAATAAAGGCTTCAAGCTTCAGCTCACATTTTGTAGCTTAATAACAAATTATTTTCTACAGGGCTAGATGACCTGTTGAGGTCCCTTCCAACCCTACAGCTCTACTATTTAGTGAGCTGTCTGTGTGTCCATAGCACTTTACAAAAGTAAAAAGAGACAAGATTCCTGCCCCAAACAGTTTACAATCTAACTCAGACACAACTTAAATACCAAAAGGATAGGTGCCATAGAGAAAAAACATTGAAAGACAGATAAGTTAAAACACGTTTGGTTCTGTTCAATATCTTCATCAATTATTTAGATAATGGCATAGCGAGTACACTTACAAAGTTTGCAGGTGATACCAAGTTGGGAGGGTTGAAAGTGCTTTGAAGAATGGAATTAAAATTCAAAATGATCTGAACAAACTGGAGTAATGGTCTGAAGTAACTAGGATGACATTCAATAAGGACAAATGCAAAGTACTCCACTTAGGAAGGAACAATCAGTTGCACACATACACAATGGGAAATGACTGCCTAGGACAGGGGTTCTCAAACTGGGAGTTGGGACCCCTCAGGTGGTCATGAGGTTATTACATGGAGGGGGCGGGGGCTTGCAAGCTGTCAGCCTCCACCCCAAACTCCACTTTGTCTCCAGCTTTTATAACAGAGGCTTGTTATGTGAAAGGGATCACCAGTACAAAAGTTTGAGAACCACTGGCCTAGGAAGAAGTACTACAGAAAGGGATCTGGGGATCAGAGTGGATTGATCACAAGCTAAATATGAGTCAACAGTGTAACACGGTTGCAGAAAAGCAAACATCATTCTAGGATATATTTGAAGGAGTGTTGTATGCAAAACCTGAGAAGTAATTCTTCTGCTCTTCTCCGTGGTGTTTAGGTCTCAACTGGAGTATTGTGTCCAGTTCTGGGTGCCACATTTCAGGAAAGATGTGGACAAATTGGATAAAGTCCAGAGAAGAGCAACAAAAATGATTAAAGGTCTAGAAAACATGACCTTTGAGTAAAAATTGAAAAACTCGGTTTGTTTAGTCTGCAGAAGAGAGGACTGAGTGGAGACATGATACCAGTTTTCAAGTACATAAAATATTGTTACAAGGAGGAGGGAGAAAAATTGTTCTCTTTAACCTCTGAGGATTGGACAAGAAGCAATGGGCTTAAATTGCAATAAGGGCAGTTTAGGTTGGACAGTAGGAAAAACTTCCTAATGTCACAGGTGGTTAAGCACTAAAATAAATTGCCTAGGGAGGTTGTGGAATCTCCATCATTGGAGATTTTTAAGAGCAGGTTAGACAGACACTGTCAAAGATGGTCTAAATCAGGGGCAAACGTTTTGGCCCGAGGGCCACATCTGGATGGGGAAATTGCATGCAGGGCCATGAATGTAGGCAGGGGCAGGGGGTTGGGGTGAAGGAGGGAGAGCGGGGCACGGGAGGGGGTGCAGTGTACAGGAAGAGGCTCAGGGCAGGGGTTGGGGCTAAGTGCAGGCTATTGGGGTGTAGGAGGGGTGCAGAGTGTATGAGAGGGCTCAGGACAGGAGGTTGAAATGCAGGAGGGATGTGGGGTACAGGAGTGGGCTCAGGGCAGAGGGCCAGGGTGCAGGATGGGTGCTGAGTGCGGGACAGAGATCAGGACAGGAGGTTGAGGTGCAGGAGGGGTGCAGGAGGGGGCTCAGGGCAGGGGGTTGGGGGCTCAGGCAGGAGGTTGGGGTGCAGGAGGGGTGCAGGGTATGGCAGGGGGCTCAGGACAGGAGGTTGGGGTGCAGGAGGAGTGTGGAGTGCAGCAGGGGGCTCAGGGCAGGGAGTTGCAGACTCAGGACAGGAGGTTAGGGTGCAATAGGGGCACAGGGTGCAGGCGGGGACTGAGGAAAGGGGGTTGGGAGCTCAGGGCAGGAGGGGTGCAGGGTGTGGCAGGGGACTCAGGGCATGGAGTTGGGGGCTCAGGGCAGGGGTTGGGGTTCAGAGTGAGGGCTCCAGTCCAGTGCCACTTACCTGGAGCGGCTCCAGGGTGGCAGCATGCAGAGCCCTCTGCCCGCCCCCCTCTCCACCGCGCTCCAAGGTCCATATTTTGCCCATCCCTGGTTTAAACAATAGTTAATCCTGCTATGAGTGCAGGGAACTGGACTAGATGATCTCTCCAGATTCCTTCCAGTCCTACAATTCTATGATTCTATGTGAAGGCTTGGGGGGCAAATCAGAACAGCAAGGTATGACTGTTCTGCAAATGGATTACATATCCCCCCATCTGTCAACTACATTACTCTAATTGTGTCTACACTGCCACTTTCAGCACTAAAACTTTAGTCATTCAGGGGTGTGAAAAAACACCCCCCTTAGCGACAAAAGTTTAGTGCTGAAAAGCACCAGTATAGATGGTGCTTTATCACCAGGAGCTGCACTCCGAGCAATAAAGCTACCACCCTTCATTTGAGGTGGGGTTTTTTATCGCTGAGAGAGATCTCCTCCAGTGATAAAGCGTTACTACACTGCCCATGGCACAGCACTGTTGCGGCCGCGCTGTAACATGGGCAATGTAGACATACCCTAAAAGCATGAAGATCTTCCCCATTACTCCACCAATTTAATTGTCACTGCCTCCCTCAACTCCCATTCAGAACTGCTAGCCTTCTAGCTGTAAAAGACTCCCATTGGAAATACCCAGTGCCCTTCCTTTAAGGCAGCAGAAGTATAGCTTCTCTGAAAAGTAAGGCATGTCACAGGAAATTGATCATGCTACCCCTTCAGCACTTGATGAACAAGGACCAGGAATCAAACATCAACTGTTCTGAACACAGAATAAATACACACTAAATTATTCCGCAACTAAATGGACCTCATGGTCATCAGCTACAATATACAGTGTCAGTCTCATGGACTTTGCAGCTGTTAGGGGAATAGAACCCAAGAATCAAGTCTTTGCTCCTTGACCTAGAGGAGAATGTTCCCCAGCTGCACTGATATTGGATTTAAACCCTTTGTGGATCAGTTGCTAAAAAGTGATAGTCACAAATACTTTTGCAGGTTAGGCACTATATTTAAAGAAAGGCAGTAGTACACATACAGGTTCACTAGCCAGTATGCAGAAAACATTTCCAAGTCATTCTCCAAGGCTAGGCATAAACCACAAGTCTTAAAAATGTATAAAGACATGGATTATGAATTTCCTAACTCCTTGATGCATCTTGACCATATCCCAGAGAGATTAAAAGTGTGTCTTCAAATTCAGTAAATGCCACTGAAATATATATTGCATGTACTTTATCTGCTAACATATTTACACAGTAAAGTAATCTGAAGTGGCTACTTAGTTTGGTTTCAATTTTAAATCATACAACAGTCAATCTTTCCTTAAAGACTTACTTTTGGTGAAATAATTGTTACCCAAGCAGCTCTGCCTTCATCGAGGGAGGGGAGGGAAGGGGGGATTTTGGCTTTTTGCATTTTTGAAAGAAAAGGGACAGTGCTCCACACATCTTCCAAACCACAAAACAACCGTTACAAATTGAAACCACAGTACGTGAGAAGACTGAGCATGTGATTACCTAAGACGTCAACAAATGTGGTTTGAACTGGGCATTGTGCCAAGTTCTTTGCACATAAACCCTAAGGAAAAAGGAGTAAAAGTGTCCCTGTTTATGACAACCCTCCCTTAGTACCCAACGAGATCTTTCTAGAAGGAAAGAGACAGATAGAAATGCTATCAGGGTCCTTAGCTATATCAATGCATCTTCCTGTTTTTATAACCTTTTCTTTAAGGTTGATAAAGCATCACTTAGCACACAGTGTCCTGAACACAGACTGTACCCTAGACGTATTTTTAGAATAGCCACTCCTGTATGTTTTTCAAAACTTTCACTCAGAAGTGAACAAATAGTCTCAGTAACAGGTATGTTTAGGCTACAGTTCCTAGAGAAATAGATGAAGATACAAAATGGCTGCTTCCAGTCCTGCAGCCCTTACTCATGTGATCAGTCCCACTGACTCAAGTGGAAGATGAAGGATCAGGATCCTAGGCCACCATTTGAATTTATGGGCAAATGTGATGACATGTATTACTCCAAGTAGGAACTACACATGATAAGCACCTACAACCTCACACTGTCCCTAATCATGTTCAACTTACATGTGGGCAAACAGTGAAATAATTTATTTGTGAACATGTTTGCTAAACTCAGCTCACCATTTGATCCAGTTACATTCATGCCCTCTTTTGTTCACTTTTCCAGGAAAACTCATGCAGCCATTTTATGTCCACATTAATATTTGGGGAGGAGTTTTTTACCTATACAAATACAGTTACTTGTGCCTAATCAGGTAGAGTCAAGTGCAAAAAAAAGAAAAGAAAAGAAAAGCATTCATATGTGAACAAGTATGTTCATGTCAGAAGTGCTTGCCTGAACACTTTGTATATCCATTGTATTTTTCTTGATGGGAATGTGACAAGAGAAAATTAAATGTATAGTCTACTAAGCAGCCAATAAAACTGACTTATAATCTCTTCTCCCCTGTCCCCCCACTCCTTCAACCAGGAAGAAAAGTAGCTATTTTAAAATGTGAGGTCCATGTACATAGCCTAATATAATGCTCCTTCTTGTGCAAAAGCAGACAGGAAAAGATTTTGAGTACCCTAAAATTTCCTAGGCCTGCTTGTCTCCTACTTTGTCACCTTCCTTAAGTGCTCCCTCCACCTTTACCTGAGTGATTCAACACCCCCATGATCTCGTCAGACAATCAGGGAACAGGAACTATTTGACTTACATAACCTTTACAAATATCGAGCAACAATCCTGCAGCATCGAACACTCAAAGGAGCACTCATCGCAAAGAGTCCAGCGGGAAAAAAAGAATAGACCCAAATACCTGTACAAATTATTAGCAAATCAGTGAACTGCCACAAACATTTCTACCAGCTCTGTACCAATGTCCTTGACTTTGACAGACAAAGTGAATGGATTTGCCAGGCCCTGTTTGTATATCCACTGTCAGTGTCTGAACAAGTCCTGTGGATTGGGAGAACTTCAGTCTACAGGGTTGTAAGTCTGGCAGCATTCAGAGGGGGATTTTTGTTTTGTTTTGTTTTAAAGGCAAAGGTTAATCTGTGTTTTCAATAGTCATCTCAATACATACATTAACATTGCCTTCACCTTGCTGAAGATAATTAGCTGTGTAACAAGTGAAGGGTATAAAAATTTTCTTTGAGGAGAAAGTAACTCAAAAAACAAAAAGTGGGCCATAGCCCTACCACCATGTCAGGAAAGAGTAGGTCATTGCCAGGGCCACTGCAACCATTTAGGTGCCCTAGGCGGTCGCCTAGGGCGCTGGAATTTGGGGGGTGCCATTTTCTTCGGCAGCGACCGCAGCGGCTGGATCTTCGGCTGCCCGGTCGCTGCTGGCATTTAGTGGAGGAAGCTGGGGCAGGGGAGCACGGGGAGGGCCGCCTGCAGCAAGTTGGGGAGGGGGCGGCACACAGGGGAGCTCTCTGCCCCAGCTCACCCCTGCCCCACCTCCTCTCCAAGCACGCCATGGCCGCTTCACTTCTCCTGCCTCCCAGGCTTGCGGCGCCTTGACAGGGAGGCAGGAGAAGTGAAGCGGCCATGGCGTGCTTGAGGAGGAGGCGAGGCAGGGGTGAGCTGGGGCGGGGAGGGTGCCTTGGGGTGGGGGGTGCGGAGCTGCTGCAAGGGGGGTGCCTCAGGGCAGAGCTGCAGCAGGGGGGTGCCTCAGAGCTGGGGCACGGGGGGGGGGGGGCGCAAGGTGGAAGTTTTGCCTAAGGCGCGAAACATCCTTGCACCGGCCCTAGTCATTGCTCGAAGACCATGCAATGGCTGTATATACACGTCCTGGCTTCCAAGCATTCAGAAAATGTTTTGAATTCTGCAGTGAGTTAATATCTCATTGGGAGAGACTTAGAGCACACAATCCACAGAGAATGGACCAGGTGTCTAGCAAAATCTGCTCCTTACGGCACTGAACTTGGCTGTCCCTCCCTGAACTAGCAGGGCAATAGATTTCAACACCAACTTGAGAGGAAGCAGAGGGCAGGCATTATGCCTGTCAGCCAGATTCAAACATGGCAGTTACTGTTGTGAAACACACAGCCCTATGTCTGGTTTTAAGAGGTTTTATAAAGAGTGTAGAAACTTTCCCTACTCTATAACATCAAGAATGCAGAATCATGTTTTGTCTGTTGATAAGTACCTTGGGTTTGTTTATTTGTTTTCTGGTTGCATCAGTGGAAATTGGCTGAATCCTATTTTATTTTAAATTAAGGCAATATTCATATGTGCAGATTGCTCCTGAAGACTGCTAGAATTAAATTGTATAATTTAGCTGTTATTGGCCTTGGATGAACAGACTGAGTTAGAAGAAGATTTTTACTCCTGCCTCTGCTTTCAGAACCATCTCTCAGCCACACAAACAAGATATTTCACCAGATATTTTGAAAACTGAGAAAATGAACAAGAGAGACCACCTCAGACTGCCCAGTGCACATGCAGAATGTAGAACTTCTTTCCCAGAAGCAAGAATTAAAAGGAAGAGGCAAAAGTGGAAAAGACGCAATGGTAGAATCAGGTAGGGTGACCAGATGTCTCAACTTTATAGGGACAGTTACAATTTTTGAGTCTTTCTAATATAGGCTTCTATTGCCCCCCAGCCCCTGTCCCGATTTTTCACACTTGCTGTCTGGTCACCCTAGAATCAGGTGCCTAGCATACTTTGCTACAATGAGTATTTGCTTTGCCTTCTATGCCCCAGTGGGACTGCCATTTTGAAGACTGGCTTGAGGAGAAGTGGTGGGGCTGATGCCCAATGCCAAACATGTCATTTACTGTCATGTAGGCCAAAAGGGATGAAGTTAAAATAAATACCGACCAAGGCATCCTGGGGCATGTGTTGCATTGCTAGCTGTCTGGGTACTAGGACACAAAAGCGGAATGGGTCTAATTATCTTCTAAACAGCTAGGCCCCATTTACACTGGCTGAAGAAATAATAATAGGGCCCATGGGCAAAGTACACTTTCCAGTGTCTGAGAATTGTGTTCTAACATGATATTATTGCAGCCAAGACATCAGATTTTTTTACCTATCTAGATGGGAATAAACTATGTTGTAACCATGTATCCATGCTGTGATACTGCCTTCTGTTTACAGGCAAGACCAAATTGTGTTATACACCATAAAATATGTGAACTATATAAAATGTGTCAAATGGGCCTCACATTGCTAGCAAGAGCCACACTAGCAAATACATTCCTTATTAACCAGAATTGAACTGCGAGGCAGGCAGGCCTTCAGTGGAACTTTATAGTACAACACTAAACCAGGATAATAAACTAGGAGGAAAACATTTCTTAGCAAAACACAAGCATGTCCAAACTGGGGAAGCCAGACCCCTGCCTTGCTCAGCGTGAAGGAATGATTTATAATATAGGTAATAAACCCCAACTTTTACCTTGTCTTCATAATCCTGATCTGACTGCAGTTCTGGAAGAAACCTGAAAATGCCTCCTCGAGTGCCCTGCCATATAATCAAAGATAAAACCTTCCACTTCAGTGATGTGCAAATGGAGACATGTTTGTTAGAAGGATTAACCGAATTGTTCAAAGTGTCTCTTCAGAGTCAATTCAGTCTACTCTGCTTCCAAACAAGCAATAAACTATCTACCGGGCAAGCAGATTTTCTTACCCATAAACACCACCAAAGAGAAGAAGAGGTCCAGAAACTTAATGAGTTTGGTCCCCTTTGAGTTTGGACTGATCAGTGTCAACAATAATTTTGACAGGTTCTAAAATAAGCACTGTCTATCTTCAAAGTGCTTAATAAACATCATCCAATTAATCCCCACAACACCCCTCTCAGGTATGGAGATAAGCATTGTTATCCCCATTTTACAGTTGTGTAAAGCAAGGCCGAGAGGTTAAGTGATTTCCTGATGGCCACATAGGGAGATGGCATTAGAGCACAGGAATTACACTGGTTCCGACTAGAACACAGTACCTCTTTAGCATGCAGCCACTGACATCTTGACCTGGTGGGATCCAGGCAGACAACGCTAAGAAAGCTGCCACTTGACACCCAGCTTTCTTGCACCTTCTGCACGTACTCTGCCACGCGTAGGCTTGATGTCTGTCCCCCTTCAGCAGACCGATATGAGTGAGAAGCCTACTCCTCCAGAATGCACACAACTTAAAGCAGCTTGACACCCTATTGATAATATGTCCTGCCCAGTCTGTGGCAGTAAGAGTTTGAGTTTCCTAAGGAATCTGTTGCCTCCTCCTTTTTGTCTTGGGCCAGCTGGGCCACAACACTGCATTCCTCTCCTTTTTACAACAAAATTGTGCACTCCTCACCAAACTTCACCCCAAACATATATACCATTTCGAGATATATCCAATAGCCCCAGCACCCTTGGGCTAGCCATGTCAGTTTTGAAAAAAAAAATTGCTTGAGTCCCAGCACCTCTTTCATTACAAATTAAGCACTACTTGACAGCCCCTTCCCAGAAAGCTGCACCACAGTTTGGGGCATGTAGGTCTGTGTTAAGGCAGGTCCACAGGGTAATCCATTGGCCTTGCAGACAGGTGGCCTCCAGATTTACTAAAGCTAGCTCATGTTTTATAGAATATCAGGGTTGCAAGGGACCTCAGGAGAGCATCTAGTCCAACCCCCTGCTCAAAGCAGGACCAATCCCCAACTAAATCCCCAAATGGCCCTCTCAGTGATTGAATTTACAAGCCTGTGTTTAACAGGCCAATGCTCAAACCACTGAGCTATCCCTTCCCCCAAACTTTACTAAAGTTATAATTGTTAGTGCTATTCTGAATCTATTTCCATCACGTTTCTTCTCCAAGTCTTCCCTTTATCTAACCATTTCCTTTGTGAAGTAACCATCTTCTTTCCGGATAGTTTCCAGATAAACACTTAGCAGTGAAGGGTTCTTCGTAAATTTCTTCTTATAGTACTTTCTGTGATCTCTCTACCAGTTTAAAAATATGGCCCATAAACCTTCCATAATCTCCTATTAGCATACTAATAGGCCAATTTTGTTTGATGTCATAATTCCTGATCTTTCCATCACCCAAAGTCATACATGAATAATAGAGAAGTCTGCGTGCTTCATAGAAACACTGTCAGGATGCTGTGCTGAGGCATCATTAACATTACTGACTGTGAAGATGCAGTACAAACACAAAGCACAGATTAAGTATCAGAGGGGTAGCCGTGTTAATTTGGATCTGTAAAAACAGCAAAGATTCAAAGCACAGATTAGTAATTTCTAAGAAAATTACTACATACCTGTAACATTTTGCATAGTTCGCACTTCAAGAAGGCCTGTTTAGGGCTAATTTACATGATTTCTGAAAAATCTGTGCAATACAATACATAGCAGAAGGAAAAATAACATCTTTCTTGCACTGGCCCTGCTTTCTGAAATGAAACACAGTGGGTGGAAGGATCCCACACATTCAAAAGGGATTTCTCGTTCGTACACCAAAGCCCATTTTGGTAAGCTGTACAATGAACAGAGATTTTGCATGTAGATGTGAAAACAGTGGATATTTCTAAAATGAGATACTGCCTAATAAATGGCACAATAATTTCAGACAGATAGAGAATGTGTCCATTCATATTTAAAACACACTCATACAGGGGGACAGCACAATAATATGTGTTACAAAGTGGGGAGCAGTTTATCCATATAGTATTGTTATTCTTTATTTCCATCATAGTGGCACCTATCTGCCATAAGTCAGGGATCATGTTCTCTTTGTGCTAGGTGTTGTACATACAGAATAATGTAATGATCATTATTCCATTAGCTGAAAGTTTGTTTTGTTAAAGTGACTTCAAAGTAAGTAAGTGATGTTTACAATAATTAAAATAAACACAATTTACTTTTTTTCCCCCATCTTTGTGAATCTACTTATAGGTCATTTTTCATTGTGGAAGTTGTATTAGAGACTACTTTGTTCTCCAGGGAGAGGCACTGATATTTCTTTTTAGTAGACAAAAATAGGTTAATGATTCACAATTTGAGAACTTGCATTGTTGGCAAAATAGTGTAAGGACATGTAGGATTTCACTTCCCAGAGTGCGCATTTTCAAAAACAAACACATGCCAAATGGGTGAGGGTACGATCTGATTTTCATAGTAATTTTCTCACCAGAAAAACATTTAATGCAAAACACAAGCTTGTAAATTGCTATTTGTTAGCACTGTCTGTGGAAGATTGGTAGCTCACTCACTGAATTACATGCTTCTGCAGAAACAGCCTCTTTCTTTTATCAGGTTGGAAATCATTAACTCACACACTTCAGTCCCCCTTACAAAGGAAGTTTTCACTTTTTTGGGGAGGGGTAGTTAGGAGAAACAAAAGGAGCTATAGATATAAAAACAGCTATGTGAATACTGGCTTCAGCAGCCTGCAGCCAAACACATTTCAATGCCATAGGTCCCATTAGGATCTCCAAATATCCCACATAGTCTATATGTGCAGCACAGCTTCAGTGCTATCCACTCTATTAACTATGTTTTTAGTTGTATGTGAATTTGTATGCCATAGACTTGGCCTCAACAGTTGGAGAGGCAGCAAACTCATTGTAGCTGTATTGTATTTATTCAGAGAGGATATCTAGCCTAACCGCTTCCTCTCCCAGGTCAAAATGTGCTCTCCATTAAAATGTATCTGTCTGTCATCTCAACTTCTGGCAATTTTGGACCAAATTTTCCAAAGTGCTCAGTTCACATCTAGGAATCTAAATGAAGTGGCCAGTTTGTGGCAGCTGCCTGGTGCTGAACACTTTTGACAATCTGGCCCATAATCTATGGTTGCATATTTTTATAACAAACTCCTCAAAATATGTCCAGTCCCTGGAAAGCCTGGATTTTAATCACATAGTGGTATCACTAAGGTGAGCTGAACTTCCTGCACTAGTGAAAACTGTTCATGCGAAAAATGTTTGTCAGGATCAGACCCTTAAATGTTATCATTTGACCTTGCGAAAGGTACCATAATATATCTAAATGAAGAAAATCACACTCATTTATCACACACTAGCAATTGGTCTACTGCACACTTGAAAGACCACAAAATACATTAATGGTTCATTTTTAATGTTGATTCTCATCCATTGCTTTTAAGATCATGTGTGACAGGTGTCTAACAAGAGGACATGAGTGTATCATAGACACATCTGAAAAGCTGTTTGTTTTGTTGTATATGTAATAGAGATTGTTAGTGAAAAATTTACCTGCCTGAATAATTAATTATGCCAGAATGGTAGTCACGCCACACTTAAATTTGGGTTCTTGTTTTTCACTTACAATGGGGCATTCAACCTCTGGAGATTTTCTTTGTTTGCTTGTGTTTTAAACAGAGTATCCAGCTCCAATTTTCAGGATATAATCTCAACATCGGCTTGAATTTTCTGAGGATTTTCAAGTAAATCTCTTAATGAATTCCCAAATTCCAATAAGCTAAAATTTAGCCTTTAAAAAGTTCACACTGAGTCTCATGATACTTCTGGGCCCTCTAACTAAAAAACTAGACTATCTAAAGTCAGAAACTTGCACATAGTGAATCTGCGTCTCTGATATAATCATTTTGTTAACTAACAAAAGGACTAGTGTTATCTGTCATAACTGAATACTCATGCACCTTTGTTCGCTAATGGAGACCACAGCTTATATTAGCCATATGTATTCTCAGACATGATGTGAAGAAACCCTTGTGAACAGTAGCACAACATTGACTTTTGTCACATGCCCAAGTAATACGCCCTGCATCCAAAACTGGAGGCTAACATAGAGCCTAGACAATGTGCATTGTTAGGATAGGGGAGTTTCTATTGCTTTGAGAAGACCTTTGACAAAGTCCCACATATATGCCACAGAAGGACCTCAATGTGATTTATGTGCTTCGTTATCTGCAAAATTTATAAAATATTACACACACACACACA